>NC_135715.1:16761144-17129909 GCF_964656455.1 Halichoerus grypus | reverse complement strand
GGTTAGAACCAATTAAAACATAAGCACATATGTCAGACAGATAAAAATAAAAATACCAGCTATTTTACAGTTAAAAACTAACCTAGGGAATGTGTTTATATATAATATCTAATATTTCATCCAGGAGTTATCATTAAGTCAGAAGTGTAGCTAGAAAACTAGGGGCCTTCCATGCAAAAACAGTTGGCTTCAGCTCATGTCATAGAGAAGAGCAGGGAAGAATGCACCCTCACTGTGAGTAAGCAAATCTAAAGAGTTAGAAAACTCTAAAAGGTCAACATTCTGGTTTTTCCTTCCCACCTGCTAGCCAGATAAATGTGTTCTCTTTCATGTGAAGGAACTGGTGAGGTAGGGCAAAGAGATGTGAAGAGTGTTACTAGAACCATGGCAAGAAGGCAATGGAGTTCTCCCAGAGACTCTGGTTACCAAGTCATCTGTATATATCTTCACTGATTTTCATCTGCTTGAGTCATCAATTACTGAGACAGTGGGGTTAAATCCCCCACTGACTGTGGAGGTGTCCATTTGTGATTTTTACCCAATTATTTTCCTTCATTGATATTTCTTTATTTTAAGGATGTTAAAGGTAACTTAGGCTCAGAATTGTGTTCAATTATTTCTCTTGTTATTATGTAATGAACTTCTCTCTCTTTTTAAATGTTTAAAACCCATTTTCCTTTTTATTAATATAATGACATCAGCTTTCTTTTGGTTATTATTTTCTTGGAGTATATTTTTGCAAGCATTTACTCTCACCCTTGCTGTATCATTTTATTTTAGTGCTGCTAGATATTTGTTTAAATCCAAATTGAGTGTTCCCTAATTTTATTTAGTTCATTTCACTTAGAGATTACTAAATTATTTGCATGTGGTTTTAACATCTGATTTTTGTGTTTTCTATTTGCCAGGCACTTTTGTTTGTGTGTTTGTTCCTTCCTGGCTTCCATTAGGTTTTATTAATTCCCCTTTCCCTCACTAGATTAGGAACATATATATTCTATATTAATTATTTGCTAAGTTTTGAATTTTTAACATTCATTTAAATACATCACTGTCCTGACAGAAACTAAATTTAATATTTCTCACTTCTTCCCAAATATACAAATACTTTAGAATGTTTTAACATTTACATGTATTTCAATCATACCCTGTTTTTATCCCCCTAAATTAGTCATTCTATTGTTTTTTCAACCAACACACTTATATACAGTAAGCTAGATATTTGCCAGTTGCTTTGATCACTACTGTAACTTCATCCCACTCCTTCATGTGGCTCAATTTCTTGGATTTTTACACATACTCTTTAATAATGCATTTAGAATCGTTTGGGGAGTGTTAAAAACACTTCTCTTTGTTTAAAAAGCTTTATTTATTCCACACAGTTTAACTCTGTATAGAATTCTGCATTTCTCCTTGTTTAGAATGAACTTTTCATATTTTATTATCTATTATTGCTCTTGATAATTAATCTAATATTCTTTTTTTTTTTTTTTTCTGTTAAGGGCAATCTGTCTTTTCCCTGGATACTTTAAAAAATTTTCTCTTTGGGGACTTCTGTGTAAGACAGCAGAGTATGAGGACCCTAAGTTCACCTTGTCCCATGGATACAACTAAATAACACATCAGTATAAATAACTGAAAAAAGGACCCAAAGATGGACAGAACGAACTCCACAACTAAATGTTGATAAGAGGCCACATTGAAGAGGATAGGAAGGGTAGAGAAGGGGTGGGGAGTTAAACACCATGGGTCTGACCACAGGTGTGAGGGAGCCACAGACGACAGACACGGAAAGAGGTGAGAAACAGACTATCACACTAAGAAGCCTGCATGGCAAAGACAATAGCATTTGGCTTTAAAAATCCAGGGGCTGAATTTTGTGAGTTCTTACAACCAATGGGACCTTAATGCCTGGAACTATAAAAATCAGCAGGCTCAGCTCTGGCAGAGCCCAGAGGATGATAGGAAGCTGAGCCCATGCCCTTAAAGAGACAGCACTACAAACAGCAAGCAAAGATACAGCATAGAAGCAGCAGTTTGAAAAACACCTGGAGCATACAGGAAAGAGAGTTATTTACTAATCTCAGAGTTTCCTGAAGGACTTCTCCAGGAACAAAGGAGCTGGTAGCCACCATTTCCCTCTCTTGCCCCCATGATAAACACATGGTCACCTGCAGGAACCAGCACACCACCAGCATTTACTACTAACCTACTTATATCATGCCCTGCCCCCTCTAGCAGGGCCTGCCTCAGTCCCAATGCTGCAGGTCCCCTCCCCAAGAAGACCTGTGCAAACCTTGCCAACACTGAGTCTTCCAACTGCATGCTTTCCAGGACCTCAGTCCGGGTGGCTGCAGCTGGTCACCTCCCACTGAGGACACGTGCACTCTACCCATGCACTTTGCAGAGTGACCCCAGTCAGCTGCAGTCTCAGTGGCAACTGGGCATCTCCTGTGGAAGAGACCAGCACCACCTTGTTAAAAGTGCATGCCTTGCCCACTACTTTCAAGAGCAAGAGACATAACTGACTTTCCTAACACAGAGACATAGGCACAGTTAGACAAAAGAAGGACAGAGGAATATGTCCCATATGAAAGAATAAGACAAAATCACAACAAGAGACCTAAGTGAAACAGAAATAACATTCCTGATAGGGAATTTAAAGTAGTGACCATAAATATACTCTCAATGGACTTGAGAAAAGAGTAGAAAACATCAGCAAAACACTGAACGCAAAGATAAAAAAGAATCAGAGATGAAGGATACAATAATTGAAGTTTAAAATACACTAGATGGAATAAATAGCAGGCTAGAAGAAACAGAAGAACAGATCAGTGACCTAGAGGACAGAGTAAGAGAAAGTAAAAAAGATGAGGAAGTGAGAGAAAAAATTTATCCAAAATGAGAATAGACTTAGGGAACTCAGTTACTCCATCAAGCATAATAACATCCACTTTCTAGGGATCCCAGAAGAAGAGAGAGAAAAGGGGGCAGAAAATTTATTTGAAGAATAGCTGGAAACTTCCTGATTTGGGAGAAGGAAACAAATTCAGATCCAGAAGGCACAGAGATCTCCCAACAAAAATCAACCCAAGGAGGTCCACACCAAGACACATAGTAGTTAAAATGGCAAAAAGCAGTGATAAAGAATTTAAAAAGCAGCAAGAGAAAAGAGAACAGAGAACAGTTACATACAAAGGAAAACCCATAAGGCTATCAGCAGTTTTTTAAACAGAAACTTTGCAGTCAAAAGAGAGTTGTATGATATATTCAAAGTGCTAAAAGGAAAAAATCTGCACCCAAGAATACCTTATCTGGCAAAACTATCAATCAGAATAGAAGGAGAGATAAATAATTTCCCAGAAAAAGGTTAAAGGAGTTCATGACCACTAAACCAGCCCTATAAAATATGTTCAAGGGGACTTTTTGAGTGGAAAGGAAAGACCAAAGTAAGAGTAAGAAAAGTAGGAAGCACAAAATCAGTAAAAATAAGTATATCTGTAAAAATCAGTCAAGAAACTCACAAAATAAAAAGAAGTATGACACCGTATGCCTAAAACATGGGGAGGAGAGGGGAATAAAGAATGGATTCAAACTTAACCATCAACTTAAGATAGACTGCTGTACACAGATGTTATATACAAATCTAATGGTAACCACATATCAAAAACCAGTAATAGATATGCAAAAGGTAAAGGAATCCAAGTATATCACTAAAGAAAGCCAACTTATGTAGAGAGAAGAGAGCAAGGGAAGAAAGGAACAGAGAAGATCCACAAAAACAAACACACAAAAAAAACAAAATGGCAATATATAACTTTGAATGTAAATGGACTAAATGCTCCAACCAAAAGACATAGGAGCACCTGGGTGGCTCAGTCAAGTCAGTTAAGCATCTGGCTCTTGATTTCAGCTCTGGTCATGATCTCAGGGTTGTGAGACTGTGTCCCACATGGGCCTCTACACTGGGTATGGAGCCTGCTTAAGATTCTCTCTCTCTCTCCCTCAGCCCCTCCCCACCCCTCTCCCTAAGGGGGAAAAAAAAGACATAGGGTGATGGAATGGATAAAAATACAAGACCCATTTCTGTGCTGCCTACAAAACACATGCCTACTGAAAGTAAGGAGATGGAGAAATATTTGTCATGAAAACAGATGTGAAAACTGGGGTAGCAATACTTACATCAGACAAAATCAATGTTAAAACAAAGACTGTCACAAGAGAAAAAGGACACTATAAAATCATTAAGGGGGCAATCCAAAAAGAAGATATAACAATTGTAAATATTTATGCACCCAACATGGGAGTACCCAAATACATAAAATAGTTAATAATATAAAGGAACTAATACAATACAATAAAATAATAGTAACACAATGATAGTAGGGGACTTTAATACCCCACTTATATCAATGTACAAATCATCCAAACATGGGCGCCTGGGTGGCTCAGTCGTTAAGCGTCTGCCTTCGGCTCAGGTCATGATCCCAGAGTCCTGGGATCGAGTCCCGCATCGGGCTCCCTGCTTGGCAGGAAGCCTGCTTCTCCCTCTCCCACTCCCCCTGCTTGTGTTCCTGCTCTCGCTATCTCTCTGTCAAGTAAATAAATAAAATCTTAAAAAAAAAAAAAAATCATCCAAACAGAAAATCAAGAAGCAATTCATGGCTTTTATTGATACACTGAGCCAGATGGATATAATAGATATATTCAAGTTTATTTTTTAAAGATTTTATTTATTTATTTGAGAGAGAGCACAAGCGAGGGGAGAAGCAGAGACAGAGGGAAAAGCAGGCTCCCCACTGAGCAGGGAACTGACACAGGGAGCAGGACCTTGAGATTATGACCTAAGCCAAAGGCAGATTCTCAACCAACTGAGCCACCCAGGCACCCCTGATATATTCAGAACATTCCATCCTAAAACAGAATACACATCTTTTCAAGTGCATACAGATCATTCTCCAGAATACATTACATATTAGGTCACAAAATAAGTCTCAACAAATTCAAAAAGATCAAAGCTATACCATGCATCTTTTCTGGACACAACACAATGAAACTAGAAATCAACAACAAAAAAACTCTTGAAAGACCACAAATACATGGAGGTTAAATAACACACTACTAAACAATGAATGTCTCAACCAAGTAATCAAAGAGGAAATCAAAAGATACCTGGAGACAAATGAAAACACAATCATCCAAAATCTTTGGGATGCAACAAAGCTGTTCTAAGTGGGAAGTTTATAGCAATACAGACCTACCTCAAGCAGCAAGAAAAGTCTCAAATAAACAACCTCACCTTACAGCTAAAAGGAGCTAATAAAAGAAGAACAAACAAAGCCCAAATCTAGCAGAAGGAAGAAAACAATAAAGATTAGAGCAGAAATGAATGATACAGAAATGAAAGGAAAGAAAAAGGAAAAGATCAATGAAACCAGGAGATGGTTCTTTGAAAAGATCAAGAAAATTGATAAACCTCTAGCCACACTCATCAAAAAAAGAGAGAGGGAGAGGACTCAAACAAAATCAAAAATGAAAGAGGAGACATAAATAACAACTAACATCACATAAATACAAAAGATAAGAGAATATTATGAAAAATTATATGCCCACAAACTGGACAACCTTAAAGAAATGGATAAATTCTTAAAACTGTATGACCTTCCAAAGTTGAATCAGGACAAAATAGAAAATTTGAACACTGATTACCAGCAAGGTAATTGAATCAGTAATCAAAAATCTCCCAAAAAAACAGGACCAGAAGCCTTCACAGGTGAATTCTATCAAACATTTAAAAGGGTTAATACTTATTAATCTCAAACTATACCAAAAAATAGAAGTGGAAGAAAAGCTTCCCAAATCAGTCTATGAGGTCAGCATTATCCTGATGCCAAAACCAGAAAAAAACACCACAAAAAAAAGAAGAGAACTACAGGCTAATATCTCTGATGAACATAGATGGAAAAATCCTCAACAACATATTAGTAAACAGAATCCAACAATACATTAAATAAATCATACACCATGATCTAGTGGGATTTATCCCTGGGATAAAAGGGTGATTCGATATTTGCAAATCAATAGGATACATCACATCAATAAGAGAAGGATAAAAACCATATGATCATTTCAATTGAAGCAGAAAAAGCATTTAACAAAGTACAACATCCATTCACATTAAAAACCCCCAACAAAGTAGGTTTAGAGGGAACAGACCTCAACATAATCAAGGCTTTATATGAAAAACCCACATCTAACATCATAATGGGGAAAAACAGAGTGTTTTCCCTAAGGTTAGGAACAAGACAAGGATGTCCACTCTCACCACTATTATTGAACACAATACTGGAAGTCCTAGCCACAGCAATAAAAAGAGAAAAGAGAAAGGTGCCTGGGTGGCTCAGTCAGTTAAGCGTCTGTCTTTGGCTCAGGTCATGATCCCAGGGTCCTGGGATCGAGCCCTGTGTCTCTTCCTGCTGAGCAGGGAGCCCACTCCCCCTCTCCCTCTGCCCCCTCCCCTTCCTGTGCTCTCTCTCTCTCTCTCTCACAAATAGATAAAATCTATAAAAAAAATTTTTTTTAAAGAGAGAAGGAAATAAAAGACATCCAAATTAGTAAGAAAGAAGTAAAACTTTCATTATTTGCATTTCACATGATACTATATATAGAAAACCCTAAAGACTACCAAAAACACAAGAATGATAAGTGTATTCGGCAAGGTTGCAGGATACACACTTGATGTACAGAAATCCATCACATTTCTATACACTAATTATGAAGCAGCAGAAACAGAAATTAAGAAAATAATCCCATTTACAATTGCCCCCAAAATAATAAAATACCTAGGAATAATCTTAACCAAAGAGGTGAAAGACCTGTAATCTTAAAAACTATACAATGTTGATGAAAAAAATTGAGGATGACTAAACGAAATGAAAAAGACATTTCCGTGCTCCTGGATTGGAAGAGCAAATATTGTTAAAATGTCCATACTACCCAAAGCAATCTACACATTTAATGCAATCCCAATCAAAATACCAACAGCATTTTTCACAGAACTAGAACAAACAATCCTAAAATTTGTTTGAAGCCACAAAAGACCCCAAATAGCCAAAGGAATCTTGAACAAAACTGGAGGTATCACACTTCAAGACTTCAAGTTATATCACAAAGCTACAGTAATCAAAACAGTATGGTACTGGCACAAAAATAGACACATAGTTCAGTGGAAAAGAACAGAAAGCCAAGAAATGAACCCACAATTACATGGTCAATTAATCTTTGACAAAAGAGGCAAGAATATGCAATGGGAAAAAGACAGATGGTATTGGGAAAACTGGACAGCTACATGCAGAAAAATAAAACTGGACCATTTTCTTACACCATATACAAAAATAAACTCAAAATGGACTAAGGACCTAAATGTGAGACATGAAACCATAAAAATCCTAGAAGAGAGCATAGGCAGTAATTTCTCTGACATCAGCCATAACAACATTTGTCTAAATATGTCTCCTGAGGCAAGGGAAATGAAAGCAAAAATAAACTATTGGGACTATTTCAAAATAAAAAGCCTCTGCACAGAAAAAGAACAAAACAAAAAGGGTAACTTTACTGAGTCAGAGAAAATATTTGCAAATGACCTATCTAATAAAGCGTTAGTATCCAAAATATATAAATAACTTATACAACTCAACAATAAAAAAAAAAAAATTTGTCAAAGATTCATTGACTACAATTAAAAGTGGGCAGAGGACATGAACAGATATTTCTCCAAAGAAGACATACAGATAACCAACAGACACAAAAAAAAGATGCTCAACATCACTCATCATCAGAGAAATACAAATCAAAACCACCTTACACCAGTCAGAATGGTTAGTATCAAAAAGACAAGAAATAACAAGTGTTAGTGAGGATGTGGAGAAAAATTAATCTTCATGCACTGTTGGTAGGAATGCAAACTGGTGCAGCCACTGTGGAAGATAGTATGGCGGTTCCTCAAAAAAATTAAAGATAGAACTACCCTATGATCCAAGAATGGCTCTACTGGGTATTTATCCAAAGAATATGAACTAATTTGAAGAGATATATACACCCTTATATTTATTGCAGCATTATTTACAATAGGCAAACTATGGAAGTAGCCCAGGTGTCCATCTATAGATGAATGGATAAATGGATAAAGAAGATGTGGTATATATATATATATTCTTATATATGTAGGAATATTATTCAGCCATAAAAAGAACGAAATCTTGCCACTTGCAACAATATGGTTGGATCTAGAAAGCATAATGCCAAGCAAAATAAGTGAGTCAGAGAAAGAAATACCATATGATTTCACTCACATGTGGAATTTAAGAAACAACAAATGAACAAAAGAAAAAAAGAGAGACAGAAACAAACCAAAAAACAGACCCTTAACTACAGAGAACAAACAGATGGTTACTAGAGGAGAGGTGGGGGAAGGGATGGGTAAAATAGGTGAAGGGGATTAAGAGTACACTTATCTTGATAAGCACTAATATATGGAATTGTTGAATCACTATATTGTACAGCTCTAATATAACAATGTATGTTAACTACCCTGGAATTAAAATGTAAAATGAATGAATGAAACTGAATTTGAGGAACTAAATAGACATATTCCAAAGAGATATACAAATGGCCAACCAGTGCATGAGAAAGCTAAGTGCTAAACATCACTAATCATCAGAGAAATGCAAATCAAAACCACTGTGTGGTATCACCTCACACCCATTAGGATGGCTACTCTCAAAAAGACAACAAATGTTGGTAAAGATGTGGAGAAAAAGGGAACTCGTGTGCACTATTAATAGGAATGTAATTTGGTTTGCACACAATGGAAATCAACATAGAATTCCTTAAAATATTAAACATAGGACTACCATATGATGCAGCAATCCCACTTCTGGGCATATAACCAAAGGAAATTAAAACAGGATCTCAAAGAAATATCATTACTCTCATGTTCATTGCCTCATTATTTACAACCGCCAAGATAAGGAAACAGCCTAAGAATTCATTAATGGGAAAATATGTGGTATATATACACACAATGGAATATTCAGCCATGAGAAAGAAGAAAATTGTGCCATTTGAGACAAATGAGGACATATGCTAAGTGAAATAACTCATAGAAGGACAAATACTGTATCATATCATTTATATGTGAAACCTAAGAAAGACTAAAGTCAGAAACGGTAGAGTGGTGGTTACCAGGAACTGGGGGTGGGTAGTGGTGAGGGAAATGGGGAGATGTTGGTCAAAGGATGCAAACGTCCAGGTATAAGATAAATAAGTTCTGGTGATCTAGTGTACAGCATGGTCATTATAGCTATAATACTGTATTATATACTTGAAAGTCACTGAGAGATTAGATCTAAAATGTTCTCACCACAAAAAAGAAATGGTAATTATGTGACATAATGAAGATGTGTTAGCCAAAACTATGGTGGTAATCATTTGCAATATTTAAGTATTTCAAATCAGTGTGTTGTATACTTTAAACTTACACAAAATTGTGTGTCAATTACATCTCATTAAAGATGGGGGAAGAAAAACTGAATTAGAGAAACATTTTTTATAATTTTGTGATTTTCTGTACTTGTTTAAATTATCAATTTATTCATTCACCTAATTATTACCAAGTGCCTACTAGGTGAACACAGAAATTAATGAGGGATACCTCATTAAGAAAGACAGCTATAGACTATCAGATTTCAAATACCCCAAATACTCCTAAAGATCATGAAAATATATATATATATTATATCAAATTTTTTCCTGTATCAGTATCTACTCTTTGAAGCATTTGTTATAATGTGTGCACTTAGTTTCCTTAACTCAATTTACTAGTAACATTTATTTTTATTCACTGTACAGATTAATATTTTGTGAATAAATAGGTGCATATTTTCTTAATTATGCCCATAAAATTACCTCATAAAGGTGGAATTATTGGGTTGAGGTAACATATATTTAAAACATTTTTATATATATTGGCAAATGCCCTAAAAAGGAGGTTGTATCCTTAACAAAACTATTATCTCCTCTCTGCCTTGCCTTTGTCACTGGACATTAGGTAATTGACATCTTATCATGTGTAAAATGATATTTATTTTCTTTCCAGCAAAGAAGGCTTTTCAATTTTTTCTAGAGATAAGTTAACCTTTTATCTTGTAAATATCCATTTACTTCTTTTCACCATTTTTCTATTGGGATTTTTGTTGTTTTCTTATGGATTCTAAGAACTCTTTCTGTGTTAAAGACATTGCTGCAACATGCACTGCAATATTTCCTCCACTTCACTATTTGTCCCTGTAATTTACTTTTCCATGTTGCACAGAGATTCTTTTTTTCAGATGTTAAAGCTATTACTCTTTTATTTTATAGAGTCGGCCTAAAAATCTATATGCTTTCCCCCACTTACACATAAATTTAAAAAAACAACCTGCAGGATTTGTCTGCTTCCTCATTATTTATACTTAAGTCTTTGGTCTTAGAGGCACTTACTTTAGAAAATGCTCTGGGGTAAATATCTATTTTATTTTCCAAATACTTAATCAATTAGTCAGTACCGTATTTTGACTAACCCTCCTTTCTCACTGAAAATGCTGTCATTTCAAAATTCCGTAAAACCGAAATCATGTCTAAAGTCATCCAGCCAGCCTGTGGCCGAGTCAATGTTTGACTGCAAGTTCAAGGCTTTATTTGTGTAGTGGCAAAGAGCATGGTGCTAGGATCAAAGAGAACCACATTTGGCTGGGACACACCTGGGATTTAGCTACAACCACATTACCTTGAGCAGACTACTCCTTCAGCTTCTGATCTGTAGATGGGAGAAAATAATTCTACCTAACTCATTCGACTGTGTGAAAATCACATCCTTCAATTTATTCATTCAATGCTATTTATTAAAAGCATACTATGTAATAGACATTTTTAGACCATTTGTAGAGATAAATTATTTTGACTTTGTTGAACTCAAATAATGACCTATAGTCCACCCCCAACATTTAAATCTGCCCTACACTCTCACCATTGGTAGAATAGACAACAGTTGGTTGTTTTTTGTTGTTTTTTTTTTTTAAGACTCAAAGTATGAAGAAAAAGCCTGTAAAGGCATGGTGCATGTTCAGTCTCCAGCAGAGTGCCTGACAGAGAGGTAGCAGAAAGTAGATTTTGTAAATGAGTGACCAAATTAAGAATTAATTCTTGCCCATGTAATTTTCCTTATTAAAAATAGAGAATAGGGGCGCCTGGGTGGCTCAGTTGGTTAAGCGACTGCCTTCGGCTCAGGTCATGATCCTGGAGTCCCGGGATCGAGTCCCGCATCAGGCTTCCTGCTCAGCGGGGAGTCTGCTTCTCCCTCTGACCCTCCTCCCTCTCATATGCTCTCTCTCTCATTCTCGCTCTCTCAAATAAATAAATAAATAAATAAATAAATAAAAATCTTAAAAAAAAAATAGAGAATAAATTATCTTTAAACATAGTCGTCATTGTTCAGTGAAGCTAAGAAAATTTTTTAAATCTGTGGATAGATGAAGTGGAGAGAGAGAGGAAGAAATACCCACATTCCCCTGTCACAAGGCAAAGGTTGGCATATGCAGGATGAAGAAGCAGCTACGTGGGGCAGCTGGGGGGCTTAGTCAGTCAGCCATCTGACTCTTGACTTCTGCTCAGGTCATGGTCTCACAGTCCTTGGATCAGGGAGTTTAGGGCTCCGCACTCAGAGGAGAGTCTGCTTGAGATTCTGCCTTTCCCTCTCCCTCTTCCCCTCCCCTCCATGCGCGTGCATGTGCGTGCACATACTCTGTCTCTAAAAGAAATCTTTTTTTTGAAAAAAAGAAAAGAAACTACAATCTTCTCAGATTCATCAAGTCATTTTGATTCAACAGTTTACTCGCCACATGAATTCTAATTCTGAGTGCTTACAGTTGCTTAATACACAAAAGTAGCACATAATCAGCCATCCCAAATAAAGGAAGAAAACACACACATACACACATATTCTGGGCAACATAATTAACTTTCTGTGTTCCCAATACGTGGGATTATGTTCCCAATCTGTGTTACATGTTGATTTCTTGGTGCCCAGCAAAGTGCCTGGAGTCAGCCCAGCTAGTGATCAGAGCACAAGCTGGGTCTGGACGTCTGGATTCACCCCTGCTTCCCCTGTTCACATGTTACTTAACCTCCCAGGGCCTCAGATTCCTCAGCTATAAAATCAGGCACAGTAACAGTGCCGACTACATGGGATTATTATGAGAATTAAACAAGTTAATATTTGTGAAGTGTTTAGAACAATACCGGCACCCTAGCATGTGCTCTATCGATTTTGCCAAATAAATTAACACGTGACACTTCTTTCGTGGTGCCTTTTCTGACCAAGTTACATCCATCCCTTTTACATACCTCATAGTACCAACCATCAGGCATGTACCCAAATTTTAATAGTACATTTATTTTTATAATAATATGATTATTGTCTTCCCTCACCAAACACAGAAATATGAATTTATTGGCATCTTGTATATTGCTAAGATGCATGAAAAAGATTATTCAAAGATTACTTTTTGTTTAAGGTATTAATGTAATAAATTCCCAAACTAATTTTTTTTCTTTTATGGGTCTTTGGTTAAGCTTTGGTATAATTTACAAGCTTAGTTAATTAAATTCCTTTAAGAAAACCATCTTTGCATCAAATAATTGTGGGGCTAGCCTTCTTAGCATGCTCAGATTTCTTAACAGATGTCAAGATCTCATTGTGATTTGATCCGAAACTGTAGCCTTCACTGCAAGGCTCTTGAAGGGATCTTTAATTGTTGTCATATAAGTCTCATCGCAAGGGTCCATCATCCTTAGAACTATTAATAACATCTCTACTTCAGACATGAAAATGACATCTGCTTGAAAGTGAGATATCCCTCCCAGCATTGCCTGCCTTGCTGACCTAAGATTTAACCTCTTTCTACTTACACGTTTTTACTTATTTTGATACTCTTGAACCCAGACCAGTGGCTGGCTTATGAATGAATGAAGCTCAAAAAGGCATAAGAAAAAGTTACTCATGAATCCAACCCAGACACCTCTTCAGGGTGTTTTAAAAAAGAAAAGCAAATCCCTTCAAGCCCAAATTTATACAGTTATCTTGGAAATAAAAATTTTTTTAATTGCCTAAAGTCCTAATAGCTCCTTGTTAAGCTCTGGCTATAACAAGAAGTATAAAACCATGACTAAAATATTCACACTCTGGTCCCTATTAAAAAAAAAATCACTAGTTTATTCGTCTTGCCTAATGACACAGAAGGGCAAAACAGGTACCCAAACAATGAATAATAATGTAAGAGCTCAGACTGTAAAATCAATATGTCAGATCAGTAGAGCTGTGCTTCGTTTTAATGTTCTCATCCCTGAATGCAGTTGAGCTTACCTTCTGAATCGTATACATGATTCACCTAATTACATAAATATCGAGTTTTCCTTATTATGAGGATTTTTTTCAATCTCACTGTAATTACGATGTCAATATTTATGGCTGTAGCAACACTGAATTTAAACTTTATCAATTGTAACTGATAGTGGCATGCCATGAGATATTTCAGATGGCCATATGGTCTCAAAACATTGCAGGTACTGCATAGTAAATGATAAGTCAGTAACTCCCTACAGATATCACAGTAAGGTAGGCTTCTTTAAGAAAAGGATCATTTCATCCCCAATAATTTGGGGGCTGGCCTCCTCAACTTGTCAGGTTTCATAGAACAGAGAAGTAATAACCAGGATGTACCTGGATCTCTGTCTATAATTTTACCCATTTTTTTTAAATCCAACACATCATTCTTAACTTTAATCCCCACCCTATTAACAAATTCTTTGATCTGTTGACAGATGTCTACACCTCCATCCCCACAGCTGTGTAGGTGTGTAAAGGATATCATTTAATATTTGTTATTATTCTTTGATATTTTTCCAATGAGGAGCCTATGCATAGTTCAGTCTAAACCAAAATACAATCTGTATAAATTCTATTTTAAAAATGTCCTAACTGTTTCTCCTTACATGGTTTTGTTTCCACTAGAAAAGTTTCACACAGTTACGGCAATTGTTACATCTCTGAGGCAAGCAAGTGCCATACCTCAGGACATTTTCATTAAATTTCTTTTTTTTAAACCAATCAGTGACATTAGAAAAATATTCCAAGTGCTTTAAAAAGCTGGAGAGTTTTCATTTTGCTCTTATAATATTTTTGAGAATTTCCACTCAAGGGCCTGCACTCTCTAATTTAAGAAGAACAGAAGTACCCGTGGCACATTACCCATCTAGAGTTAGGCGAACGCATGGGGAAGGCTAGGATAAAACAGTTAGCGTCCACATTTTGGGTTTAACAGCTGTTCTAGACACATCATGGTGAGGGGCTCATGCATTATCCTGTGTTTTCTTATTTGCTTCTGCAGGGATGCCAGAAGAGATGAACCTCAGTGACGTAAAGCAGATCCATCAGACAGGCCGAGGTAGTACTTTAGATACAACAGGAGCAGGATGTTCAGCAGCGACTGAATCTACCGCATTTATGCTGATGGGTGTGGTAATGTTACTTCCTTGGCTTTGGTAACTGAACTCTTCCACCCTGATATAGCTGTCTTATTGGAGTCTTGATTTCTCCCCTGTCTTCACCTGACTGGAATAAGAAATCTTTTCGAATTTAACAATTATATTTATGAAAAGGTATGTCACACTAACTTCTTGTAAGCCAAGTGGGAATGTTCACAAAGTATTTAAAAATGATAGACTGTTTGCAAACATGTCTCCTAGGATTCTAACTTAAATCTTCTTAAATTCTAACACATTAAACCTACAAATGTGAAGAGCACAGAAGTGACTTCGAATAAGAAGGATTCAGTATATCTGTAATTTTACTATCTTTGATTCTAAACTCTTTTCTTTATAAAAGAAAAATGTCTTAAATTGAAAGTGTATTTGCAGAACAATGAAAACAGTATATAGTGTTTCTTAAAATACTGAAATTGGAATTCCATTAAATGAATCAAAACAAATGATGGCAAATAGCATGCATGAATTTTTAAGAGATTCTTCCATTTTTGCAAGCTATATGAAGAAATTACTTGAAGTCTGTAAGTTATAGAGTAGATTGTTAAGGAGCATTTCATGTAATTTCATTGAAGAAGCTTGATAAATTTTATCCACTGTAACTTAGCCATTGACAAACCTTAACCTGAATATTTTGGTAGCATCTGAGCTGTATTCTAATACCTTCAAAATGCATCTTTGGTATTGTGGCTCTTTTCCCTCCCTTTGCCTAATGGATTTAGCCATGTTGTAAACACACACCTGCTCTGGGAATATCTCTAAGAAAGCCATTAATTATTTGGTAAATAACTTGCAAAATGATATATTAATCCATCCTCCAAATATTATTTGCTATTTTTTAAGTCGGTATTAAATAATTGACTATCTATACATTTCTAAGTCTCCTATTAATATCTAAAGACATGTACTAATACAGAAAATGTAGCACACAATGCTTAGCTCTTTTTCTATTCACACATAGGGAGAGCCGCTAATCCACAGTCCCTGATTTCCCAGTTGTGATAAGATGCCTCAGCAGACCCCGATTAGGGTATGTTTATTGTTGTACGTAAGGAGGAAGAGATAAGTCAGCTTTTATTAAGAAGTATCATATCCAGTTGGTAGCCAGAAAATATTATTAATACAGTGACAGAATCGAAAAGAGAAACGCTGAATTTGTAAATTTTTTAAAAATCAAAAGGATTTGAAATGACCTCTGAAGAAAAGTCAAACAGTCAAATTGATGGCAAATATTTATAAGGTAAAATCAATCTCTCCAAATCAGAAAAACAGTATATGATCAAATCTTGTTCTCTCGTGGGTTCTAAATTAACCAAAGGATCTGACAATGGTCAATTTAAACTACAATATGTTTAAACTGCCAAATCAGATTTTATTGCCTTTTAAATAGACCTCAAAACTGTAAGTGTTATTCTACCTGCCAGGTCTGGCTGTCATTTCCCTAGGCTTCCATTCCAGATCTTAATATTTATTCCATGATCTACTTGGTTTATAACTCATTTGCACCACCATGCTCCACAAATTATAAACTTCAACATATATTTGTCTAATCTTTATTTCAAGCTCAGCTCATTATTTAAATAAACAGGTAATATGAAGTCACCCATTTGTGACACTCCTGCCCAAGTCATGGTTGGTTTGCTCTGGCAAAACTTCTTTCCCAAACTTAGAGGAATTTGGAAGCAAACTGAAGGGCATAGCTTAGGAGACTATGATGTTTCTGGATTAAATAACATTATAGCAGAACATTTTAGATGTGGCAAGAGATGCATAAAAGCAGAGTGGTAACAACGTTAATAGTATGAGTGAATTTTTTTATCAACTAAATTTTACATCCTCGAGTGGGTGTTGTCTACCTCCAGGTAGGCACTCTAGAAACCATATACATCATAACAGTGCTACTCTAGCTTCATACATGTGTACGCTTTTAGAATTCCTTTAAGAGCCTGAGGCATATTTCCTAATATTCTCAATGAGGATATTCATTCTTTAATACTCTATTCCATAGCATTGTATGTTTGACCAGCTCTTTATAATTTAAAAGCTCTTTAAAATGGAATAGAGTATCCCATTTGACCTTCCTCACCCCTCAAGGATGGGCTCAATTTTTAGCCAAATAAAAACAGTAACACTGAGGGTTTTTTAAAATGGCTCAGAATTTGTTTCTGAAGTCTTCCATAAGTCTAAAAAACTTTGAGCCATGGTAAGACTTTTGAATATGTGTCTACTTTCTAAGATGACTTAAAGGATAACATTCAAGTGAATATATATTTTTAAAATATCACTTACATCTTTATAGGCATATCTTATGCTTTGATCATGTAAACAATGGCTTTTTGTTAAATCTGAGTTATTTTTATATAAATTTAAGTGATCTTGGAACAGTCTAGTATTATGCATGTATGAGAGAAGAATCAGTTAATGATACGAGATAACATTTATGTGGCTCTTCCTCTATATAGCGCCATGATCAGTGCTTTTATGCACAATCTCCTTTGGTCCTCCCAGTAACATTATCACCTCCATGTACCAATGAGGAAACTGAGGCTTACAAATATTATGTAATTTGTCCGGTGTCATACAACTCATCACAGTAGAATCAGATGGATGAACACAATGTCTCCAAATAAACTGTATATGTTCCTGGTTCAGAGATAGTATAGCTCGAACAATAGCAAAGAATCATGAGATTAGCATAAAAATTATTCAGAGGTAATTTAAGGCTCCAAACTAGGATTTAAAAAAACAAATTCAATTGACTGTATAATGATAATTGTATAATTATAAAACTGCATATTAGTGCAAAAGCATAAAGAAAAGGAAATGTAAACATGAACCTTTTTTCAGTACCAGTCATTGCCCTCCCACATGTTGAAAACCCATTCGAACACATCAACACCCAAGATACATCAGCTACCAAAAATGAGAAAGAAAATACACAAGTTTTACAACTATCATGGAATCATGAAATTCCTTTTCTGTGCAACTGAAGGGTATAAAATATTTCTTTAGCCATAATAAAAAAAAATAGGAAGGCAGGAAGAAAGGATGGCAAGGAGGAAGGAAGGAAAGATGTAATGAAGGCAGAGAGGAAGGTAGGGAGGAAGGCAGGAATATCATTTTTAAAGCCCTAGATTTGCCTTTTTATCGTCTATTCATTCAGGAATGTCTTATCAATGAAATAATGTCTGGAGTATTCTCTTGTCATTAAAGAATAGAAGTTAATAAGCTATTTCCTCCCAAACACTCAGATTTCTCTGAAGTGCTCAATGATGATGCTTTGAAAAGGACTCAATTAGTTTATTGCTAATTGTTTTCAATCACTTAAAATATTGTTTCTATCATCATAACCCTTCAAGTACAATAAAAATTGTTTCTTCTTGAGTGAATGAATTCAACCTAGACTTCTGTTATTCTATGAGATATTCACAGGGCAGTCTGTGATATCAGTATTTCTTTATATTGCAAACTTTAGTAGCCTATATAATTACATGGGTTGTATGAAAATTCAGAAATAATTCTTAATGTTGTTAGGTATGACTTTGGGCATATCAAGTTTTTCTTTAAATGCAGATTATTGTACATTTATTATTTCTGATTAAAATATAGATAAAACATATTGCTCAGGTTGAAAGTCTGCTTTCTTTGCCTTTGCTATAATTCCATGGTGACTGGAGGGGTGTTATGTCATTATTTTATAAATGCAGATTTAATCTAATGCAGTTCTTGAACTATTCTCTTTGCTTTCATGTGCAGAAAAATACTAAAGAATTTCTTCACATTATAATTTATCTTCCTAGTAGAAACAACAATAATATTTGGAACAGGGTAGGGTGGGATGAATATTTTTGATAAATTTGCAAACATGACTCAAGAGTCTCTTGCTTTCTTGTACTTATCAATTGTCACAATGGAATCATCTTCACCATGAAGGATAAGTCACATACCCCCAAATTTTTACTTTGCCCATATCAAAGAACAAGAGGAAGAGGAAGAGGAGACAGAGGAATTTGAAATCACACAGAATTAAAAACAGAATAGTAATTATTTATTTATTTTTTTAAAGATTTTATTTATTTATTCATGAGAGACAGAGAGAGAGAGAGGCAGAGGGAGAAGCAGGCTCCCCGCTAAGCAAGGAACCCAACACGGGACTCGATCCCAGGACCCTGGGATCATGACCTGAGCCGAAGGCAGATGCTTAACCGACTGAGCCACTCAGGCGTCCCTAGAATAGTAAATATTTAAAGATCAAGAATTCATTGATGACAGAAGGGATAGGATTGACCCATAGGATGAATTTGGGTAACCTGGTAAGTAAATTAGTAAATTCCTACTTTTATTAGTTTCCATACCCACTTTTGAGAAGCACTGAACTAGAAGAAAGGAAGCATCTTAGAAGGAAAGCAGCGGGGAGGAGTCTCTGATTTTCCTAAGATTACCCAGGGAAGGCGACCAACATTAGAAAGAAGAAAAGCTCAATTGCAAGACAAATGCTGTGAGCAGTACAGTTTGTGCACCTGTCTTATCCTAGCTCTTTAAGAAAGCTAAGCACTGACCAGGTGAAGAATTTTCAACAGTAGCAGTTTCTTCAGAATGAGGTTGAAAGACCCACATAGAACCAAGAAAGAGTCCAACTCCCTAACTGTGGTCAAATTGTCAAAGACTTCCAGAATACAATTTACAAAGTCACTGTCCTTTGCCAACTCACCATGCATGCTCATTGCTCAACTTATTGCCCACATACACACTTTCACACCCCATACACATTTTCTTGCTGTTCTTTCTATTTCCGTTTTGGTTTCTTATCTATAAAATTGAGTTAAGTGTATCTAACTCACATAGTTAGAGGACTAGATAACGCAACACATGTTAGGAATCCTCCTGTCCCACTACACACCTTAATAATACATGTTTGTTCCCATTAAGCCTTCTGTTCAAATGCACATGTTCCCAGGATGTGACAATGACAAAATATTTAGTTATGGATTCTGCCTGTGGATAAGCTTTTGAATTGTAAACAGAACATCAAGAAGGAAGTTTGAAATTGAGTAAGTAGAGTTTGGGGAGGGAAAAGTGAAAAAGTACAGCGAGAATCCCTCCTGCCTGGTTTTATATTCCAAGTTTTGCTTAGCTTCATCCTGCCTACAAGGTAATAACCTTGTTGAAAGTATATTTCAAAAAATATATTGGAAGTTAGGGAGTGATCTTGCTTTCATTGATTTTAAAGGGATGTCGTCCCTGACCCAATGTTTACTTGTGAATTGATCTCTGTAACAAACTGAAAATCTCAACCTCCCCATCCTGCTTGAAAGTTTACCTGACCAGCATGTTCGGACTGCCATGTTGGCAACTATCCCATGGGGCAGAGCACAGCCCAGATGGAGGTGAGAACCAATCAATCATCAATAAGCAAGCAGTGCGCTGCTCAATATTGCACCAAGCGTCACCACCAACTTGATATTTCTGAGTGGCCAAATCACTCCTTTAGGTATACATTGCTAATAAGTGACAAAGCAAGTATTCTAAATTGAGTTGAACCTCAAAATCTTTCTTTCTACTGCACCATTCAGCATCCCATGAGCTCAAAAACCCCTGATTGGTCAGATATGATTAGGTTGGCCAATTTGCAGATTTTGCAAGGTATTTTTAAATTCGTCCTTATGACATTTACTTTTTATTCCCATCTAGTCTTCAGATCTATTTTTTTCTTTGGTCTTTCTTTCATCTCAAATTTAGCTCTGGTAATAAGGTAAGCATCCTGAAGAGATTCCATATGCTAGATGCCCTAATGTGGCCATCTGATGGAGAGATTGGCTCAATCACTGACTTCCAATCATCCAAAAATGCTGGAGAAACCAGAACAAACACAGCTTCAAAAGTTACGTACTAATTTTCTGTATGACCTCCAGCAACTTCCATACCCTCTTTGAACTACAGTTCCTTATCTGTAAAATAACGTGCTTGAGCTAAGTGATCACTAAATTCCCTTCTAGATTTCTGGTCTTAAAACAGGAAACATTGATGCAGCGACAGAGAATACTTATTTACTTGATGTCTTATATTATAACCTACCATCACTTAATATATAAAAGGTGCTTTTAAAAAGTAATGGATAAAATGTAATTTTAGTTACAACTTTATGCATGTGTTTATAATTCAGATTTCTTTATCACACATAGAGATGTGGCTTTTCTCTAAGATTGAGTGGGATAATCTTTTTACAAGTAAAGGAAAGAATAGCTAGCACAAAGGTTCTTCAGCTTTCATTTAATGGGTAAGACAATATGCCTGAGCAAAGAAATCTATCCTGTCATTAAATAGTTAGCAACTAATTGCTTTTTGTTTTAGCTAATCTTACAGGAGTTGGGATCTGATGCCTTCACTAATTCAGCTGTGGCATCTCACAATATTTAAAAACAAATAATACATAGAGTGACACCAGTGAGAGACCAAAAGATAAAAGGGTGTAGAAGTAAGAGATGAAGTTATAAAAGTTAGTTTGGCAGTGTTTTCTCTTCTCGCAGATTTTCCCAGGAGACCCTTTTAAATAGGCCTAAACAAATGTTGTTGTCTCTGATGATTTATTGCAGAACAAGCTGACAGAGCACACAGGAGCATGTTATCTGGTCCCCTGTAGTGCAGGGGCTAATTCAGAAAATGAAGAAAGACCAGAAGTGCAGCAGTGGGAGCAAATGCTCTGTATCACTCAGCAAGTAAGCAGATGGAAGCTTGAAATCACAGCTTATTTAAAAATATAGCTCTTAAAGATGGTGTGTGGGTAATTTTAGTATTTTTTCTTCATTTATAAAAAAAATTAATGAGAATCTAAAAATTTCATCACAGATGGTAACTGCAATAAATTTATAATAAATATTTTTACTACTATTTTAGCTACGCATCTATTACAGTATGGGTATAATGGCATGTAAATACATGAACATATATACACATTTATCTATACCTGTCTATAAAATATACATACACATTCATGTTTTTACTGTTTATTGTTATTGTGTTTATGTTTTATAAGCATAAAAAACTTGCCTTATGTCAATTGCCTTATGTCCATTAGTTCTGGCCTTTTAATCAGACTGAGAAGGTCAATGAAACATAACTTTTTTAAAATTGCTACTTGTTACTTTTCTATATGAACTTTCATTTTTAATTTGGAACAGATCAGCATTAAACAAGACTCTCTTACTATACACAAGAGAATATAGATGGTCTCTGCAGCAATAAGATGAATGCATAAGTTACATATTGCAGAAACCTTCACTTACACAGTCTTATATACACATTCTATTTTCCTTAAGAGACTTCCTTGGGGGAACAATACAACAAACAAAAATAGTTAGCTTATTATTCTCATTACAAAATATATAAAAGTGACTTTTAACTACCCACTTGCTTTTAGGTTGTTACCTAACTGGTAAGCTGACGAAGCAAGGAATGACAATTCAATGTAACTAAAATTTATCATTTTCCCCAAGTCACCAATTGTGCTTTCTTCTCCTTTAGTGATACCCATCTTTTAGCGTCCCATTGTTTTTATTATCTATACACTCAGTGTCTGTGTGGGATGCTACAGCAGAAACAAGCACTCAGGCTTGGAAATTAGATGAGCCCTGGTTTTGAATATTAGCTCTGCCACCAACTTCCTGAAATATCTGTAAAATAAAGATGATCATACCTCCACCCCTGATTTATTGGGATTTATGCAGATATATTAGGATTTCTTCTGATTTATTGGGAAGTTTTAATTAGTGATGTACCTATCATGATTGGAACATTATATTAATCTTAGTTAACATCTTTTTTTTTTAAGATTTTATTTATTTATTTGACAGAGAGAGACACAGCGAGAGAGGGAACACAAGCAGGGGGAGTGGGAGACGGAGAAGCAGGCTTCCCATGTAGCAGGGAGCCCAATGCGGGGCTCGATCCCAGGACCCTGGGATCATGACCTGAGCCGAAGGCAGACGCTTAACGACTGAGCCACCCAGGCGCCCCAATCTTAGTTAACATCTTATCAAAACTGGCTCTTAGGTGAAATCTTTCACACTAAGATGTGAATGATATGCTGAAAAATCATTTCATTTCAAAACTATATGGAAACCTAAAGATCATGTATTTTGCAGTAAAGAAAGCTAAGATCCAAAACAGATATATGAATTACCAAAGGTAATACAACTAGTTTGAAACAGAAGACCAGCAAATGCTCTTTGTTTAAGAATAGTTCTATGTATACTCTATTAAATCAAAATGTTTTCTTCAAGTCAACTAAAAGAGGTCTGTTTGTAAGTCCTGCTATTCAGTAGAAATTACCCCATAACCACTGGGACTAAACAGATAGAAACAGGCAAATACATCAACTTGGGAGAGTATGCTTAGACTCTTGATTCTAAGGGTTACCAAAGAGAAGATAAGGCATTTAGAGAAATTATAAAATCTTAATATTACCTTGACATTCATTAAAATAGATAATATAATAGTGTTTCATAATATAATAGAGTTTATATATAATAGAATATATAGAGTATTCAGGACATCTTGATAAATAACTTATTCTAACATATAGGTCATCATTTTCAAATTTTCCAATAATTTCCTTTGAAATATGGGAAATGAAATGTTTTGTGTCACTTTTAAAGGCATTAACAGAAACTTTTTTTGCTACTGTTATTGTTTTCTACTATAATATTCTGATGCAATCTTTAAATTTACCATCTCTGTGCCAGATTAAAATTAGGTTATATCCTGAAACATGAAGATAATAGAACTTTTCCATGTTTATTTTCATTGGTAGTTCTTTGTTAAATACTAGTTTATTGTGCTACAGCATCTTCTAGATTTTAAAATAATGAGAAAATATGAATATTTGAAACTCTTCTAAACAACTTCCCCTCTGAGAAGAGTTCTTTCATTCTACTGTAAGACAGAAGGACAAGTCAGCTGGTGTTGAAATATGTGGTCTTTACTTCCAGAGTTTTATTCTTTTCTTAAAATCCAGGGAGATGTTAACTATTTGTCTTTATTGAACCAAGAAAGAAAAGTTCTCTATTCTCTTATTAGCTACCTTTTGTTAAAACGGAATAAACTGTCTTTATAATACAGGAAACTTTAGCAACTAAATGATGGATTCCATTGTAATAATAGAAAAAATAATTTAATGATCAGTATATTCATAGATACTGGCTCATATGGTAACTGAGAAATTTACATCTCTGTTGCCTTCAAGATTTATCTTAAATACAAGATTTTCTATAAGACGTTAGTCAACCTTTGTTCTGATTAAGTTTCCAAAAATTCTGTCAACCTCTGTTAATATTTTGCTGCATTTTTAAAAATCTCTTAGAAATGCAGCTATATAAAATATACACACATATATCTAGATACAGATATCCATAAAGAAGACACAAATACATGCATACACAAAAGGAGACCGAGGTATGTAGTGATTATATCTTTACATAAATATTCAAAGATATGACAGTTTATGATATAGTGATATGATGTTTCCATCATATCCATTAAGCCATCTTTATTGCTTAACAATATATCATGAATGTTTTCTAGGTCAATAATGCTAAAAATTATAATTTCACATCACTTGTTTAATCAATTCCCTATTGAGCATTGAATTATTGCCAATGTCATAAACAATGTTCCAATGAAAATCTATAAATTTTACACACCTCCATCTTAGAATAGTTCTCCTCTCTTAGGTGGAATAAGGAAAGGAGATTCTATCTTCTACTTGGAATGACCACAATCACCAAGAGCAAACCAACCAAACAAACAATAAAGATACTAGGTGTATTTTTCATAATCACTGATCCTGTTATACTTTCTTCATTCCCTCTAATTAGAAGTAATTCTCTCCTAAAATCAACTTAATAGAAAATTAGATTATAATCATTTGTGTATTTATCTTATTTTCTTTAGTAGATTAAAGGTTACTAAAGGTTTCCTGAATCCTTCATGGTAGCATAGTCTTTTGAAATTAATAGGTGTCTAAACATATGTATTGGATCAAATCTAATTTCAAGGAGACACAAAAAGTGTTGTTTTACTATATTCTAATTGATTAATCTTAGAAATTTCCCATCTCAAAATATCCTAACAATAGTCACAATATGAATAATAATTCCTGCCTATATCAAAGTAAACTTGGGGAATAAATGATATATAGTAACATGTGAAAATATTTATAAATAGAAAAATAATACAGATTAGAATTGCTACTGTTATAGCCAGCAGGACTATTTGCCAGGGGTCCATACATTTTTAAGTATTCCACATATTACCTTTAAAAGTAGTGAAATATAACTTGAGGGACCTGAAGCTTTGAAGATGTCTGTATCAGAAAAGAGTTTATTAGACTGTGTATCTGCCAAGCTCAGAGTCCCTTCTGATGAAAATCACAATATGATCCCCTTCCCTTCACAGCTGAGTGGGTGGGGTGATCTAGGATAGCACTGTCCAATAGAAACATAATACGAACCACATATGTAATTTAAAATTTCCTAGTAGCTTACAACTTAAAAAAGATGAAAAAGATACAGCTGATACTAATTTAACAATATGTTTTACTTAATCCAATATATATATATAGAATATTATTTTTCAAATTATAATCCATATAAAAATCAGTGAGATATTTTCTACTTTTTATATTAATTTCTTTTTGAAATCTAGGGTGTGCTTCCAGCACATCTCAATTTGGATACAATTACAGTTGCCCAGCTATTGGCTAATGTCTTGCACAACAGAGATATAGAAGTAGAGAAACCAAGGCACCTTGGCAAAAATGATCATTATTAAAGGAAAAAAAACTTGAGTACCCTCTCATAGTCAAAAATCTGAAGCAGGAGAATACATATTAAACTGGAGAAAGGCCCTTTTCTTCATGTATTAGCAAAACCTATCCTTCTAATAGGATTTGACAATTGTAAAAGAGAGAGATCTTTGAAGAGGACAAAGTTTCTCTCCTTGAATAAATTCTAGTCAGTCTCTTCAGAACACTCTTCTCAAATAGGCTCTGATTTTGGGGTTCCATATTGGTGTCTGTATTATCCAATTTTACCAAGAATCTGGCTAAATACGTTTAGCCAGAATTCTCCATCTGCAATATCTGGTCATCCTCAATATCTAATAGGGTTCCTTGTCCTTGACTGTTCCCACAGGTGATTCTGATCACCCTGGACTGCCTTCAGCAAGAATTTGTTAGATCACTTTAGCCAGAATTCCCCCATACTCCTGATGTTTCCTCTTAGTAAGTATCCATCCATTGAAAAGAAATAATCTACTTTTTTTCCTTGGCTATAAATTCCTACTTGGTGTTTTATTCTGAATTGAACAGGATCTCTCTCCCCCACTGCAAAACCCCATTAAAGCAATCCCAACAATTTATTGCAGTAGTCCCCCCCTAAATAAAATCTGCCTTACAGTTTTAACAAGTGTCATGTAATGTTTTTCTTTAATTAAAGGGTGGGACATTCAGAATGGCAGTGTGAGGAACTCAAGGAAATGTTTCAGAAGAGGTATCTGCTAAGCTGGTCAAAGTGAGCACTGATAATCATTCAAATTCTCTGGAAATTGTTTGAAGGGTTTACACAAATTCAGAAGCATTTATTCATTAAATCTAAAGAAATCCAGTACAAGCAATGTGAGGCTGTGGCCCTCCAGTCAGGACTGCAATCATGTCCCACAGATAAGCCTTGAGGAAAAATTCCTATAAGAGCAGCCACAGCTGGAAGACCTTTTCACCTCACCCCTACCCTGCCAGCACCACCACCACCGCCGCTGCCCCCTCCGCCCCTCCCCCCGCCACTTTCTGCCATGGATGAGCTATTCCAGATAGATGCTGCAGACGGCCATCAATAGATTCCACCTCTCACAGCGTAGTGTTATCAGAGGTCTTTGTTGGCAGCGGCTCCCACCTGGCAGCAGTATTTTCCCACACCCAACTCCCACTAAATAGAGAAGATATATTGGGACAGTTGGTAAAGAGTGCAATCCCTCTTTCTCAAGTAAATTGCAGCTTCCATCTCCCTCTTCCACTCCCACTGTGGAAGAGCAGTTCTAGGTAGGTTTGGCAGCAACTGAATATCAGCAGATTTCACCATCCCTGGCTTTCCAGAATATCTCTACTGGGTGTGATGGGAACCCAGTAGAGTTAGCAGTTGCAGCCAAGTATTAGTGCAGCCAAATACTAAACAAACAACAGTAACAATACTCTCTGAAGAGGAATCAGTATCTAGAATTGCTATAATAGAAGGGAACTTCCTCAACCTGACAAAGTGTACCTATTAAAAAAAAATCCACATCTATCATATCTAATGGTAAAACACTGGAAGTTTTCTCCCTAAGATGGGGAATGAGAGAAGGATGTTGGCCCTTTCCACATCCATTCAATATTGTACTGGAGGATTTAGCCAGGATAATTAAGCAATTAGACAAGAAAAAGAAATAGAATAAAGGACATCCAGATTGAAAAGAAGTAAAGCTCTCTTTAATTACAAATGACTTGAAATTGTATGTATATGAGGCATCCACTAAAAATGTTAATATCAGTGAGTTTCAGTTAATATCAAAGATGAGCCATATTTCTGTATCCCAACCATGAACAATCCAGAAAAGAAAGCAATTCCACTTACAGTAGAATCAAAAAGAATTAAGTATTTAGAAATAAATTTAACAAGGTAAGACTTATACACAAAAACTTATACATACAACTATAAAATAGTACTGGAAGAAATTAAAGATCTAAATAAATGAGAAGATACTTCATGTCCATACATTGGAAGATTTCATATTATTAAAATGGCAATAACCCCCAAATTAATCTACAGATTCAATGCAATCTCTATCAAAATTCCAGATGGCTTTTTTGCAGAAATTGACATGCTGATCCTAAAATTTGTATGCAAATGCAAAAAACTCAAAAGAGACAAACAATCTTGGAAAATAACAAAGTTGAAAGTCTCATTCTAATTTCAAAGCACAGTACTGAGTTATCAAGACAGTGTGGTATTAGCTTAGAGATAAATGTATAAATCAATGAAATATAGAATTATGAATCCAGATTTGAACTCCTATCTCACACCATTCACAAAAATTAGCTTAAAGCAGATCTTAAATAAAAGAACTAATGACACTTAACTGTTAGAAGAAAACCTGAATGTAAAAGTCTTTGTGATCTTGAATTAGGTGATGGTTTCTTAGATATGACATCAAAAGTACAACCAACAAAAAGATAAATTGCACTTCGTCAGAATTAAAAGCCTTTGTGCCTCAAAGGATACCATCAAGAAAGTAAATGTATGAAAATATTTGAAAATCATATATGCAATAAAGGATTTGCATTCAGAACATATAAAGAACTCTTATGATTCGGGCACTTGGGTGGCTCAATTGGTTAAGCAACTGCCTTTGGCTCAGGTCATGATTCTGGAGTCCCAGGATCGAGTCCCACATCGGGCTCCCCACTCAGCGGGGAGTCTGCTTCTCCCTCTGCCCCTCCCCCCTCTCATGTTCTCTCTCTCCCCCATTCTCTCTCTCAGATAAATAAATAAAATCTTAAAAAAAAGAACCCTTATGATTCATTAATACAGAGATTTATAACCAAATCAAAAAAATGGACAAAGAATCTAAACAGACATTTCTCCAAAGAATATATACAAATGGCCAGTGAAACCATGAAAAGATGCTCAACATAGTTATTAGTCATTAGGGAAAAGGAAATCAAAACCACAAGATACCACTTCATACCCACTAAAGTGGAAGAAAAATAATAAATGTTGGCAAGACTGTAAAGAAATAGAACCCTCACGTACAGCTGTGAGAATGTAAAATGGTGTAGCCACTTTAGAAAACAGTTTGCCAGTTCCTCAAAATGTTAAAACCTATGATCCAGCAATTTCACTCTTAAGTATATAGCCAAGAGAAATAAAATCATATATCCACACAAAAACACATACATGAAGCATCATTCATAATAACCAAAAAGAAAAAACAACTCAAATAGCCATCAATTGATGATTAAAATATGGCACATCCACACAATATTATTTGACAATAAAAAGTATTGAAGTACTGATAAATGCTACAACATAGATGAACCTTGAAAAAGTATGCTAAGTCAAAGAAGTCAATACAAAATTCCACATATTGTATGATTTCATTTTTGTGAAATATTTGGGATAGGCAAATCCATAGAGACACAAAGTAAATTAATGGTTTTCCGGGCTGGGCGTTGGGGTTGAGGGAATGGGGAGGGTCATGAAAGTATCCTAAAATTGCAGTAATAGTTGCACAACTCTGAATATATTTAAAACCACTGAATTGTCTGCTTTAAATGGGTGAAATTTATAGTATATGAAATATATTTTAATAAAGCTACTTAGAAGAAAGAAAATGATTGGATGTTAAGGAAGTTAAGGAAGATGTCAAGGTGAATCCTGACCAAGGCAAAATAACAACATAGAGAAAACCCTACCTCAAGAAATGAAATTCCTAAACCTCTGGACAAAACCTAGAAAGGAAGAGGAATGGGATCTCTAAGACGCTGAGGGAAAAAGTTGTGACCTAATTAAGTGTATATACAAATGGGTCAAAGACTGACTGCTGAAAGTCTGTCAGTCTGGCATGATCTCCCTTTACTGAGCTAACCCTGAGAAGAGAGATGATCTACCCTGAAAAAGTTCCAATGGCAATGACAGGGATCTCTACCTATGCCCAGGGCAGTTGAAGACACTTAGTGCTTGGGACTTAGTCTTTAAAGAAAATGCCGCTTCTTCAACATTTCCTTGCTGCTGCTATATAGATGGAATGTTTGTGTCCCCCGCCACCCAAATTCATATATTTTAATTTAATCCCCAGGATGTTGGTATTTGGATATGGGGCCTTTGGGATGTGATTAGGTCATGAGGATGGAGCCTATTCAAGTGGAATTAGTGCCTTTATAAAGGAGACCCCAGATTGCTCCATTGCCACCCTTTGCCATGTGAGTTTTCAGCAAATGATGTCCATCTATGAAAAGGAAGTAGGCTCTCACAAGATACCAAATCTGCCAGTGCCTTGATCTTGGACTTCCCAGCTTCCACAACTGTGAGAAATAAATTTCTGTTGTTTTGAAGCCACCTAGTTTATGGTATTCTGGTATAGCAGCTTGAACAAACTTACACAGCTACAGACTTTTTTTTTTTTTTTTGCCATAAAGGATACTTTTAAACATTTAATGGAGTTTAAAAGAGCTGAATCTTAGAATAAATCATTGAACTCTTTGACAGAGAATAACCTGAGGGAGCATATTGATCCTCAATACGAGAACCAACTGTCATTTCCCAGCAAGTAGACAATCTTTCTGAATTTCCTGCCTGACACCTGGGCATCAACCCTCTGGACTGGTGCTATGGCAGCCTTTCCCAAGGCAATCTCCGGTGGCCATTGCAATACCCAAGTGTGGATTTTTAGTTTCATGTCGCAAAAGCTATTAGAATTGCTTCCCCTGTCCAGCTGCCCCAACCCAGACATCAAACACTTTGGTTTACCAAATATTTACATGGTAAGAATGTCTTGAAGGAAGCAGACTATACATCCTGCAAATCCATGTATATGTGTGATTCACTATAGAATGCTGCTTGTGGATATTATCTGCACCACGATTTGTGAAGTCTGACATGCCTGAGTTATCCGGGCCTTGGCAGCTGTGTTGAAGCATGGTTTCAAAGTAGTCAATTCCAAAATCCTTTGATATTTTACCTCTGTTTTTCTTATCTGCTCAAGCACTCCATCCCCTGTCCTCATGCACATCAATCTGACACAGGAACATTTGACCCTTTCATAGTTTGTCAGCATGGGACCTTTGGACACATTTCCTTGACAAGGGAAATTCATTCTCAGGCAAAAGTCTATACAGATTAACATTTCACTACCACTGCCCAGGCAGGTATGCTTTTCCCCAAGACAGCTTGTGATTCTGGTTAATAGAACACCCCAAAGCAGAACATGAATAATATAAGCAGGAGAGAATATCTTAGCTGGTACCTATGAGTGGACCTGGCACAACAGCTCTGCATCACTACTACCTCTTGTCTCTAGCTCTACACCCACTTTTTTTTGACAAGATAAACCAAGTAAGTTGCTATTCCTTGCATCCTGAAAGAGGCTAATTGGTACACATATGCTTATATAAAGAAAGTTCACTCTTTAGGGGATAGGGATGCTTATTAGAAATTACCAGGACATAGAGAACATATCCATGAAGACTACTCAATTTCATTTTGCTTTGATTCCCTGTTCATCAGAAATATTCTAGCTTCTAAAGATGTCCATGCATCTTGATATTTATCAGAGCAAGAAAATGAACAAAAGCATCGCAAGCACTGAAAATGGACTCAAATTGCACACTATAAATTCAAATGGAATTCTAGTTTATATACAAGTTTCTTGTGAATTTGGAGGACATGGCTAAACTACCTATGTTAATTCTGAATGTCTTGACAAAAAACTAGTTTCTGGCCCTTGCCATGCCCCTACCTATCCCATGAAGGAAATGCCACTCACTGAGATGCTATTAGATTGAAAAGCTGACATGTTTATCTTATCACTCTCGAAATAAAACATGTTCTGATTCTTCCTCTTGTCATTCTTCCTCTTTCTAGTCTCAAAAGTGTGAACATCGGCTCCCTAACATATTTGAAAGTGTGTCAATGTTCTAGATGTGGTAACCTGAGATTCTTTCATTTTCCCTACAAGGTTTCTAGAAATGTTTGCTTTCTATTCATGAAATGTTGCAGGGTACAAACAAGGTTAGTTGCCACCCCTGCCCTTAGGCAACTTACTATCAAGATAGACATAAGACATGTGTGACAGAGCTGGATAACAGATCCCCAATATCCATTCTTCCCTTTTTTCTTTGGTAATAGAACTCACTCATTTTTTAATATGGATTCCCAGAATTTCCCAATATCACTTGCAGCTAGGCGAGGCCAACACTATGTTCTCACCAGTGAAATGTAAGCAGTGCTTGTGATGGTTAACTTTATGTGCCCCTTGACTGGGCTAGGGGATTCTCAGATAGCTGGTAAAACATTATTTCAGGGTGTGCATGTGAGTGTGTCTCTGGAAGACACAAGCATTTGAATCAGTAGACTGAGTAAAGATCATCCTCCCCAGTGCAGGTGGGCATCATCCAGTTCATTAAGGGCCTGAATAGAACCAAAAAAGGCAGAGAAAGGACAAACTTGTTTTCTCTGCTTGAGCTGAGACATCCATCTTCTTTTCCTGCCCTTAGAAGTAAAGAGAGTTGGAATTTGCCCCTTGCCCTTCTCCCTACCGCCTCTAACCTACTGGAACAGAAGGTGGATCCAGTGGCTGGACTGTGAGACAAGAGCCACACTAGAAATTACAGAAAGTCATCAATGGGCTAGATCCAACATGACGGCACAGCTGCATACTATTGCCACTGGGTTGTCTCAACCCAACTTTTGCAAGAGATTTTTCCATGAAAAACTAAAACTCTATCTTGTTTCAGGACAGTTTTTCAGTTTTAACCCACACAGCATACATAATTCTGATCACCATAGAGGCACAAAATTGTAACTGAACAACAACTCAAAAAACAAAAAAGAAAAACAATGCTAATGAAGAAAGACATTTTTAAAATAAATATGAATGGTGTGATGAGTACCTGGTTCCGTGTGAAAAGAACTCTTCCCAGCTGTCACTGACTTTTCATGCATTGTTATCAGATTGTATGATTTGTATGATTAAGTACCCAATGAACTGTATAGGCAATAAGTGCTGGAAAGGCACAAAAAGAAGACAATCCTGTGGGTTTTAATCTTTAGATAGTCCTAGATGAGCTAGGCCTTACAGAAAAATTGGTAATTAAGAGGGTGAAAGAAAAGCAATCTTACCAAGACAAAAAAAGGCCATAGTGATGTCAAAAGCAGGGCCCAGGATGTACATCCTTTGATTGAAGTAGAGAGTTACTTTTAAGGTAGTAATGAGAGAATATGGCTAAAGAAAGAGAGCTTAGAGTCAAGCTAATGGGTTTGGATTTCTGCCTTGCTTAAAGGGAGCTACTGAAAATTTTTGGTATATGAGAGTTATGAAAATTTCAAGATGGCTTTCACTTTGCTTGAATTTTAAGTTCAAATCTGTGCATAATGCAATTTTAAATAGTAGCATTGCCCATAAATCTACTTTGTGACAAGCCTTCTAACATCAAGTGTTTTATTTAATCTTTACAAGGAACTTAGGAAGTAAAACCATCCATCATGAATGACTTTATGGATGAGGAAACTGAAATATTAAGGAGTCAAGAAGTTTGTTCAATATTCCTCAAATAGCAAATGGAAAAGCCAACTCTTTAACCCAGTGCTGTATGGTATACACAACTTCCTGCTCCTTCCCATTTCACCACACAATTATGCCATAACTGGATGACCAACTCAGAACTGCCAGTTAAATATATACTTTGGAATTGAAATGCTCTACTACTACTCATATTATTTAAGAGAACATATAACTTGACCATAGCTGCTGAATTCCTTCTGACAATAGATAGCATATAATTCTCTAAGTTGATGAATGTCTTTTATGGTTACTTTACTCATTTGATCCTTATCTTCAACATAAAAGCATTGAGGTAAAAACAGAGTAAAATTAAGTTAGAACAGAATAAAAGCAATCAATGCTTATTACATATTCCATACCCAAGATCACAAATCTTCAAGGCCACTTAAAAAAATTACTCCATTATTGAGAGGTCTTGGCTTTAAACCACGAGATGGAAAGAGCTTGGCTTTGAAGACTTTCTCTCTGAAAACCTTTCAGCTGGGTGTTCAGCCCAAATTCTGAGATTTAAAAAAAATTAAAATGCTGATTCAACAATAGGAGGACAATGGTTTCCTTTAGTTCTTACTGCACTCCTAAGCACTTAAAATTTTTAAAGTGTAGCTTTTTTTGAATATCCTTTTCTGAAGGATATAATTTTAAATAAGCAATCAAGTCGTTTTATTGTGTGATATCATTCATATCAACTGAATTTTCTTCGGTACTGAGTAGACATAAATAACTGTGAATGTCAGTGAGCTCATTGAGCAAGCATGATTTAAAGTAATGAAGTAATCTCTGATTATATTATTGATTATAAACAAAAATTTGTAATATTTGTTTCCATGTGGGATTTATTTCTGAATATCTGTACTTTCAGATATATGGAGTTTTGGCTTTTGCATGAACCCTTTTAAGATCCCTAATTCATGCAACCTTTATATAACTTTCCATTTCAGGTTATAAATTTCCATCTGGGAAGTCAGGAGTTTAGATGCTCATTTCCCATGCATTTTCTCATGTTTAATCACTTCATGAGACATGCTTCCTTTTAAGATCAAAGTTAAGCTAATATATTATTTTAAAAGTAACACTATTGGTTTTGAAATCTATTAAAAGTGAGGATAAATACAGTTGACCTAAGATACACCCCACAAACAAAAATTAAGTATTTTGTATTTTATAAACCTATTCATCAAAACCAAATTGCAAACTCTCTGGAGATTCACGTCAGCAACACATAACTTTATGACCAATGTTTATACCAGCTACCTGTGGGAAAGGATCTTGGAAGTATCTCAAACTTAAATAATTAACAAACATTAAATATCTTTACTTCCCAGTTATGCTTAGAGAGAACTATGATATATCTTTAATGATAAAAACAACTAGAGATAACATTTATCAATTTACATGCACCAGATACTCTTCTAGGTGTCTTAATCTTTGTAAAATCTCTAGGAGTTGAGTGCTTTGGTTATTAATCTCATTTTGTAGTTAAGAAAACTGAGGCACAGTTACTTGCCAGAGATCCCACAACCTACAAATAGCAAAGCTGGAATTTGTACCAGGTCCTGGCCCCGGGGACTTTGCCATCAACTACTATATATATATATTTTTTCAAGTAAATTAATGACCCAGGCAGTAACTACCAATGATCAGAGATAAGCCTAAGGAAATAGCAAAAATTCCAGACAAAGTTGGAGAGGGGTTCAAATTCTGATTCTGTCAATAACTAAGCATGTGATATTAGGTGAATGACCTCTCTTTCCTGAGCTTTAGTTTTCTCTTTTAAAAAATAAGAGCATTGAGTAATGTATAGAATTGTTGAATTGCTATATTGTACACCTGAAACTAAGATAACACTGAACATTAATTATACTGGAACTAAATAAATATATAAATAAAGGAAAATGAGGACTACTTGAAGGGGTTGTTGTGAAAATTAGGAAAAAGTATATATAGTAAGAGATGGATGGGTATACATATAAAATGCCCAATACAGTACCATGTACATGGTAGAAATTAAAGATACTTCTTTTATTATGTTTTTATTAATTTAATATGCAACACAAACCAGACTCAGAAACTGGTGGTTACCATGGTGAGAGAAAAAGAACTAGTGACATGGGCACCAAGTTCAGCTTTCTCACTAACTTTGAAATTCTCATCAAGTCATTCAACCTCTCCGGGGTCCCAGTGTCCCCTTTCATCCCTCACATACACTGAACGTATGGATTCCCTCTATTACCTCCCGTTATGGACTTCAAGTTTGTGCATCCCCTAAAATTAGTATGTTGAAACACTGTCCCCGCAGTGTGATGGTATTAGTAGCTGGGGCCTTTGGGAGGTAATTAGGATTAGATGAGGTTATAAGGGTGGAGGCCTCACAATGGGATTAGTGCCCTTAAACAGTCACAAGAAAGTTTGCTTCCACTCTTTCCTCTCTATCATGTGAGGATATCATGAGAAGTAGGCAATGTGCAACTGGAAAGAAGGCCCTCATAAGAACCTGACTATGCTGGCACTCTAATCTCAGACTTCCAGCCTCTAGGATTGTGAGAAATAAATTTGTTATTGATATGTGACCCCATATTTGGTACTTTAGCCCAAACAGACTAAGACACTTCCCAATCATCAATATGAGTATTACTCCTCTTTCTTTTCCCTCCCTGAAAAGTCTAATCTTAAGAAGATATATATCTGCTTTCTGACCTCCAAAGTATACCTGACAGGATCTGAATCCTTCTTTGAAATGTACAGCAAGTCTGATAAGCATGGAAGCTATTGGCTTAAGAGTGCGTTCTGGAATCTAAGAAACTAAATTGGGGAAAGAAAGAAAACTAAATGTGAGTGTTAATCCAAAGACCATGTAAAGAGAGAATACATCAAGACCTTTAAGAGGAGCAGAGTTAATACAGAAAGTAAGGCCAAGACCAAAGGGCAGAGACTCCGGCTGATGGTTGGAGAAAAAGAATCATGTCAGAAGAAATTATAAGAGCCCCCATGATTCTGTGAAAACCTAGAGGATTTAGGTCAGCTTCCCAAAACAATGCCAAAATCTTTTGTAAGACATAACTATGCTGGGGTGATAAAGGCATAGTGAGAGCACACAATGTCCTCCTTAATATAAAATCTTACATTCCTCCCAACCAAGGCTTCTCAAATTAAATTCTTCTTAAATTAAAATGCAGATTCTGATTTTGTATGTCCAGCATGGGGCCTGAGATTCTGCTTTCTTTAAAAGATCCTTCATAATCCTGATGCTGTTGGCCAAGGGATCATTTCTTGAATGGCAAGTCTCCCAAAGGAAGCAGAATCTCTTGCCATTCTTCCATTTCTTAAACTCATATCCTCTGCCTCAAACTCCTCAACTTCCAAAAGAAGACCCTACTCCACCCTTTAGCAGTGAGAGACTCTTGCCCCTTCTCTAGTAGTTCTAGATCTGTAACATCTGCTTCTGTTAGAACATCTGACCATCCCCAGGAGCTGGGGGAGTGGTGAAGAGTATAGGCTATGGGGAATGGAAGCAGGCAAATAAAAGCTACAACTATGAGTCGGGATGTTTTTCCAATATTTCTAAGATGGAACTTCAAGAAATACTACTACAGATGATACATAATGTCTAGAAAGGCACTAACACTATGCTATGGACTGAATGTGTCCCCCAAAATTCATATGTTGGAATTGAATCCCCAATTTGAGGTATTTGGAAATGAGGCCTTTGAGAGATGATTAGATCATGAGGGCAAAGTCCTGATGAATGAGATTAGTACCCTTAGAAAAGAAACCTCAGTGGGGCATCTAGGTGATTCAGTCAGTTAAGCATCTGCCTTCAGTTCAGGTCATGATCCCAGGGACCTGGGATCGAGTCCCAAATCTGGCTCTCCACTCAGTGGGGAGTCTGCCTCTCCCTCTACCCCTCCCCCCTGTGCTTGTTCTCTCTCTCTCTCAAATAAATAAATAAAATCTTAAAAAAAAAGAGAGAGACCTCAGAGAGTTCCCTTACCCCTTCTGTCATGTGAGGACACAGTGAAAAGATATTCTACTATGAACCCCAAGACGGGTTCTCAGCAGACAGAATCTGCTGGCATATTGGTCCTGGAATTCCTACCCTCCAGAACTGTGTAAAATAAATTTTTGTTGTTATAAGCCTCCCACTCAATAGTATTTTGTTATAACAGCCCAAACAGACTAAGACACACTACCTTTCAGCCAAACATAGGGGTAAAATAAGAATTGCCTGGATCCAAATCACTGTTTAAATCATTGTTTCTACCAAATAATATATTCAAAATTCCAAAAGTTAATAAAAATATTCAAATATAATTAATTCATAAATTGGGACATGATTAAACATGTAAAGATGTGACTCAAAAGATATCATACCAGCTAAATGTTTTATATTACTGGATATTTAGTTCTAAAAATAAAAAAAGCACAGTACCAGAAGCTGTCTCATAGCTATAAAAATGACAGTAAAAAAATTTGTCTAATAATCATGAGAACTTAGGGGGCACCTGGGTGGCTCAGTCAGTTAAGCGTCTGTTTTCAGCTCAGGTCATGATCTCAGGGTCCTGGGATTGAGCCCTGCATCAGGCTCCACACTCAGCAGGGAGTCTGCTTTTCTCTGTCCGTCTGCCCTCCCCCTGCTTGTGTGCTCTCTCTATCTCAAATAAATAAAGTCTTTTTTAAAAGTCATGAGAATTTTTTAAGCTTTGGAGAAAGTTTAGATGATTTGCTTCCTCCTTGGCCTTAATTTTAGTATTTTAGATCCATTTTAATAATTTTTGGTTTGGGAAGTCTTAACCTGCTCTACATTCTTAAAATTTGGTTGAGTTTGAAAAACCAGTGATATTATTATCTCAATATCTTAATATTTTTAACCAGGTGTTTTAGTTACATGAAAAGAAATCTTTCATTTCTATTAAATACTTTCAAATTGATATTTCCTATTTATAACTTATTTCCAGACCTAATAGTAAACATTCTGAGCTGAAAAGTTTGAAAATGTTTATTGCTACTATAATTTTCTTGAGAAGATTCTTTCTTTGAATATATTCTTAAAACACCATTTATTATAGATCCAAAATTTCTATCAAAATGCCTTTATTTATTAATTTTTTTAAGAGGAAGAGAAGGAGAGGAAGAGGGGGAGAGAGAATTTCAAGTAGGCTCCAGGCCCAGTGCAGAACCTGAGACAGGGCTCAATGTCACCACCCTATGATCATGACCTGAGCCGAAATCAAGAGTCGGACACTTAACCGAATGAGCGACCCAGGCACGCCCCTATCAAAATGCTTTCAGAATTTAAGTGCGTTATATACATTGAATACGCTGAAATAGACAATAAATTGGTTAAATAAATAAGGCTCACAATCTTGTTTTTAATAATGTGTCAATATTTTAAAATAAAAATAAAGCCAATACTGAAATATTTAGAATGCCAAAATGCTCTAGTCATAACTAGAAGGGAGAAAGTTAGACTTCAATTTCTTCTCTTCCTGACCTTATACCCCAGAACTACAGAAAAATTAATTCCTGCCCCTAAAGTGCCAAAATACCTACTAGGAAAATGTAAAATATTTTAAATATTTCCATCATCAAAATATAAATCAAAGAAAATAAACAGGATTCCTCTTATTTTTGCCCTTTCTTTGAAAAACAGTGGACATGACCTTATAATGTACATAATTCTCCTATGGCTTCTGAATTTTCTGTCATCGATTTAGTTTTTCCTTATTATACTTAGGAAGGATAACAAGTCCCTCAGACCACAGAGGAGAAGGAACTTTCTCCAACCTCCTCTAGACTCTGGTTTGATGCTGTACAGACCTCTGAAGGTACAAAGCTTCCTGCTGATATAAAAGGCAAGTTGCTTGTGGTCAGCACAGGCTTCTCTAAAAATAGCTGGAATTCTACAACAGATGCCATAAGAGGCCCCAGTAGCTGGTGAGCTACAGAAACATCACTATGGGAACAGCATTGCCCTTCTTCTAATGCCCAAGCAACACACCATTTCCAGTCTGTTCAGAACAGAAAACCTAGATAAAATAAGATTGAACATGTGCTCTCTTTGTCTGAAAAGAGAATTGCCCAACCGCCGAAGATATTCTGAGAGCGGAGAAAGAATGGGACAAAATATTTAGGCATGAAATGGCCATATCTGTGCAAAGAGAGCACCAAGGTGTCAACAGCTTTGAGCTCCATGGAAAAATAAGGTCCAATAAGCTTAAAACTGCTAATTTATAACTACAAGTTAATTTTCCATCATGGTTTCTTGGCTCACATGGGCCAACAGGATAAAATTATATAAAGAAAATAATGCAGAGGTCTTAAAGAAAAAGCTCTTCATAGACACTCCCTTAGAGTTTATTCCTATATGATATTTGTAATGGCCCTTTGTCTATATCTGGTCCTTGTGGTACCAGGGAACGCTGATAATACCTGAGGGTCCATGGACCAGTCCGACAGCTTCTAGAAGTCTTAGAGTCTTCATTGCACAAGATTAAAGATTTTGAACTTGATGATTTTTAAGATTTTTACCAACTCCCTGCCTAGGCATAGTTATAATTTCCTTTTACTGATTATTACAAAAAGTCTATACCCAATCATACTATCAGCTACTCAACTAATAATAGTTTCTTTCACTCAGCATGCATTTGCTCAAAAGCCCAAGTGTCCTACCACATTAAAATAAACTGCTATTAAATATAGACATGAACACAATTCAAACTGAATGCATGTCCACGTTGAATTTACTATTCCATAATTAATCACCCATCAATTTTAAAAATTGGCAGTTAAAAAAAAACACAGATATATTAGAGATACTTCAAGAATTCAAAGGTTCCAGAGGAAGGATGAAGTAATAAGCAGTAAACAGTTCCAAGTGGAAAATCTAATTGTAAAATTTCCAAGTGAATTGTTTAGTAGTTGCTTTAGGGAAAGAAGAGTTAATGGCTTGTCAACTTGAAACCATAGCAGCTCTTCTGCAAATATCACTACTCAAATATCAGTTAATGCTCAAAGGCTAAACAAGACAGCGCCTACGGTACTACAAGTTTTCTGTCAAAGACGCCATATTTATAGGTGAAATTGGCCTTGCTACAAAGAGAAAATTGTACTTCAAAAAGTTAATGAGAAACTTTGCATTGAACTGAACAGCATGCACTGTATTTTAATGGCATAATTCTGTTCATGACTGTTTCTGTGGCATTGACTCAGTTTATTATCTAGAAATTAATCAAATGATTTAGCAATAAATTAACATATTAAATGCCATTTTACCCATACAACTATTTCATAATTATTTAAATTTTATAGCACTGATACAGTCCAGAAATAATGATAAGTAATTAGCTAGTTATCTCTTTAATGTAATTAACCAGACTCAGTTGCTTTTACAGATTGAATTAAATAGGTGCTTCCATCCCTGTGGGGCCACCAAAAAAAAAAAAAAGAAAAGGAAAAGAAAGGAAAAGAAAAATTAGGCACAAAAGTTAGCTTAAATTTGTTATTTTGAAATTGTTTTAATTCAGAGAAAATTTGAAAAAAAGTATAATTTTTTTTACAGAATCATCAGAGAGTAAATTTTACATGATGCTTCATCACTTCTGAATATTTTGTGTATCCTACAAAAAAGGATATTTCCTACATAACTGCAATACAACCATCAACATCAGAAATTTAGCATTAATATGTTTTAATCTCTTCCACAGACCCCATTCAAGTTTTATCAATTCCTCCAGTAATGTCCTTCATAGCCGAAGGATCCAGTTCAGAATCACGTCTTAGTTTTCGTGCCACTTTTGTTTCCTTCACTCTACAACTTTCTTTAGTCTGTCTTTGATTTTCATGACCTGGCACTTCTGAAGATTACAGGCTGGCTGTTTTTTAGAATGTTTCTCAAATTGTGTTCGTTTGATATTTCCTCATGATTAGGCTCAGATTTTTCATTTTAGCAGATTTACATAGGGAAGGTATGTTCTTTTCATGGATCGATTTTAGAGACTCCTCTATTCACGGAGTTTGCATTTACAAAACCTATTTTGGCATTCCTTTTTCATAACTCCGGTTCCCGGACAGAGCAAAAACTTGATTTATCAAAAGTTAAATAATGAAGATAGTGTTCAGACCATAAAAGTTGTCCTGTCATTTGCCTAAAAAATGTGTTTGCACTCTTAACTTGCAAAGATGCAGTTATTATACATATATCACAGTGACTGTTCCCTATCAGCTCTAGAAATTGATAAAATTATCTTACACATTAATGAAAAGGAAGTACAAAGGTTGATACAAATCACTGAACAAAGGCTTTTTGTGTGGAAGGCGTGACGTTTGATGAAGAAAAGTAGTTCTCACCCAGCCACGTTCAAGTAGAAGGAAAATCTGTTTTGTGCTCTCTGGTATTCCAAACAACATACATGATGCCACTTTTCCGTTTACTTGAATGATAGCCTTTAAAATGATTGCCAACTCCCCAGTTTGTATTTCCTATACAAAGTGTCTCAATAAAAGGCAAAAGCTATGTTAAATAACGTGATGGATCTCAGCCCTGCCCGTTCTCACATCCCCTATCCCAGAGATGTCTAGAGATTTCTCTAAACAGTAGGGGTAATGGAGATCCTGGCTCTGATGGAAAACATATTGAGGCATAATGGACTACGAGGGCACATGACATGGATGACACTGGGGAGCAATCCTGCAGCGAGCACTTGTTTCCCTGCGGAGGCATCAACACTGGTGCCGGGGTCGGTCATCACACTTCAATCCGTTCCTTCACAGGGTTGCCCCGCTTGGAAGAGCCAAGCTGCCATATGGCATATTAAAAATCTCTCCTAATAAATCTAGCTAAGCAGGCCATTCCTTCAAGCTGCTTTTTTTATATATGTGTATAATATAGTTTATTGGTTGTTAGCAACATCTGGGCCAGGGACCGAGGACAGTATGTATCCCACACTGAGGATGCTGGTTCCCTATTATCTGCATCATTGACTTTGAATGTTAGGAAGTATATTTTCCTGCTGATGCATAGCTGTCTTTATGGGATCCTGTAGAAATAAAATGTACAATGAGATGAGATGCTGACAAAAAGGGAGAGGGGTGCTTAGCCCCTTTTTATTGTATTTTTATGCGTGATTATACCACTAGAAAATATATATATGTATGTATATGTAGAAACTGGAGCTCAAGATAAGAGAGAAGCATGGTCTCTAAAATGGTCATCAAAATATTATCTACTTAGCTCAATGGCATAAAACTTATTTCTGTGGTTGTCTAATAACATCAGTCGCATAGTATATTTTAATATACTATGGCTTTAGAAAATATGAATTTATTTATTTTAAATCTTTCCCCAGAACACTTCTGTCACTGCTAGAAGGAATGGACAATGGAACAAGGGTTAATATTGGACACCCCACACTGTGTGGGATACAAACTACTGAGCCTTTCCTAAGATGGCATTTTGTCACCAAAAAAGAATGGGATATGAACAAAGCCATTGCCATAATTGAAAAGAAAAGCTTTCATCTGACACACAAGAGTTTCCATGATGTCTCTACAACTATGGGGACAGAAAATTGCCAAGGAAAGAAGAACATGGATTGCTGATTATATTGGCCTAGTTTTAGTGAGCTCTCTTGTTGCCTTGGGGCAAAAGCTTTGAGAAGTAACTAGTATATTCATTTTGTGTCTATTATTGCATTTGTAAGTAAAGTATTTCTTTTTTTTAAGCACTGTGCTCTTTTTTTCTACATACTATCTCCTTGATGTTAAGTGAAATCAGGACTACAGTTGATATATACCTGTTGAATACATTTTTCTCTTGATGCTCATTTCCCTTTTTATCCTATTTAATGTCATGAGCCAGTAATTACTGGCTTCATTTTAAATTTAGATATTTACTACATAGTTAGTTTTTATTTCTGGACCCCAAATCACACACCTGGCCTCTAACATATCATGACAATATATTTTATACATATATATCACATTTTTATATATGTATAAATATAATTTATTTATATATATCAAATATTTCTTTATATTTTTATATCTATGAATATATGCATATTTATTCCCTATATTAGATTCCAAAACTCTTCAGAAACCACCTATCTTGGGGCACCTGGGTAGCTCAGTCAGTTAAGCATCTGCCTTTGGCCCGGGTCATGATCTCAGGGTCCTGGGATCGAGCCCCATATCGGGCTCCTTGCTCAGTGGGGAGTCTGCGTCTCCCTCTCCCTTGACCTCTTGCCTCTCTCCTTGGCTTGTACTCTCTCTCTCTCTCTCAAATAAATAAATAAATAAAATCTTAAAAAAAAAAAAACTACATATTTTTTAATAATGGCATAGAAAAATGTATAGCTATATCTTCAGGGCAATCAAGATACAGTCTTGATATCTGAGATAAGAAAGCCTGTCTCAGAATGAACTGCACTGCGCAAAGTCCTGAATCTGGAGTTTGGGGAAGATATTTTTCTAATTCTGTGAAACTAGAGAAGGATGAGTTGAGATAGAAGAGAAGGAAGAAAGAGATGAGATAGAGTAAGTATAAAAAATTGGGGAGATGGAAATGAACTTTGGGTAGGAATTTACCATTTCAAACCATAGGTCACTAATCATCTCCATTGCCAAAAGTCAGTAAAAATCGTGTGAACTAACCAACGGTGGCATTGCTGATTTGTCTACCCTCATGGAAGGTTAAATCGCTTTAACCACCAGGTGGCAATGACTCACCGCCTTCTAGGATGTATAGTTTTTTACAAGGCCACATTCTGTACTGCATTCAGAGAAGACCCTTTGCCCACCAGTGGCATCTCAGTCACTAATTTGTCATCACAGAAGGAGTGCTGCTCTGTTTAGAACTAACTACCATGACTATGTACTGGACTATGATGCTGAAAACCACTGTTTACTTGTGGGTCAGTGTAGAAATGCCAAAGTATGACTTAATGGCAGGATTCAAGAAGAAAGAATATGCCTGATTTCCTTCCTCTTCACTGCAAGTATTTCAGGAAGGCAATTACTGGAGATGTTCTATAGCTCTCTCAATCACCTACTGCCCTACACCACTCAAGAATCCAGAATTATGAATCTCAGCATAGCTTTGGGAATCACTGAGACCCAGAAACCTTCAGAAAAGGCAGAAAGAAATATTTCAGAAAGATCAAAAAATCTGAGTCCTATGAAGCCGTATAGGGTCGAAGTCAGGTACATGGATGGGTTCTATAGTCAGATTTGGCTAAGGATGGAATCTGTCCCCACCACTTATAAGTAGTGTTACCTTTGTTAAAGAGCTGAAATTTCCATACCTCAGTATCCTCACCCATAAAATGGAACTGTTGTGAGGAATAATAATCTATGTAAATCATTTCAAGTTATAATATATTTCTATGCTTATAAAAATAAACACACAGATAAAAGTCTTAGCATATTAGATATACTTTCTAGTTACCTCTAGTTCCCTAAAGCTCTTACTGTGTCGACTATGTTATAAGCAAGAGGATTGGCTTGAAAAAAATAAAAATAAAAGACAAATGCCTTTAAAAAATGCACTTATACTGGATCATTATGGTTATAATTATGGAAATATACATTGAAACTCAAAAATGGACTGCTTCACCAAGCATTTGAACCCCTACTAAAAACAGAAAGTTAAGGGATGTCACTAACTCAATCATACTTTCAAAACTGATTGAAACCAAGGCAGCCCTATAGTTGTCCAGGATTTTCTATAGCAGGCAGTTGTTTAAATGAAGTTTTAAACAAAATTGCTGAAAAATGTGACCTTGGAGCATGACTGACAATAAACAACCTCCCACCAATATGATTGTTTATGCTCCTCAGTAGAGTTTACTTGGCCACTTTATTTCTTATTATGAAACATGGTAGTACAACTGCCATCCTGTAGAGATATATGGTAAACATTTTATGAGACAGGCAAAGCTTTTAGAATTCCTTTTGAGCTTTGTTAAATTGAACGTGTGAAAATAAAGTTGTCCAGTGTGAAAGAGGGAAAGCAGTTTCTAGTCTGGTTGGAAAGATGAAATCGTGTGGAGTAGCTGGAACCAGAGGCCTTGATTTAGTCAGTGCCAAACCCATCAACATCACTCATTCTGATTGATTAAGGAATACATTCTATTTTCATGTGAGAGATAGAGCTACGTCTGGTGAGCTCTTGTATCACATTTCAATTCATAAGGGCTTTATTATTATTTTGCAGAATGAAGATGACTCTACCACAAATAAAGGAGTGATAAATAACTCAATATTTTTTTTTATCTTGTATGAGCAAAAGGGAATAAAATAACATGAAGTAAATGAAAGCTATCAGGCTCTAATCTTGCAAGTTTTGTGTAAGAAGGCTACATTATCGTTGATCTGGCATAATACTGCTGTTACCAGGTTAATGATATACAGTTCTGTCAAGCTGTTCACACCATTTTGGAGAAGCCTGTATGTAGGTTTTAAGTCTTTGGACTTCTATAGATAAAAGCGGTTTTATCATAAAAGACATTCTTTTGAGAGCTGAATTCATATTAATGAATTAGCTTGAGCTGCAACTCAGTCTCTCTCTGAACTAAAAAAAAAAAAAAACAAACAAGTGGTATTTTGTCCAAAAACAAAAGAGAAAAACTCTTTCTCTGCCTCTACCTTTCCAAAATTTCAAGTGTGCCTTCCATCTGTAGAATATAGCTTATGTCAAATGTTGAGTTACTGGAGACTTTGGGGAACAGCGGAGTTCTAGAAACTACCTAAGTGGAATGTTTTGTAGCTGATAATGATTTAATATTTCTTCATTGAAATGGTAATTCCCTACAACTTTACAGGGTTCATAACAAAAGCAACAACAGCTGAGTTATATCTGGAAAAAATAGCACATATTTCATCAAGCCAGTGTCTCTTTGGCCTACCATCAAGTTACAGGAAAAGTTTTGCTCTAGCATTCCTTGACAGCTAGTCATACAGAAGCACATTCCGTGAAGAGGCTGACAAAACTCTCCAAAACATGATGGAATATTCCTTAAAGTGCTTCACACTGAGCATCTATGGTTGAACTTTAAGAGGTTGAAGCTCTAGGGGCGCCTGGGTGGCTCAGTCGTTAAGCGTCTGCCTTCGGCTTAGGTCATGATCCCAGGGTCCTGGGATCGAGCTCCGCATCAGGCTCTCTGCTCGGCGGGAAGCCTGCTTCTCCCTCTCCCACTCCCCCTGCTTGTGTTCCCTCTTTCGCTGTGTTTCTCTCTGTCAAATAAATAAAATCTTTAAAAAAAAAAAAGAGGTTGAAGCTCTAGAATGGTCTCTCTAGTCAAATGAAATTTAAATTAAAGGTTTCTGGGGACGCCTGGGTGGCTCAGTTGGTTAAGCGACTGCCTTCGGCTCAGGTCATGATCCTGGAGTCCCTGGATCGAGTCCCGCATCGGGCTCCCTGCTCAGCGGGGAATCTGCTTCTCCCTCTCCCGCCTCCCCCTCTTGTGCTCTCTCTCTCTCACTCTCTCTCTCTCTCTCTCAAATAAATAAATAAATAAATCTTTAAAAAAAAAATTAAAGGTTTCTGGGAATGTAATGTGTTGGGAGCTAGATGGCAAGGATTTAGGGAATGCAATTTCTTCTAATCCTTCAAAGGATTTTTCATTGCCGTTGTATTCAGAGAAACACCTAGTTCCCTGGAAACCTTTATAGGAATTACAAAAATACCCTATCTGGGTTGCAACAGCTCTGTGGACATATGGTTTGAAAGCAGTCGTTGATTCATGATTTAAAATTCACCCACTTTTCCAGAATGATACAACCCCACAGGGATCCATGGCTTAGAGAGTGGAGCAAGGGTTGTATTTTGTCACCTGGATTGTCTTTTTTAAGGAATAATTTTGTGCAGGGCTCCAACAGGTGGAGAGAACATTTTTCTCCAAGTGTATACCTGTGCTCTAATCTTTTTGTTCCTTCATCTACTAATTGAAGACAAATGAAATGGCAAAAATAAAATGATTTTTAGAAGGGAAGGAGCATAGAATGTAAATTTGCCTGTGTTAATTTCTTTAGAGAAGAACTTTATTAAAGTTAAATGATGCCAGTGTTCTATCAGTCACATTGGATACTTGAAGCCAGAAAAATCAGTTAATTCCAATAGTGGTTCGATTTTTTCCATTCAATTCATGGAATCAAAGTGAAGATTTTGAAAGCTTATTTTGTCAAAGGTGAAACATCTAACATTGTGAATGTTATTATGATAAAATCAGTTTAAGTGTTAAATATTTTTAAAAACTACTTGTTCTGTAGTGATAATAAACACAAATTTTGATAGAGGTCAGTATTCAGTATATAAACAATGTTCTTGCTCAGTCAGGAAAGCCTGAACATCATCAGGGTGCCTGGGTGGCTCATTCGGTTGGGCAATAGGCTCTTGATTTTGGCTCAGGTCACCATCTCAGGGAACTGGGATGGAGCCCTGGGTCAGGGGTCATTGAGCTCCATGCTCAGTCGGGAATCTGCTTGAGGATTCTTTCTCTCTCTCCTTCTCTCTCCCTCTGCTTGTCGCCCCGTGCACTCTCTCTCTAAAATAAATAAATCTTGAAAAAAAAGAAAAAAAAGAAAAAGCCTGAATATCAGAAATGTTCTTAGAATGGGTTGCATTGAACATACATTTCATTAATGTATCCAAAACCCTACAATACCCTTCAAATTGAAATAGAAGTGCAGTTGTCAAAATGTATATACACACACACATGCACACCAAGAGAAAAACTGTCTAAAATTTGTGATGACGCAGATACTGAATTTTACAAATATTTCTGCATTGGCAGGGAGCAGGGGGCGCTGGGGAGGAGGGTGTTGCCATGGGGCTCCAGAGCAAAGGTGTGTTACAGATGTCGCTCAATAAGTCGAGAAGTCTCAACTTAAAAACATATATATATTTCTACATGGTAATAGATTCTCTTCTTGCTGCCTATAATCACAATTTTAGAAAGTTGAAACCTTTCAAGAATTATTTTTTAAAACACTCTAATGCCCTATAATTGTGCTGCATTTTTGTGCATGAATGAGTCCTTTAAGTTTTGGTTACATTTTGTCCAAAATCAGTTGAAAATTTTAAATTGAACTATTCAACAAATGAAGTCTGAAGTTCTACAATTTTAGTATTTCAACTTGTAAGAATAATCTTTTGATGAAAATCCTATTTAGAATCAGATATACTGATTACCTGAATTGAATACAATTAAGATATATCCTCTAATTTATAACACCTAATTTGGTAAATGTTAAAAATAAGCATAATAAGAGACTTTGACAAATTTTATCTTGAAAATATTTCTCAAATGAAGGTACACTGAATGAAAACTAAAATAGTTATATATATATCAATACAAAAATAACAAAATATAGATTCCATTTAATAGAATAGATTTCATTTATAGGATAGAATAGAATAGATAGAATAGAATAGATTTCACTTAATAGGATAGATTTCATTTAATAGAATTTTCTCTGAGCCTACTAAGCCCAGCACCTACAGAGGAAATATTACCTTACTTAAAAACTATGGTTGGGGCACCTGGGTGGCTCAGTTGGTTGAGCATCTGCCTTCTGCTCAGGTCATGATCCCTGGGTCCTAGGATCAAGCCCTCTTTTCCCCCCCACCTCCCCTCCAACTCCCTGCTCAGCAGGGAGTCTGTGTCCCTTTCCCTGCTTTCCTCTCTAATAAAATCTTAGAACAAACAAAAACTACATTTAAAGAAAAAAGTAAACCAAAGATACCAACAATTTCAAATTTTATTAACCATAAAATACAACTTTAGAGAAGAATTCAGGCAACTTTTTAAATTGAAAGTTACTTTATTAAATGCATTCTTCAGAAAAATAACGTTGACTTGTATTAGAGATATGGAAACTGAGTAGTATATACCAAGAATAATTATTTTATATTATATAATATTATAATTATTTTATATTATTTTCAATAATATAATCATTATAAAGGAGTTTAATATGCATTTATTTCTTTTTATTTTTATTTTTTTTTAAGATTTTATTTATTTATTTGAAAGAGAGAGCACGAGAGGGAAGAGGGTCAGAGGGAGAAGCAGACTCCCTGCTGAGCTGGGAGCCCGATGTGGGACTTGATCCTGGGACTCCAGGATCATGACCTGAGCCGAAGGCAGTCGCTTAACCAACTGAGCCACCCAGGCGCCCAAGGAGTTTAATATGCATTTAATTAATTAATTTAATATGCATGGTTATATATTTTACTTTTAAGAAAAATGTTTTTGGAAATTAATTTTTATTAAATTTTTTTTGAAGTTCGCCCATTTCTCCCACCGCCCACCTCATACAACCACCACTCTGTCCTCTGTATCTATGAGGTTGGTATTTTGGGGTTTTTTTTTGTTTTTAAATTTCACATATAAGAGAGATCATATGGTATTTGTCTTTCTCTGACTTATTTCATTTAACATAATGCCCTTGAGGTCCATTTATGTTGTTGCGAATGAAAAAATTTCATTTTTTATGGCTGAATAATAATCCATTTTATAGATCTATATCTAGATATATCCATTTATCCATTAATGGACACTTAGGTTTTATCAACATCTTGGCTATTATAAATAATGCTGCAATGAATATTGGTTTACATATATCTTTTTGAATTAGTGTTTTTGTTTTCTTCAGATACTCAGAAGTAGAATACCTGGATCATATGGTAATTCTAATTTTAACTTTTTGAGGAACCTCCATACTGTTTTCCATAGTGGCTGCACCAATTTACATTCGCACCAACAGTACACAAGGGTTCCCTTTTCTCCACATCCTCACTAACACTTGTTATTTCTTGTCTTTTTGATAATTGCCATTCTAAGAGGTGTGCGATGATACCTCATTATAGTTTTGATGTGCATTTCCCTGATGATTAATGATGTAGAGCATCATTTCATATACCTGTTTAGAAAAATGTCTATTCAGATCTTCTGCCCAATTTTTAATCAGTTTTGGCTTTTTGTTTTTGGGGGGTTGTTTTGTTATTGAGTTTTATGAATTCTTCATACATTTTGGAATTTAGCCCCTTATCAGATATAAGATTTGCAATTATTTTCTTCAGTCATGTGCCTTTTCATTTTATTGATAGTTTCCTTTGCTATGCATAAGCTTTTTAGTTTGATGTAGTTTCACTTGTTTATTTTTGCTTTTGTTGCTTTTGCTTTTGGGTGTCAGATTAAAAAAAAAAAAAATCACTGCCAAGACCTATGTCAAGTTCCTTACCACCTACATTTTCTTCTAGGAAAAGTTTTATGGTCAGGTCTTACACTGAAGTCTTCAATCCATTTGAGTTAATTTTTGTGTATGGTAAAACATAATGGTCCAGTTTCATTCTTTTGCATGTGGCTGTCCAATTTTCTAAACTCTGTTTATTGAAGAAATTGTTTTCTCCATTATATATTCCCCAATGTATATAAAAATGGTTTTTTTGAATTGAACTATTTTATAGGACCACCAATATAGTGAAGCCTATTTATATGTTAATATATAAATATTTCAAAAAATTTTGTAACGATTTTGGCACTCCCTTTCACTCTAGAAAAAATGTCCTAGCGTGCATCTCTTTGTTTAGGGTATATGCACTTTCTCTCCAAATCCATCTTCACTAATGGCCCAAAATACATTATCCCAATGGTCTATAGCAGAGACTGAATCTCAGACACATTTCCAGAGATTGTAGGAATTTATAGAGCAAGTGAAGGAGGATGAAGGTGGGACAGGGACACACAAGTTAATTGCTAATTGCTCTAATTGGTTGCCATCTGTCAGCTGTTATCATTTTTGAGCTACCAATATTGATGTTATGTTATTTCAGATTGATATTTAATGAATCCATGAAGTGTTTCCATATGTGCTTTTGTCCCTAAAGAGTGATGATGATGTTCGCTCCATGTACCTCATTTATAACTAAGATTTTCCAGTGTACTATAATTTCTTCAGCAGTTTAGAAACATTCATTGTTTTATGAAACAAAAATGCTTCAAAAGATATGACTTTGGTATCTCTGGATTTTAAAGAAGTCATACTAATTTATTACTTTACATGGAAGTTCAGATTAAAATGGAAGTCTAATTTGATTTTCCCAGAGCATCAACACCAATCATTTTGGGGGAAGTTCTATTGGTTATAACACTACAAATATTAGCTTCCATAAAAAGAGAAATCATACAATATAAGACAGATTATAATAGATAAAGATGTTGTTCATTGAGAAAAGTCATAAAAATTGAATATTTTTCCCCAAGGGGTTTATTTTTCAGAACAAGTATATATTTATGTGTGTGGAAATATCCGTAAATTACTTGGTAGGAAAAAAGTTTCAATTGGTATTCCAAGAAGGAATTTTTTACATGTAGGCCAATATACGTATAAAGGTACCAAGAAAAAATAAAATTTACATTCAAAATAAATTCTTCTAATCTGTATTATTTAATTTAGAAAGAGAAGATTTTAAAAAGGCATTTTTAAGTTTTAAAAATATTTTTAAAAGGCAATGCTTAAATTCCCAATACCAAGAATTTTTGTTAAATCCTCATAAAAAAACCATTTATGTAAATTAAAAAACAAAAATTAACAAAGAACTAGAAACAAATAAATATGCCAGATTTTCCTCCTTACATCTGTTAAAAGAAAAAAAAAAAAAAAGAAATCAATAAGATACATTGGTTTCTGGCCAGACATGTGAAAAAGAGCTCAGAAGTCCTCACTCCTATCTTCGCAAAAAGGAAAAAACAAAAACAAACAAACAAAACAAAATTGAACAAACTGAAAATCAGCAATTCTTTCAGACCTGTCCAAAAACTGAGGTCATAGAATTAACTGCTCCAAACTGGAGAGATAGGCAGATAGAATCACAAAACAGAATCATTGCTTCTGGAGCCACCAACAGACAGGAACTCTTAAAGTGTAATTGGCTAATTTCCAGAGACAGAGCATAGACTATCCAGAGAGATAAAAGTTGGTTGGGGGCTCAGCCTTAGAGGGGTACCCCCATTTCCATGACTTATCCTTCTAGAGCCCTACCAGAATCTCAGGTTCAAAATTAAAGAAAAATCCCCTCAGGCTTCTGTCAAGGGGAGGGGAAAGGTAACCATTTTGAAATACACCCAGAGTTTTTTGTTCTTAAAATGGCCTACCCTCTAGAGAAACTATTTTACCAAAACCAAACCCACTTGGGTTTTTTTCTGGACATAACTGACCACAGAAGGAAAACACGCACACTCTAGCCACCTCTCACCTTTGAGGTGAGAGAAAGGAAATACCCAACTCTGGCTCCCTGTAACCTGCCTTCCTTCTTCCTCTGAGGTGGTGGGAATGAAAGCTGAGAAGCACTTGCGAAAGTTCACTAAAAGAATGAAACTTATCAAAGGAGTATAAAACACTTCCCTTCTCCCCACAACTTACTACCATATCAATGGTATTGATTGGGCTCTTGCATTACAGGAGATTACAGCTAAAGAAATGTAAACTTCAAACTACTTTTGAGAATGAGTCTCTAGGGAAAGCCAAAGATATCAGGAGAGACAAAAATAGGGACACTAGAAGAAATTTTGTCATAACAAAGAGTAAAACATACCCTAACTCCTAGCCAGACAACCTAAAACTTCACATCAAAAGCCTATTTAGTTTACTTCCTTTCACCCAATACATCATGTCCAGCTCACAACAACAACAAAATTACAAAGCACACTAAAGGGCCAAAATTCAGGCTGAAGAGAAAAAGCAAACCTCAGAATAAGACTCACATATGGCAGAAATTTTGGAATTATTAGGTCAAAAATTTAACTAATTATTACACTAAAGCCTTTACTGGTAAAAGTGGACAACATGCAATAACAGATGGGTAATGTAAGCAGAATGATGGGAACACTAAGAAAAAATATAAAGGAAATGCTGGAAATCAAAAACACTATAAGAGAAGTAAAGAATGCCCTCTCATGGGCTCATCAGTAGACTAGACATAAATGAAGGAAAGACTCAGTGAGCTTGAAGATAGGTCAATAGAAATTTCCAAAACTGAAAAGTAAAGAGAAAAACAGAATTAACAGAATACTCAAGAAGTGTCAAAGAACAACAGGTCTAACATACATATATTTGAAACACTGGAAAGAGGAGAACAAAAGAGAAAGGATATTTGTAATAACAACTGAGAATTTTCCATGAATAATTACAGATACCACACGACAAATCCCAGATTTTCAAATGCCAAACCTGATAAATACCAAAAAACCCTACACATGGTCACATCATATTCAAACTACAGAAAATCAAAAAGAGAAAATCTTCAAAGAAGCCAGGGGAAAAAACACTCACTGATTTATCAATAGAGGAATAAGGATGAAAATTACATCAGATTTCTCTTCAGAAATTATGCAAAAAGAAGAGAATGAAATGAAATATTTAAAGTATTGAAAGAAAAGGAAAAAGAAAAAGTGTTGAAAGAAAAAAAAGGCAACTAACCTAGAAATCTGCATCCAGCAAAATTATTCTTCGAAAGTCAAAGACAAAAACTTTATCAGATAAGCAAAAATTGAGAGGATTTTGCCAGGAAATCTGCCTTGTAAGAAATATTAAGAAGTTCTTAAGGAAGAAGGGAATGATGTTATTCAGAAGCTAGAATCTATATAAAGAAGAGAAAAACATTAGAAATGGAATAAATGAAAGTAAACTATTTTTTTAATTGATCTAACAATTAAAAATTTCCTCAAAATAATAATGACAACAATGTTGGGTGATGAAAGCTTATGGATTAGTGAACATAACAAAAAAGGGGAAGGAATTGGGAATACTCAGTTATAAGTTACCTGCACTACCTGTGAAGTGCTATAGTGTTATTTATAAGTATACTAACTTAGGTTAGTTGTACATGTATATTACAAAGTCTAGGGCAACCATGAGAAACTTAAAAAAAAAAAAAAAGCATAATTGATACATTGAGAGCAAAGGGAGTCATTCAAAATTCTCAATTAAAACCAGAGAAGGTACAGAAGGAAAGGAAAACAAAAAATAAAATAAAGAACCATAAACAGAAAACAGTTACAAATATAGAAGATATTAGTCCAACTATGTCAATAATCTCTTTAAATATTAATGGTCTAAATATACTAATTAAAAGACAGACACTGTCAGAGTGGTTTCAGTAGAGAAATTGAATCAATATTGTTTCTTCCAAAACAGAAAGCACTCGTCCCAGATGGTTTCACTGGTTTATTCTACCAAATATTTAAGGAAGACATGATACCAATCTCTGCAATCTGTTCCACAACATAGAAGCAGAGGGAATACTTCCTCTCCTATGAAGCCAGCATAATATTAAAATCAGACAAAAACATTATCAAGAAAGGAAAACTACAGACAAATCTCTCTCATGATCATAGATGCAATCCTTAACAAAGTATTAGCAAAGCCAAATTCAATAACGTATGAGAAGAACTATGTACTGTGATCAAGTGATATTAATTCTAGGTATACCAGGCTGGTTTAACAATCAAAAAAACTACTAATATAATCCATCCCATCAACAAGCTAATGAAGAAAGCTCATGTGATCATATTCATAGATGCAGAAAAAGCATTTGACAAAATTCAACACTCATTCAAGATAAAACTTCTCCACAAAGTAGGAGTAAAGGGAAACTTTCAACCTGACAAAGAATAGCTACACAAAATCTACAGATAACAATGGTGAGAAATTAGATGCTCTTCCCTATGAACAGAAACAAGAAAGACAATCTCACCATCCCTATTCAATATTGTAATGGAAGTCCTCACTAATGCAATAAGACAAAAGAAAATAAAAAGGTATACAGATTGGGAAGGAAGAAATAAAACTGTCTGTTTGCAGATTACTTGGTTATCTAGGTAGAAAGCCACAAAGAATCAACAAAAATCTCCTGTCAATAATAAGTAATAATGGCAAGTTTTCAAGATACAAACTTAATGTACAAAAGTCAATTGCTTTATAATTTACCAGCAATGAAAAATTAGAAATGAATTAAAAAACACAACACAATTTACATTCATGAAATACTTAAGTATAAATCTAACAAAATGTATACAAGCTCTATATGAGGAAGACTACAAAACTCTGATAAAAGAAATGAAAGGAAATCCAAATATATGGAGAGAGATTCCATGTTCATGGGAATTCTATGTATTTTCTGTCCAACTTTTCTGTAAACCTAAAATTACTGTAAAAATAATCTTTAATGTGAAAAAAATATTATGGACAATAATGCTTGAAAAGGACTGAAAAAGACTGAAAGGAAATGACCAAAATGTGCTGCCTTAGGTGATATAACTGGTTTTACTTTTATAGACTTCTCAAATAAAAAAAGCAAATGCTATTTTTATGAGAAAAAAATCTTAATTATGAACACTGTGAATCAGTAGATTAATTCAGAAACTTCCAGTATTACAGCAAACAGCTTTATTTTTCATATACTTTTCCAAAAAAATTTTTACAATATCAAATGCAATTGATATTAACAAAATATTGTATTCTTGTAAAATTTTATTATGAGTTATAACTATTGCATTAAAAAAATCTTGCCTTCAAAAGAAGCCTTAAATAATCACTTAAACATATGAAAGGATGTGGACTTCACTCATAAGTTTGTAAAAGGAAAACAAAACAATTAAGTGCCATTTCTCACATAACAGACTGGCAAACTTAAAAGGACAACATACTGGATTGACAAAATTTAGAAAATACGTATGCTCACCTATTAATAATGGAAATATAAAATAATTCCCTTATTGAGAAGAACTGGCAACTTCTAGTAATACTACAGATGAATGTTTCCTTTGATCCAGCAATCCCACATCCAGGAATCTATCCCAAAGGCACATTCTATAAACACAACATGACACTGGAACAAGATCATTCATTGCAGCATTATCTATAATGTTAAAAAACACAAAACCTCTCAGGTGTTGATCAGTAAGGAGCTAGTGAAATAAATCTTGGAAAGTCAAAAGGATGGAGTAATATACAGTCTCCTCCCCCAAAGAAGGATGTGGAAGATCTCTCTATACGCATATGGAATAATTTTCAGGACAGTGTCAAGTGAAAACGAGGTACAGGATGCTATGTTTAGTAAAAAAAAGAGAGGAAAAAGAAGACATACACATGATATACACATACTTGGAACAACAACAAGTAGAACAAAAGCCCTCAAAGAGAATCTGGAAAATAAAAATGCTTACATTAACACACATATGAAGGGGGAGAGAGTGGAGCTACTGCATAGGACTGTGCCTTTTTATATAACTCTGGTTTGAGGTCTATGTAAATGTTTTACGTATTAAAATTTAAAATCCAATCCAAATGAACGAAAGAACCCAAAAATTGAAAACAAAACTAGCCAACCTAACAGTATGACAAACATAACAAATCATCTCAGAGAAAAACAAAAAAAATTGTATTGACCGTACTGAATTGTCCATCCCTAAGATATATTCTAAGGTAATAAAGAACTAAAAGGAGAATGGCTAAAATTAACAAGTCAGGAAATGACAGATGTTGGTGGGGATGCGGAGAAAGGGGAACCCTCCTACACTGTTGGTGGGAATGCAAGCTGGTGCAGCCACTCTGGAAAACAGTATGGAGGTTCCTCAAAAAGTTGAAAATAGAGCTACCATATGATCCAGCAATTGCACTACTGGGTATTTACCCCAAAGATACAAAAGTAGGGACCCGAAAGGCTACGTGCACCCCGATGTTTATAGCAGCAATGTCCACAATAGCCAAACTGTGGAAAGAGCCAAGATGTCCATCAACAGATGAATGGATAAAGAAGATGTGGTATATATATACAATGGAATATTATGCAGCCATCAAAAGGAATGAGAGCTTGCCATTTGCAACGACGTGGATGGAACTGGAGGGTATTATGCTGAGCGAAATAAGTCAAACAGAGAAAGACATGTATCATATGACCTCACTGATATGAGGAATTCTTAATCTCAGGAAACAAACTGAGGGTTGCTGGAGTGGGGGGTGGGGTGGGAGGGATGGGGTGACTGGGTGATGGACACTGGGGAGGGTATGTGTTCTGGTAAGCACTGTGAATTGTGCAAGACTGTTGAATCTCAGATCTGTACCTCTGAAACAAATAATGCAATATATGTTAAGAAAGAAAAGAAGAAGAAGAAGAATGTAGCAGGAGGGGAAGAATGAAGGGGGGGAAATCGGAGGGGGAGAAGAACCATGAGAGACGATGGACTCTGAAAAACAAACTGAGGGTTCTAGAGGGGAGGGGGTTGGGAGGATGGGTTAGCCTGGTTATGGGTATTGAGGAGGGCACGTTCTGCATGGAGCACTGGGTGTTATGCACAAACAATGAATCATGGAACACTATATCTAAAACTAATGATGTAATGTATGGGGATTAACATAACAATAAAAAAATTTAAAAAAAACTGAGGGTTCTAGAGGGGAGGGGGTTGGGAGGATGGGTTAGCCTGGTGATGGGTATTGAGGAGGGCACGTTCTGCATGGAGCACTGGGTGTTATGCACAAACAATGAATCATGGAACACTATATCTAAAACTAATGATGTAATGTATGGGGATTAACATAACAATAAAAAAATTAAAAAAAAAAGAAAAAGAACTAAAAGGGTATCTTAAACTTTATTCAGCAATTGACATTTGTAATAATGATATTACTGTTTGGTTTTTGTTGGGTAAGGTTGGGGGCTGGGGGTTGGGTTTTTGGTTTTTAAGTACGCTCCACACCCAACGTGGAGTTTGAACTCACAACCCTGAGATCAAGAGTCACATGCTCTACCGACTGAGCCAACCAGGCGCCCCTGGTATTGCTGTTTTAAATTAGTGTTATGTGTGTTTATGTAAATATATTCATGTGTATTAGTTCAAAACCTGTAGTTTAAAACATATGTGTATGCATATATGTATATCTTGTATAATCCTACATATATTTTAGAATATATAAAGTTGTAATTTTAATATTAAAAACAGTTTCAGTGTAAGACAAAATATATTCAAGAATAAAAACCAACAAAGTTGAGTAAATCTCTAATATGTTAAAAATGAAATGGAAATATCAGTAGGATTTTTTTTTTTCCACTGAAAAGGCCAGGCAGTCATAAATCCAGGAAGTGGGATAAGTGAACTGAAGTTACAAGTAGGAGGACAGGAAAGATGTAAAGGATTGACTTAGTTTTCTTTATAATCCTGCTTTCAGCCAAGCCCTGAGTGCTTTTCTAAGGAAACTCTGGACCCTCTCTGGGCCCCCCTTAATCCCAAATTGAGGAGAGATCAGGCCCTCTCTATTGGTGGGAGTATAACTATTTCATCCTTCCTTTTCTGCCAGATGTGTGTAGTTCCAGGGGGGCAAAATTTATTTCTTAACAGTCATAATCCCATAAATGTATGGAGGTCCATGGAGGAAGTGTAATTAATCACATGTAGGGAACAATAGAACAATCCTATACTTCAATCAGCCTCCAGAGAGCTGTGAGGGCTGGCCGGTAAGCCACTGACCCTCTAAAAGTTTCAATTTGTTTATTCATCTGTAAAATAAAGGGGTTAAACTATGACCTCCAAGGTTACTTTTAATAAAAGTAGAATATTTGAATATCCAATATGGTTCACTTTGTATGGCAGAAATCTGTTATCGTGCCAACCTAACTGCAATTCTGTTTTGAGAAACCCGTGAAACAAGGCACTACTTTTTTTGTCCAAAAATCACTCACTTTACAATAAGGGAAGAAATAGCATTTTCTTAGCATAAGACGTGTACCCCTATTTCCTTTTAAATAACGTAAGAGTTGGCTGTCAAAGCACAGAAGCATGTAAAAACAATTTCACTCTGTCAATTAGATTCTGACACACAGTCTTTTCTTCTTCTTCAATGTATATAGAAGCACAATAAGGAAGTGTCTCTGTCCCACACTTTCAGCAAATCACTATTTTGAAGGTGTAAACTGGAGACAAGAGAAGCGATGCTTTGTGCAGACTGTACATCTCAGCCCTGCCCCTTTTTCTCAGCAATTCAGTTGCTGTTTGGTTTTGCGTGAACAGTTCGCCAGCATTCGTTTTTTACTTCCTCAAAGGAGTTGTGTTCTACACTAGGACAATGTGACCGAAACAACCACCAAGAGAATAAGACTTTCTTTTAACACTTGGGTCCTAATAGAAAGAAGAGCAATGCAAAAGTCTAACTTGTACATGAGAGCATAATTTGAAGCCGCAAAATCCTTTTTCTCAGAGAGGACAGACAGGTTGTCACACCATTACTTTCTGTAGCAGAAGACAGGATCTACTACCAAGAAAAATTGGCCATACTTGCCTAAATCCTGAGAAGTACTTGATTTCTAAAAGACTGGTTTGGTGTACAAATCAATTAACTCATTCTCTTCGATCTACCATTCCTATTGGCAATGACACAATTATTTGTCACTGCTCCAGTCTTTCCCAAATCAGCCTGATGATGCTCATTAATCTACTTGTGACAGCTATCATTTTAAGTGTGAAAGGGCAGTAGGTGTCCTGGTTTTGAAAACAGAAATAGCAAAGATAATGAATTCCCTGTAGAAATGAACAAATCCATGCAAGTGTGTTCAAAGCTCAGTATTCTTCATCATAAGGAAACAAAGCCTGAACCCACTGGAAGACACACACAGTTTTGCATACCCACAGGAAGGGTATCTGGCTCCTTGAACTACAGAAGGGAATAAGTTTTGGTGCTAGAACTGGTTGGGAAAGTTAGAGATTACTGAGAAAAGGACTTTGTCTTTATTCTAGATTACTTGAAGCATGAACATTCTTGGTCCTTTTGGAAGGTTCAGGGCAACATAGGTAGTAAAATACTGATGTTGCAGAGAAGATGAAGAACTTCGTGTTCAAATTGAGAGGCTTTATTAAGGATTTATTTAGGATCAGGTGCAAGGCAAGGACACCCAGGAGGAAGACTGTGGCCAAAGAAAAGTCAGGTCCAAACTCCCTGATGGGACAGCCTAACCCAGGTCCAGGTAGGCACCAAGGTGGCCAAATTTGTGGCCAAAAGGACTCCGAAATCAAGTCAGGCAAGCTAGACACAGTGACAAGTGGATGCCATTAATCTGAAACTCATTGACATCTGGTAGCAGAAGTGGATGGGAGAAGGAGGCAGCAGAGGGGGAAAAGAAGACCTTCAATCTGGCAGCGGGGGGCTAGAAGTGGGGTGTATGGTCTATGTTCGGTCCACATGTAACTGAAGAGGTCTTGGATTGCAACTCCAGTTATTTAGGACCCTCTTCAAGGAGGCATCTTAGCTTCAGATTGCATTGCTTTATTCATAGTTCAAGGTTGCTTTATTCAGGGTTCAGAGTGCATCAGTCAGGTAGCAAGCAAATTTGGGGTGAATTACTAACCCTCCTTTAATGCATTTATTAAAAGTAGAATAATCCCGACCTCATAGGTTATAGTAAGGACAAAATGAAGTAATGGTTGTAAAGAACTTCACGTGGTCTCTGATACACGGCCATCATTCTTACTCCTGGCTGTATTACCTCATAGCTTTTGTTAACTAATCCTGGGAATTCAGGCTGTCTATAAGTGAAATTTGGGGAGCAAGGCAAGTGATTAGTTTTCAGGGTCTCAGAGGATTAGGTCCTCACTAGATGAGGAGGAGGAAAGAAATGGCTGTGGGAAAGCTACCTAAAATAACTGTCTCGGTGACATCGACTCAGTAACTCTGGACAGTTGAGCCAATGGCCATATATAGGGTCAGGAAAGGATTGCCAGAGCAGGTTCCCAGCTTCAGAGATCTGGGATGGTTGGTCCTCTTCAACTTCACCAGGTGTCACTGACAGGGTGACTGCTGTGTTCTATCCTGTTTTGTTCAATAAATAATATAACAAAACCACAGGGCTTTTCTTAGCACAGTGATTTTTAGGAACAAATCCATCTCATTATAGCAGAACTGACTGCCCTATGAATCCTACGTTGTATATTCATTTTTACTAATTTCACTTTATACTTCTTTTTTAAAAAGGAAAAAACAAACAAACAGCAGAATGGAACCAAGTAGATCATGAGCTGTTTCTGATTTGAGGAGGAAATACCCTTTGCCCAAAGAAGCCAAGGTCTGGGCCCTGGATGCCACTCCTACTTTGGCTAAAACAGCTTTGCAAAGAACTTGTTTTATGCATTGGATGATACACAAATATTTTTTTTAAATACCACATCTATTAAGATTCTGCATTTTACTGAGTAAATTGGAACTGTGAGAAATGAAACAAGATTTGCTCAAGGTCACATATTAGAGTCTTTGTCTTGATCAGCCTGAGAAGCTCTACTGTCCAGTCAGGGTGGGAGGGCTCGTGCTGTGATGGAGCAATTAAGAGTGAGTGACATGGATTTCGGATTCTGCAATCACTCAGGCAAAAATGTTGATCATCTTGAGTTTCAGTCTTCTCATATTAAATGAGTACAAATACCTTCCTCAGAGTAAGTACCCTCAACCGATTGATTGAAGGAATAGAACCATTTAAGAATCAAAAGAGACAGAGGTATCATGAATTCATTGATATGTAGGGCCTGGCACATAGATTTTAATAAAGTGTTCGTGTGTGTCTGTGTGTGTGTTTCTGTGCGTGTGTCAATGCAAAGAGGAACACATATTATGTGTACTTCTACGAATAACTCTCCACAAATATCATACTGGCACTGAGGGTCTCCTGCATGCATTGTGCATGCTGCTGAAATTAGGAAGACTTAGATATCAAGATAGAGAGGAGATAAGTGAGGCTTCATTTCAGATGCAATTCATTCCATTTTGACAAACTATAAAAGTATTTATATCAGCTTACTCTCCCTTATATGCAGAGAGAATAAGAATCAATGATCTTGTAATAATTTTCCCAACAGCCAGCTTACGAGGACCCAGCCTTGTTGTATAAGGAAATTTCTATCCAACAATTAATGTACATGGCACAGCACAAGTCCAAATAAATCTGAGCGATGAAGATGAAAGAGCTCCAGAAACCCTTAGTTTTCATAATCATCAAATCTTCACTAGTATTCTGTTTTGTTCAAAATGGTTTCCCATGTTAGTTGCACAATATATTTTACACGTCAGCGTCAAAGTGAGATTAGTAGTGTGTGCGTTTTGAGAGACCAAAAATCTAGAGCACTTTAACCATCAACATAAAAGTCTGAAAGTACCTTCCCTGTGAGAATTGGTGGTTTCTCATTTATTTCTGACTTGGGCAAGCGGATGACAGCAACATGAGAGCTGCAATCATGCTCCTTCTTTCAAAGGAGTCTCTATGCTGGGTCACTGTCTGCTGCAGAAAATGCTAATGTCTGCCTCATTCTGATTATTAGTTGTACTCAGAAAGTCGAGGAGAGGACTGAAAGGGGAAGCCATAGGATAATTGCTTTTATTTCGACTCATTGCAGAGAGGAAGTGCATGACAGATAATATAATGCATATGCACCAAAAAAAGGATAATTCACTTCTGATAAAGTATGGATCTGGAGGAAATAAAGCAAGAATAAACCCTCCCCTGTCCGCAAATCTATCTAAAGTATGAGAGCATTCCAATGGAAGAGGTGTGAATTCATCTTTAAAATGGGAATTCATCTTTAAGGTATCTGAAATATCATGGCTTTGTAGGATGAAACAGGACCATGGAGACCACCTTTCTTTTATTCTCATCATAAATCAGCATTTTCTGGCTGCTCTACAGCCGGCAGTCTGAGAATTGAATTCAGTGCTAAAGGCCAAGTGTTTAAGTTGCTCCAGCATGCATTTCTTTCATTGTGATTTAGATACGAACACAATGGAAGCTACTTTCCCTTGATCCAAGTGAAAAACAAAACCAAAAATGGTGGAAGGGAGTCCCCAAGTCTAATGGCCTGCCAATTCAATTCAGGGTCTACATTGAAGTCAAAAGCGCCTTAAGGGCTTGGTGACCGAACAAGAAGCTGCCTGGCCTCTGAGGTGGTATGTTCACCCAAACACCTTCCAGGGAAAGAGGTAAAAATAAAATCGCCATCTTTCAAAAGGTTTCATCTGATTTGCGATTGTTTTAACAAGACCCAGCATAACTCAGGGAGTGACCTGAGAACTGACAGGTCCATATCTGTTTACCAAAAGTTCTTAAAACTACAGTTTATTGTTTATCTGTTTTTAAAAACTGCCATGGAAAAGCTCAATTAGGTAGTGTTCCATGACGCTCCAAATGGTTATAGTCCATCAGAAACGTATGTTCCCATAGTTCATTGCAGTTTCACCCAAGTATTTGAAGGTACCTGAAGGTGACTGGAACAGAAGGATCCAGATGATTTTTCTTCTCAGGAAGAATAGGTTAGAGAAAGGGTATCGAAGAGGACAGCTCTGAAAGCAGCCAACCACCAACTGAGTGAGATGTTTGAAATGATACTGGAAGTTGTTCTCTCGTGTTGCTTATGGTTTCTGACTTACTGCACAACACTTGCAGTGAACATCCAATATTCGCTCTAAAGATTCCAGAAGAGAGCTTTTTAGTCACTTAAATCTCCAAAGCTCAAGGTCATAGACTTTTCAACTCATGTAAGACATCACAGGCATTGAATTAAAACTATTACCTAGGATGCTATTGAAATGCCCAAATAATTTTAATTTCTTATTTATAATTTACCATCATTTAAAGATGAGGCTTTATGTCTTTTCTATTATAAAGATAGAAGAGCATAAAACTTAAGACTCTGAGTCCTATCTTGGCTTTGCCTTTAGTTGGATTAGAGCCTTTCTGAAGTCCCTTCCAGTTCTAGATTTTTTTTTAAAAAAATTATCTATAATGTTCTCATCACAGTTGTTGGTACTTCAGTGGTGATTTTCTACCCAGGGAGCTAATGCTATATCTAAGATACTGCATATACCAAAATCTATGCAAAGAGAGAAAAAGAAACCTGTTAAGCTTTACTATATGTCTGATGTTTTCATATACATCATTTCATACTAACAACAAGCCTGTAGGATATTTATTTCAAACACAGGAAATAGTGTTTTCACATTTTCACTTTAAGACAGAGAAGAATGTCAACAAGAGCATTTCTCTTCCACTTCCAGCTCCTTGAAGGCAATATTGTTATCAACAGGGCCAATGATGGTGTCTCACACACTGAATATTTTCAATAAGTATTAGTTGAATAAATACATTGCCTCATAAATTATAAATTAATGACTGAAAAAATTGTGAGTTCAGACATATCTGATTTATCCCTGAAAAAGATATAATTCTTGAATTGTTATTATTATAACATTTTTTTCAAAATTTATCTCATTCCAGGAATTTATAACATTTAAAAATAATTCTGGGGTGCCTTGATAACTCAGTCAGTTAAGCATTGGACTCTTGATTTCAGCTCAGGTCATGATCTCGGGGTCATGGGATCTAGCCCTGCCTCAGGCTCTGTAGTGAGCATGAATCCTGCTTGGGATTCTCCCTCTCCCCCTCCCCACCTCCCCCCCAAAAAATTCCAAGATTTGTACATTCTAATATTTAAAAGGCATTATTTTAATGTAATAGATATGAATGTTAACACAACATACTGGAAGTCACAGCTATAATTAAAAGAAAATAAAACAATCTTGATAAGTTCAAGTGATCTGTAACTATGTCATAATTTGCTAGTATCCAGAAAGCATTGCTCTCTTAGGAAATCCTCAAAGATCCTGAATATTTAACTTAAATTTATATCTCCACATGAACAATTGAGACTTTAACAAATATGAGTAATTTGCTATCAACATTAAAAAGTCCAGTTTTTCTACTTTAATATCTCATTCTCTTCTGTCTTGAATGAGACTTGGTTTAGAAGAGAGATTACCCAATCTGTTTTATAATCCTTAAGGGGTTGTCACTATTTGTACAAAAGGGAATGATAACATCCTGTAAGCAAAACTAATTTTAATCCACTTTTGTAAAAAATATTACCAAATATCAGTGTGAGCCATTTTAATATTAGGTGTTATAAACCAAGCAAATTTTTTTAAAAAGAGGTATTACCACTCAACAATTTTGGCAGCATAGCAGAGTTCTCCATGTTCCAAATCTATTTTACAAAATACACAGCTTATTTCCTACTGTCTTTGTTGACCTGACTCAGAGTTCTGATTATCCTCAAGGTATTGCTCCTGTCCAAGTGAAAACTATATTATAGCTTTGCCCCAGATTTTTAATGGATACTGAGGAACTAAAAGGACATCAGGGAAAAAACAGCATATTGAACACATTTACCACATATATACACACACACACACACATATACACACACATACACACACACACACCAGCAAGAAGATATATTTAAAAACATAAACATATATGGACATATGAAAAGGGAGAGCAGGTGATACAACCACACAATTTTGTGAGTTGAAAAGCAGAAGAAAAAATGATGATGAATCAACAGACCCAAATAAATTGAAACTCAAGCAAGGACTGAAAAGAACCAAGAAGGAACTTAATTAGCAATGCACACAGAATAGTGATCTAACCAAAACTAGGGTGCAACAGAGTTGGAAGGATAGGAGATGGGGAATGTGGGTGTGGTGAGCTCAATCATCTCCCATAGTAGGTGGTCACCAGCTGATGCTTAAAGTTGAAAAGAGGAAAGATAAAAGCCTATTATTTAGAGATCTAGAAATAATAGCAAAACTAACAGCTTTTACACAGTTGAAAACATTGGTTACTCTGAAGAACAGGAAAATTGGAGGAAGCACAGGGTGACACTTTTTTATAATGTCTATAATGTCTATAAGACATTAAGTCTTATAGAAAGAATTTACCTATGTACATCTGTAACAGATAAAAACAAACTAAACTCAAAGAAATAATGATCACTTGTTGTAACAACAAATAATAATGACAAAATTATTCCAAGGCCCACATGCACATGTAGTTTTCTAAAGACCTTTTTTTCTTATTGCATTTATCAAAATATTGCAAGAGCGGTGCCTGGGTGGCTCAGTAGATTAAACGGCTGCCTTCAGCACAGGTTATGATCTCCGGGTCCGGGGATGGAGCCTGACATTGGGCTCCCTGCTCAGCAGGGAGTCTGCTTCTCGCTCTGCCCCTCCCCTCTGCTCATGCTGGTGCACAAGCACTCTCTCTCTCAAATAAATAATCTTTAAAAAATATTACAATAAACTGAACAGTCTCATAAAAATTATGCTAGCTAAATATTTTCCCATTAACAATGCATGACCTTAGACTAGTAACTTAACTACTTAAGAATCCATTTTCCACCTATCTAAAGATTTATTTATTTGAGAGAGAGAGAGTCTGAGCACTTGTGGGGGTGGGTAGGGGCAGAGGGAGAGAATCTTCAAGCAGGCTCCCCACTGAGCACAAGCTGTCACAGCGCTCAATCTAAGGACCCATGAGACCATGACCTGAGCCAAAACCAAGAGTCAGACACTTAACCGACTGAGCCACCCATGTGCCCCCATTTTCCACCTATCGAAAGATGATATAGTCATAAGTTGATATCTTAAGACTCCTTCTAGAACATAATTGTTCTATAATAACACTGAGTTTGTGTATCTAATCTTTCAATTTTGTTTCATTACTAAAAGGAAAAATTACCTATGCCTATTCCTTCCCCAGTTCCTCTCCTATCCCTTTGCCCTAGCCTTCTCTATTCACATTGTTATGGCTCGGTGTTGCTCTTACAAAATGAGTCAGGTGGAATGGGAGCAGACCATTCATTGATATCGTTATCAATACTGAACTGGATAATGGTACCAATACGCTGTGTGTCCAACTAAGTCACCAAGAAATACTCCACTGGAAGGAATATGGTGTACTACTTAAGAATTTGAACCAAGCCAGGAGGAGCAAAATAGCAGAGGAGTAGTAGACCTAAGTTTCATCTGGTCCCAGGAATTCAGCTAGATAGGGATCAAACCATTCTGAACACCTACGAACTCAATAGGAGATCGAAGAAAAGAATAGCAACAACTCTCTGAACAGAAAAGCGACCACTTTCTGGAAGGTAGGACGTGCGGAGAAGTGAATCTGAGGCTATATTCGGGAGGATAGACGGTGGGGGAGGGGCCTCCGTCAACCGCTTCTGGCAAGTAATAGAGCCGCAGAGCACAAAATCGGAACTTTTACAAGTCGGCTCCGCTGAGGGACGTCGCTCCAGTGGCTAAGTGGGGGGTGGAACCCTCGCAGGACAGTGTGGTCTCAGGACCTTCAAGGTCACAGAAAGACCGGGGTGCCTGAGTGCGGCAGAGCTCCCAGGTATCGGAGCAGGGAAGCCGGCTGCAGAGACGGAGCCCAGGCGCGGGCTCTCAGCTTGGGGTTGCCATAAACCGTGATCCGCGGCACAGTCGGGCCACTGCTCCTCCAGCAGGGACCCAACAAGCGGCAGATCCGGGGAGACTCCCCTCCCTCCACCGGGAGGAGCGGCACGGGAGCACACCGCAGGGATCTGCTGGGTTTGGAGACTCCATACGGGTCGTGTGCCAAAGATAGAAACACTCAGTCACAGGCCGGGTGAGCACTGAGTGGGTCGGGAGACCGGGGAGATGGGAGTGATTGACTGCTTTTCTCTGGGGGCTCACTGAGGAGCGGGGCCCCGAGTTCTTGGCTTCTCCGGGGCGGAGATTGGGAGGCCACTATTTTCACTCTCGTCCTCCAAAGCTGTACGGAAAGCTCGCAGGGAACAAAAGCTCCCGAGAGCAAACCCGAGCAGATTACTTAGCCCAGCCTGGCATGGGCAGGGCAATTCCGCCTCCAGCAAAGACATTTGGGAGCCATGGCAACAGGCCCCTCCCCCAGAAGATCAGCAAGAACAGCCAGCCAAGACCAAGTTTACTGATCAATGAGAACGGCAGAACTCCAGCACTAGGGGAATACTGCACATAGAATTCATGGCTTTTTTCCCATGATTCTTTAGTCTTTCAAAGTTATTTTAATTTTCTTTTTTTTTCTTTTTCTTTTTTTTTTGAATTTTTCTTTTTCCCTTTTTCAACCAACATATTATCAATCCCTTTTTTTTTTAAATCTTTTTTTATTTTTCATTTTTAGAGTCATATTCTATCCCTTCAGAGTAGTTAACCTTATTTTTGGTATATAAATATATATAAAAGTTGTTCTCTCTTTAAAATTTCAGATACAGTTGCTTCTAACAGACCAAAATATACCCTAAATCTCTAGTGTATGGCTTCGTTCTAGTCTCCTGCCTGATCACATTCTCTCCCTTTTTTTTTAATTCCTCTTCTTTCTTTTTTCAACCAACTTCTTATCAATTCCTTTTATAAAATCTTTTTTTATTACAGATTTTATTTATTTGAGAGAGAGAGCACACACAAGCAGGGGGAGGGGCAGAGGGAGAAGCAGACTTCCTGCTGAGCAGAGAGCCTGACACAGGGCTCAATTCCGGGACCCTGAGATCATGACCTGAGCTGAAGGCAGATGCTTAATGACTGAGCCACTCAGGCGCCCTCCTTTTATAAAATCTTTTATAATTTTCATCTTTACAGTCATATTCCATCCCTCCATCGTATTTACCCTTATTTTTGTACATATAAAAGTTTTTCTTACTTTAAAGTTTTGGGAGGCACTTTCTTCTAACAGACCAAAATACGCCCAAAATCTAGTGTGTGGTACTGATCTATGCACCAGCCTGATACTATTTGATCATATTCTTTTTTTTTAATCTTTTTCTTTTTCCTTTTTTTTCTTTTTTCTTTCTTTCCCTTTCTTTTCCCCCGGTTTCAGGTCTCTTCTGGTTTGTTTAGTGTATATTTTCCTGGGGTCATTGTTACCCTGTTAGCATTTTGCTCTCTCATTCATCTATTCTCCTCTGGACAAAATGACAAGACGGAAAAAATTACCTCAAAAACAAAAGAACAAGAGTCAGTACCGACTGCCAGGGACCTAATCAATACGGACATCAGTAAGATGTCAGAACTAGAGTTCAAAATGATGATTTTAAAGGTACTAGCTGGGCTTGAAAAAGGCACGGAAGATATTAGAGAAACCCTTTCTGGGGAAATAAAAGAACTAAAATCTAACCAAGTCAAAATCAAAAAGGGTATTAATGAGGTGCAATCAAAAATGGAGGCTCTAACTGCTAGGATAAATGAGGCAGAAGAGAGAATTAATGATATAGAAGACCAAATGATGGAAAATAAAGAAGCTGAGAAGGAAAGAGATAAAAAACTACTGGATCACGAGGGCAGAATTTGAGAGATAAGAGATACCATAAGACAAAACAGTATTAGAATAATTGGAATCCCAGAAGAAGAAGAAAGAGAGAGAGGGGCAGAAGGTATATTGGAGCAAATTATAGCAGAGAACTTCCCTAATTTGGGGAAGGAAACAGGCATCAAAATCCAGGAGGCACAGAGAGCCCCCCTCAAAATCAATAAAAATAGGTCAACACCCCGACATCTAATAGTAAAACTTCCGAGTCTCAGAGACAGAGAGAGAATCCTGAAAGCAGCTCGGGACAAGAGATCTGTAACCTACAATGGTAGAAACATCAGATTGGCAACAGACCAATCCACAGAGAGACCTGGCAGGCCAGAGCAGACTGGCATGATATATTCAGAGCACTAAATGAGAAAAATATGCAGCCAAGAATACTATATCCAGCTAGGCTGTCATTGAAAATAGAAGGAGAGATAAAAAGCTTCCACGACAAACAAAAACTAAAAGAATTTGCAAACACGAAACAGGCCTACAAGAAATATTGAAAGGGGTCCTCTAAGCAAAGAGAGAACCTAAAAGCAACATAGACCAGAAAGGAACACAGACAATATACAGTAACAGTCACCTTACAGGCAATACAATGGCACTAAATTCCTATCTTTCAATAGTTACCCTGAATGTGAATGGGCTAAATGCCCCAATCAAAAGACACAGGTTATCAGATTGGATTAAAAAACAAGACCCATTGGTATGCTGTCTGCAAGAGACTCATTTCAGACCCAAAGACACCCCCAGATTGAAAGTGAGGAGGTGGAAAACCATTTACCATGCTAATGGACACCAAAACAAAGCTGGGGTGGCAATCCTTATATCAGACAAATTAGATTTTAAACCAAAGACTCTAATAAGAGATGAGGAAGGACACTATATCCTACTTAAAGGGTCTATCCAACAAGAAGATCTAACAATTGTAAATATCTATGCCCCTAACATGGGAGCAGCCAATTATATAAGCCAATTAATAACAAAAGCAAAGAAACACATCTACAACAATACAATAATAGTGGGGGACTTTAACACCTCCCTCATGGAAATGGACAGGTAATCTAAGCAAAAGATCAATAAGGAAATAAAGACTTTAAATGACACACTGGACCAAATGGACTTCACAGATATATTCAGAACATTCCATCCCAAAGCAACAGAATACACATTCTTCTCTAGTGCCCATGGAACATTCTCCAGAATAGATCACATCCTAGGTCACAAATCAGGTCTCAACCAGTACCAAAAGATTGGGATCATTCCCTGCATATTTTCAGACCACAATTCTTTGAAACTAGAACTCAATCAGAGAGGAAAGTCAGAAAGAACTCAAATACATGGAGGCTAAACAGCATCCTCTTAAAGAATGAATGGGTAAACCAGGAAATTAGAGAAGAATTTAAAAATTCATGGAAACAAATGAAAGTGAAAACAGTCAAAATCTTTGGGATGCAGCAAAGGCATTCCTAAGAGGAAAGTATATAGCAATACAAGCCTTCCTCAAGAAACAAGAAAGGTCTCAAATATACAACCTAACCCTATACCTAAAGGAGCTGGAGAAAGAACAGCAAATAAAGCCTAAACCCAGCAGGAGAAGAGAAATAATAAAGATCAGAGTAGAAATCGATGAAATAGAAACCAAAAGAATAGTAGAACAGATCAATGAAACTAGGAGCTGGTTCTTTGAAAGAATTAATAAGATTGATAAACCCCTGGCCAGATTTAACAAAAAGAAAAGAGAAATGACCCAAATAAATAAAATCATGAATGAAAGAGGAGAGATCACAACCAACACCAAAGAAATACAAACAATTATAAGAACATATTATGAGCAACTCTATGCCAGCAAATTAGATAACCTGGAAGAAATGGATGCATTCCTAGAGATGTATCAACTACCAAAACTGAACCAGGAAGAAATAGAAAACCTGAACAGACCTATAACCACTAAGGAAATTGAAGCAGTAATCAAAAATCTCCCAAGAAACAAAAGCCCAGGGCCAGATGGCTTCCCAGGGGAATTCTACCGAACATTTAAAGAAGAATTAATACCTATTCTTCAGAAACTGTTTTCCAAAAATAGAAATGGAAGGAAAACTTCCAAACTCGTTTTATGAGGCCACCATTACCTTGTTCCCCAAACCAGACAAAGACCCCATCAAAAAGGAGAATTACAGACCAATATCCTTGATAAGCATGGATGCAAAAATTCTCACTGAAATACTAGCCAATAGGATCCAACAGTACATAAAAAGGATTATTTACCAGGACCAAGTGGGATTTATCACTGGGCTGCAAGGTTGGTTCAACATCTGCAAATCAATCAATGTGATACAATACATTAACAAAAGAAAGGACAAGAACCATATGATCCTCTCAATAGATGCAGAAAAAGCATTTGACAAAGTACAGCATCCTTTCTTGATCAAAACTCTTCAGAGTATAGGCATAGAGGGTACATACCTTAATATCATAAAAGCCATCTATGAAAAACCCACAGTGAATATCCTCTCAATGGGGTAAAACTGAGAGCTTTCCCCCTAAGGTCAGGAATATGGCAGGGATGTCCACTATCACCACTGCTATTCAACATAGTATTAGAAGTCCTAGCCACAGCAATCAGACAACAAAAGGAAATAAAAGGCATCTGAATTGGCAAAGAAGAAGTCAAACTCTCACTCTTTGCAGATGATATGATACTTTACGGGGAAAACCCAAAAGACTCCACCCCAAAACTGCTAGAACTCACACAGAAATTCAGTAAACTGGCAGGATATAAAATCAATGCACAGAAATCAGTGGCATTCCTATACACCAAGAACAAGACAGAAGAAAGAGAAATTAAGGAGTCAATCCCATTTACAATTGCACCCAAAACCATAAGATACCTAGGAATAAATCTAACCAAAGAGGCAAAGAATCTGTACTCAGAAAACTATAAAATACTCATGAAAGAAATTGAGGAAGTCACAAAGAAATGGAAAAACTTTCCATGCTCATGGATTGGAAGAACAAATATTGTGAAGATGTCAATGCTACCTAGAGCAATCTACACATTTAATGCAATCCCTATCAAAATACCATCCACTTTTTTCAAAGAAATGGAACAAATAATCCTAAAATTTGTATGGAACCAGAAAAGACCCCGAATAGCCAGAGGAATGTTGAAAAAGAAAAGCAAAGCTGGTGGCATCACAATTCCGGACTTCAAGCTCTATTACAAAGCTGTCATCATCAAGACAGTATGGTACTGGCACAAAAACAGACACATAGATCAATGGAATAGAGAGCCCAGAAATGGACCCTCAACTCTATAGTCAACTAATCTTTGACAAAGCAGGAAAGAATGTCCAATGGAAAAAAGACAGTCTCTTCAACAAATGGTGTTGGGATAATTGGACAGCCACATGCAGAAGAATGAAACTGGACCATTTCCTTAGACCACACACAAAAATAGACTCAAAATGGTTGAAAGACCTAAATGTGAAACAGGAGTCCATCAAAATCCTAGAGGAGAACACAGGAAGCAACCTCTTTGACCTCAGCCACAGCAACTTCTTCCTAGAAAAATCGCCAAAGGCAAGGGAAGCAAGGGCAAAAATGAACTATTGGGACTTCATCAAGATAAAAAGCTTTTGCACAGCAAAAGAAACAGTCAACAAAACCAAAAGACAACTGACAGAATGGGAGAAGATATTTGCAAATGACATATCAGATAAAGGGCTAGTATTCAAAATCTATAAAGAACTTATCAAACTCAACACCCAAAGAACAAATGATACAATCAAGAAATGGGCAGAGGACATGAACAGACATTTTTTCCAAAGACATCCAAATGGCCAACAGACACATGAAAAAGTGCTCAACATCACTCGGCATCAGGGAAATCCAAATCAAAACCCAATGAGATACCACCTCACACAAGTCAGAATGGCTAAAATTAACAAGTCAGGGAACGACAGATGTTGGCGGGGATGTGGAGAAAGGGGAACACTCCTACATTGTTGGTGGGAATGCAAGCTGGTGCAACCACTCTGGAAAACAGTATGGAGGTTCCTCAAAAAGGTCAAAATAGAGCTACCCTACGACCCAGCAATTGCACTACTGGGTATTTACCCCAAAGATACAAATGTAGTGATACGAAGTGGTACGTGCACCCTGATGTTTATAGCAGCAATGTCCACAATAGCCAAACTATGCAACGAGCCAAGATGTCCATTGACAGATGAATGGATAAAGAAGATGTGGTGTATATACATACAATGGAATATTATGCAGCCATCAAAAGGAATGAAATCCTGCCATTTGCAATGACGTGGATGGAACTGGAGGGTATTACAATAAACGAAATAAGTCAATCAGAGAAAGACATGTATCATATGATCTCACTGATAGGAGGAATTCTTAATCTCAGAAAACAAACTGAGGGGTGCTGGAGTGGTGGGGGTTCTGAGGGCTGGGATGGCTGGGTGATAGACAATGGGGAGGGTATGTGCTATGGTGAGCGCTGTGAATTGTGTAAGACTGTTGAATCACAGACCTGTACCTCTGAAACAAATAATACATTATATGTTAAAAAAAAAAAAAAAAGTAGAAGAAGATAGTAGGAAGGGAAAAATGAAGGGGGGGGGCATCGGAAGGGGAGATGAACCATGAAAGACTATGGACTCTGAGAAACAAACTGAGGGTTCTAGAGGGGAGGGAGGTGGGGAGATGTGTTAGCCTGGTGATGGGTATTAAAGAGGGCACGTTCTGCATGGAGCACTGGGTGTTATACACAAACAATGAATCATGGAACACTACATCAAAAACTAATGATATAAGGTATGGTGATTAACATAACATAATAAAAAAAAAAGAATTTGAATTCAATTGCAAGGGTTCTGATCTCAGTTCCTCCACTGACTAGCTCTGTGATGTTGGACAAGTTGCTTAACTTCTCTTTGTGCTCCTATTTCTAAATCTTTAAATTGGGACTAATAATACTACCTCCTAAAATTGCTCTGAGCATAAAATTACTTGGTGTATTTAAATTCTTAGAATAGTGTCTGGAGCATAGCTGACACATACTGATGTTAATTTTATTATTATTGATTTCAGTGAATAAGCATTTGGTCATTATATGGCTAGGAACAAAGAAAAATAGCTAGTTTTATGAGAAAGTACAAACTCCATTAATACATTGAAATAGCATCTTCCCATTACTAATGGAGCTGTTTGTTGTGGAAGGGAAATATTGCCAGTGCAGGAAAGCCTAAGATGTTTATTCTTATAGTATGAAGATCCCGATTCTTTATGATTGCAGATATTTAGCTTTTCTTAATTCATATTTTAAATTCACTAAAGTTCATACACCCTCCCTGGATGTTAGTAAACATGAGTTTACAATGATAACATGATGATCCATTAGACCCTGACTTTAGAATATTTGAAATTGCTTTTGCTCTTACTCTTTGTTAATTTTCAGGATTTAATTGCACAGCTTAAAAGTAATGTGTATCTTGCAAAGAAAATATTTACAAAGGGCAGGTAAGAGAATGCACAGAAGAACTGATCATGTACAAAATCAGCATGCCAAATGGCATAACTCCGAGGGCATTAATGGAAGTGTCCAGTATACTTACAGTATCACTAATGAATTCCTCTTTGAAAGTTGTAATTGCCTCTTAAAAGGTCTATCTACTTCCAGTTGCTCTTACATACACCTGCCCACAGAATCCTCTCAGTTACAGTTATAATCATAGCAGGACCCTATTCAAACATATTCACTGTCTCCCCACCTGCTATGGGAAATGAATTTCACCTGCTCAATCCAAGGCACAACGCCATCTGACCGAGACTTTCTAATGAGCACAGTACATTGTTTAGCTTTGCAGGATACAAGCAACACAGAATATTTTACTCTTATTAAATATGCCCTATACTGGTCACTTCAATGCCTGTAGTTAGGCTTTATTCCATAATTTCCCTATACCACTCTACATGAAAGCCCACCTCCAACTTTCCAAGTTAAACTAGTTATTTATTAAATCAAAATATACTCCTTTCTAAGGCCTGGCTTCCCCCACCCCCAAAGAACATGCAATTTTTCTTCTCAACACATTCACAGTGTTTTTGTAGTTATATTTTAATGCTTCTTATATTATCACACATCTGTATTTATCTACTACTAGATGGTAGTTTGACAGAAGGCAGAATTTTATCTTATAATTGTCTTTTTGAAAACCATTGATAGAATTCGCTGAAGTGCTTTGAACATAAACAATGTTTAATTCTTATTAAGCTGAGTTTGCATATTGACCACTAACACACTTATTCAAATTTACCATTTTACATATCAGAGATTTTCAAAATTGTAAACCTGTCTCATATCTTATAAATTATTTTCTAATCCCAAATGCCTAAAAACCTAACATTAAGTCGGCCTTAGAAGACACTCAGTCTACCATTTATTTAAGCAAAAAAATAATTATTGGGAACTTACTTTGTTTAAATTTCTGAACACAAGTAATTGGATTATCAAATTAAAATCACATGAATCAAAGGTCTTACCTGCTGTTGATTTTCTTCTGCTGCTGTAACAAATTACAACCAACTTAGTGATTTAAAAACACTTTTTTTTATCTTACCATTCTGAAGTCTGAAATAGGTTTCACTGGGCTAAAATCAAGATGTCCACAGGGTTGCTTTCCTTTTGGAGGGTACAGGAGAATATCCATATCCTTGCCTTTTCTAGCACCTAGAGGCTTGCTTGCATTTCTTCGCTCAAGCTTTATTCTCCCATCTTCAAAGGGAGTAAAGTTGAGCTTAGTCCTTATCACACTGCCATTTTTATAATTCTCACTCTTCTGCCCTCCTCTTCTACTTATAAAGACACTTGTGATTACATCAGACAGAGCCAGGATAATCGTCCCATATCAAAGTCAGCTGATTGACAATCTTAATTACATCTGCAGACTTAGTTCTTTTTCATATAGCCAAATATATATGGGTGCTGGGGGTTAGGAAATGCCCATCTTTGGTGATCCAGTATTCTGCCTACCACAGCTAGTATCAAACTTTACTAATGATTTAAAGAATCAAACAATTAAGAGGCACAGGTAAAGCAAGACAGATCTGGGCCATACATGTGGTTCCCCAAGTCCTTCCCATTCAAAATATGCTCTCCCTGGCCCCTCCAGGGCAACAGAGATCATCTCTAAATAAGAAATACAAGTTATTTTTTCAGCAAGCAAGTTTTTCTTTGTTAATCCTCTCCATTTTGTACTCAGATCATTTAATGGCTTACATGATATTCTCCAGGGAAACTTGCTTCCTAAATCCATACATTACAGTTGTTTATTGTAAGTAATCCTAAAAGAGAAATATCTTTTCTACTGGTAAGTATTCCTTTCCTAGCCAATATCATAGTCTATTTACCATGAGTCTCATTATTATCAGCATGTTTACAAGTAATTTAGACCAATGCCAGGCATTCTTTTTTGGGGAGCATTCGTTGATCAGGGGAGAGTGGATCACAAGTCAGTTGCTGTAAATACCTTCTCCACAGTCACTATGCCAGGTGCTGATGCTAAAAAGAATATAATCAAACAAAGAATCTCTGTTATTGAGGAGGTCACAGTATTAGTGGAAATAGATAAGAAACATAGTAATCAGAGTAAGTGTGTTTTATTACACTAAAGAAACCGGACTCATTGGTGAAACAGTGAGGAGTCATTCAATGATCATTTAGTCAGATAGTATTAGGAGGTGGACCCATATGGAGATGGAAAATGCACTCAGAAATTTACTGCCAAAATATAAAAGAAAGCTGATGAGTGTCCTAAAGAAAGAAGAGAGCATGGAAATGAAGAAAAGGGAGATATATAACAATTATCAAGAAAATACTATCTATCACACTTGGCGAAGGGTGAATATCCCAGAGATTCCACAGTGGGGGGATAAAAAGAAAGAGAAAAATATAAGAAAAGCAGGAAGCAAAAAAGGAAAGGAACCATGTTATCTGAATTGGTAAATGCCACACGTGTAGGACACAGCGATCTATGAAAGCACTTAACACCAAACACAGTTGGGGGAGCTAGAAAAGAGTCTAACCTTGTGAAGATATTATCTAAATTGAGTCTTGAGTCACATGCAAGAGCTAACCAGAACAAAAAAAGGGGGAAACGTGTAAAATCATAGGGAATCTGATATTTTTCAATAATTGTATCTTATTTACTTCCAAAAAATATTCATAGTGACTATATATCTTATTAACTTCTCAAATTCTTATGATTTAATCAACCTTCAGGATTGAATATTTATAATCATAGAAGATATTCTGAAATGATGTATCAGCCTTTGTAGATTCTACTAGAAATTCTAAAATTTGTTTATAAAATGCCTCTTTTTTATTGCACAGTTGTAAGCAGTTGATTAATGTTAGCTATTTTTATTTATTTTTAATTATGAAATATTAACAATGTTGGAACACTATTACTACTTCAAAAGACACTCATTTAGACAGAAAATTTTGTGTTAAAAAAGCAGTCACATGGCTTATGCCCATGAAGGATTAACTGCTACACCAATTGCCTTCCCACCATTTATAACTAGAAAATGGGACAAAATATATGGGAAAAAAAAATCCTTTCAGACAGTAATCCCTGAGAAAAGGAAAAGTAAGCTCTATGGTTTTTCCAGTTTACTTCCTAGAGGCAGTTTGAGGCTTCAGTAAATGGAGGGGCCATCCAAACAGGTTGGCAGACTTAGTTGAAAAGAACAAGATTGGAGATTGGGAGGCTGACATGGTTAGAATTTGTTTGGCAGAGTTTAGAAGAGAAGAGGATAGAAGGGGTTTTCCAGAAATCTATACAGAGCTCTCCTTGAGTGTTTGGCTGAGTATTTACTCAATACATGAACAAGAAAAACCTACCTGAGGCCAGGAAAGAATTACTAGAAAGCAGTATGGAAAACAATGCTCATACCTCTTGCTGTTGTGCTCTTCACTAAAATATCTCCACTTGGACAATGCTTTTCTTTAACTTCTCAAGTTCAATACATGGAGCATTGGATAAAATCCTCAGGAGAGTTATGTCTTTGCAGTGGGGTTAAATTAATCCTAGACTAACTGCTGCTCTAAATGCCATAAGGAAGTTTGAAAAAAATCCATATGTTTGACATAACTAAGTGCCAGAACAAAATTCAGCACTCTTAAAAGGAACACAACAAAATCCAGCATCCAACCAGGTAAAATGCATAATGTTCAGCATCAATAAAAAATGGTCAAATATACAAAAAAGGAGAAGAATATTACCCATAATCAGGAGATAAAATAAACAGAAACAGACCCCTAGAGAGATGATAGAATAAAAATAAACAGGAAGAGAAATTCTGAACTACAAGTCATGGTTAAAAGTAGGATAGACTGGGCTGCCTGGGTGGCTCAGTCTTTAAGCATCTGCCTTCAGCTCATGTCATGATCCCAGGGTCCTGGGATCGAGCCCCGCGTTGGGCTCCCTGCTCTGCAGGAAGCCTGCTTCTCTGTCTCCACTCCCCCTCCTATCTGGCTGTGTCTCTCTGTCAAATAAATAAATAAAAATCTTAGAAAAAAAGTGGGATAGACTTTCTGTACAGGGAAAGCAACCTCCAAGCCATGAATACATCCAACAATAAAAGTTGAAAATCTCAGTCTCAGCAGACACAGTCAATAACCATTCAGTGTTACCACTAAATACTGCTGACCAGGACAACCTCTAGGAGGCCAGATTTAAAATTAAGAGAAAAAATAATTGATCTGAGAAATCATATATGTATCTAACAACAGATCACCAAAATACACGAAACCAACCCTGGCAAAATTTAAGTAAGAAGTAGACCTTTCAAAAATAGTAGAGGGGTGCCTAGGGGGCTCAGTTGGTTAAGCATCTGACTCTTGATTTCAGCTCAAGTCATAATCTCATGGTTGTAAGATTGAGCCTCACTTTGGGCTTCATGCTGGGCATGGAACCTGCTTAAGATTCTCTCTCTCCCTCTTCCTCTGCCCCTCCCTGCCTCTAAAAAAAAATAATAGTTAGATATTGAAAAAGAGAATAAATTAAGAAGGATTAAAATACATAACATAATTTAAAAAAAAAAAAAAAAAGAAAGAAATGCACTGAAGTTTGGTTTCAGTTTTGGTATTCAGCCTAAATCTGATGTCTGTACCTAAACCTGACACGTGTAAACTGAAATGCGGACATGCAGTTAAGCATACAACTCTTACATAAATTGGTCCCCAAAGTGCATTAACAATGCTTTAAGCTCTCCTCTGCTTTCCTGAGTCTCCCACAGCTAATCCTGCACCATGTCTGAGTCTGAATAGCGAATCTGACAGAAGAAATATTTATGGAATGGGAAATCAGACAATGAAAGTGCCAGGCCAATTGCCACAGATATAGAACAAATATGGCTAAGTTTCTGAGTGAATTAGGAATCACAGACATACGCTGTTTGGCTCTCACTCTTCAGCTGTGTGAGGGAACAATGGTAGTGCAGGGCGATGCAGGTGATCTACTGCCCTCAGCAGACAGAAAGATGAAGACACTCATTGTTCATCAGTCAAGGCCTTGGAGCTGCTGTGTCTGCACTTTTACAATCTGTTCAGACCAGATGGGGAGTTGCCCTTGGATGGCCTGTGGTCCCTTTGAATTGTGGAAAGGGTAACAGTGTTTACACCAGACTGGCAGGACTGGGGAGTACCACCAAGGAAGACTTACCTGCAGCAAGTCAAGGCAGATGCCACACTGTCTGGGTTCTTCATGATGTTCCCAGTGCATAGCATGATCTGGGAGACAGGGGCAAGAAACAGACATGGCATGAACAAGTGCCCTAGCCCCCCTTGGATTGTTGTATACATTCCTGCTGCCCATATGCCCTGGATTGAGAGAAAGCCTCGCAAAGCTGTGATGGGCTGGATGACTGGGATTCATCAAGCAGGTCCATGAGTCCTGGTTCTTTCAGTGGGAGAACTGGCAGCTGGGCATGTGTTTTCAGAGCTTCCAAATGACTGGTACTCGAGCCTTCTATTTAAAGTCATTTGAGATCCACACTGCAATGGCGCAGCCTCTCAATCCCTCTTCAGAGCACATGGAGTGTTTATCCTCAGTGATTGTAAGTAACAAAGACCACACAGCATTCGTGGGCAGGTACTTCAAGTATTCAACATCCCCCAGCCTAGAAATTCCTTGTGTCTGATCTAGTTTCTGCCACCTGGTCTGTCCACAATAGAGATGACTAGATGAGGGCGTGGCCAAAATTAACAAGCTCTGGGAATGAATTGCAGAGAAGCAACCACTTTGTTGTTTCATTTCTTCCCACCCACCAGTGCCCAAATAGCGATTTTGCTGAGAAGAATGCCTCCATCATCACAGACATGTCCAAGATCTGTCCACAAATGTTTGAGTATACACTGTCCCAGCCTGGTTCTGTGGTGGGTCACAATGAAGTGAGGAAAGTGATCTCTGCCTCAAGGACAATATGCTAGAACGTCAAAACTAAAAAAAAAAAAAAAAAAAGAATAGATAAACAGCATTTAAATTTTTTTTTTAATTTAAAATCAGAAATCAAAATAAAATCCAATTTGGAAAATTCACAAATATGTGTAAATTAAACAGCTAACTCCTGAATAACCAAGGGGGCAAAGAAAAAATCACAAGGAGATTAGAAAATGCTTTTAGGTGAATAAAAATTAGAACATAACATACCAAAATTCATGGGGTGAAGCTAAAACAGTACTTGGAGGAAAATTTATGATGGTAAATGTCCATATTAGAAAAGAAAGATCTGAAATAGGTAACTTAAGATTTTACTCCAAGAAACTAAAAAAAGCAAATGAAGCCCAAAGCAAGCAGAAGGAAGATAAAAATTATAGTGAGAATAAATAAAACAATATTTTTTTTTAGTGATAGAGAAAATCAACAAAACCAAAAGTTGGCTCAGTCAGTTAGTTTGGTGTCCAACTCTTGATTTCAGCTCAGGTCACAATCTCAGGGTCATGAGATTAAGCCCCATGAGGGGCTCCGCACTCAGAAGGGAGTCTGCTTCTCTCTCTCTCTCTCTCAAAGAAATAAATAAATCTTTTTTAAAAAGGTTGTAAGGGAATACTATTTAAAAAGCCATGTCAAAAACTTAGATAACTTAAAGTGAACAAATTATAGAAAGAAACAAACTACCAAAACTGACTCAAAAATAAACAGAAAATCTGAATTGGCCTATAACAAGTAAAGAAATACAATTAGTAATACTAATAATAAACACAAAGAAAATCCCAGATCTAGATGGTTTCACTGGTGCATTCTACCAAACATTTAAAAATTTAGTGCGCATTTTTCACAATCTCTTCTCAAATAACGGAAGAAAAGGTAACACTTCCCAACTCTTTCTATAAGGCTAATATTACTCTGTCACCAAAATCAAAGACATTATAAGAGAAGAAAACTACAAACTAATACTATGTATGAATATAGATGAAAAATTCTCAGCAAAACACTAGCAAACTATATCCAGCAGCATATAAAGGATTATAAATAATGAAGTGGAATTTATTCAAAAAATACAAAGTTGGTTTAGCATCTAAAAATCAGTTAATACAATACATGATATTCATTAAATAAAGGGAAAAAAACTACATCATCTCATTAAGCACAGAAAAAGCACCTTACAAAATCCACCGCTCTTTCATGACAAAAACACTTAAGAAACTGGAAATACAAGGCTTCCTCAATCAAATAAAGAGCATCTATGAAAAAAGCACAGCTAACATAATACTTAATGATGAAAGATTAAATGGTTTTCCCCAAACCCAGGACAAAACAAAAATGTCTACTCTCATCACTTATATTTAACATTGTACTGGGGATTCTAAGCAGAGAAATTAGGCAAGAAAAGGAAATAAAAGTCATATAGAATAGAAAGGAAGACAGATTAGAAAGGAAGACATAAATTCATCTCTATTCATAGATATATGGTGTTATATATTTTAAAAACCCAAGAAACCCACCAAAAAACTATTAGAATAAATAAGTTTAGTAAGTTTTCAGCATACAAAATCAATACACAAAAATCAATTGTATTTCTATAGTTTCTAGCAATTAATAATTCAAAACTGAAATTATAAAAACAATTTGTGTCAATACCATCAAAAAGAATAAAATATTCAGGAAGAAAGTACTTGCAAAATACAAACATCAAATTTAGCACTTTATCCAGAAAATATAAAGAGCATTTACAACTCAACACTAGGAATAACCACCTGACATTTAATAAAAAAATGGATAACTGATTTGAACAAACATTTCACCAAAGGAAGCATACAAATGGCAAATTTGTCATTAGGGAAACATCACTAATCATTAGGGTAGTGCAATCTAAAACCACAATGAAAAACCGCTAGATACCCACTAAAATAGCTAAAATTTATTTTTTATTTTTTCACTGCCTAAATGGCCTTTATTTTTTAAATTTAAATTCAATTAATTAACATATAGTGTATTATTAGTTTCAGAGGCAGAGTTCAGTGATTCATCAGTCTTATATAACACCCAGTGCTCATTACATCACATGCCCTCCTTAATGTCCATCACCTAGTTATCCCATCCCCCCCAACCTCCTCCCCTCCAGGAACCCTCTGTTTGTTTCCTATGATTAAGAGTCTCTTATATTGGGTAACCAAGTGATGGGTATTACACTACATCAAAAACGATGTGTTGACTAACTGAACATAATTTAAAAAAGGAAAAAAAAAAAGAACAAATGCGATACACAACTTCGGAGATGAAAATTATACAAAAAAAAAAAAAAGAGTCTCTTATGGTTTGTCTCTCTCTCTGATTTTGTCTTGTTTTATAAAATAGCTAAAATTTAAATGAATGCAATTCCAAGTGTTGACTAGGACATGGAGCAACTTAAACTCACATACATTGCTCATAGGAAAACAAATCGTACAGTTTAGAAAACAATTTGGCCATTTATTATAAAGTTGAACATACAATTACCATACATAATTACCATACATTCCAGCAATCCCCATCCTAGATATTTATCCAACCAAAAATAAAAACATATGTTGAGGGCGCCTGGGTGGCTCAGTTGGTTAAGCGACTGCCTTCGGCTCAGGTCATGATCCCGGAGTCCTGGGATCGAGTCCCGCATCGGGCTCCCGGCTCGGCGGGAGCCTGCTTCTCCCTCTGACCCTATCCCCTCTCATGCTGTTTCTCTCTCTCTCTCTCTCAAATAAATAAATAAATAAAATCTTAAAAAAAAAAAAACATATGTTGACATAAAGATAGCCTAGTTTTCTATCATCTGGCTAATGGATAAACAAATTGTGGCATATCTATCAATGGAATACTATTCAGCAATTCAAAGAACAAACAACATGGATTAAGCTTAAAATCCATTATTGCCAAATGAAAGAAGCCAGATTGAAAAAAATTACCTATTGTTTGATTCCATTTGTATGAAACAATAGAAAGGGTAAAACTATAGTGACAGAGAGTAGAGATCAGTAGTCAGAAGCTAAAAGTAGAGGGAAAGCATTAACCACAGAGGGATATGTGGGAAATATGGGGAAAATAAAAATGTTTTATATCATGATTTCAGTGGTAATTATACAAATGTATATATTTATGAAAACTTAATAAACTGCACCTTAAAATTGGTGAATTTAATTTTACTAAAGTATACTTCAATAAAGATGCTTTGTTAAATGAAAATAAGCATATTATCTTAGAGGCATACCTTACATATAAATCAAAGGAAAATATTAATTCAAGGCTAGAAATGATATTTAAATCTTGGTGTGGAATAATCTTAGTAATGGGTGATGTATAAAATTTATTTCCACCAGACTGTAATGTCCATGTCTGATTAACTATCAAATAATTTTATATTTATTTTTTCAAATTATAATTACTTGATTTGTTCCCCAATGTATCATCAAATAATATATGCACCCCTTCCTTTCTTCACAAAATAGATTAGTAAGAATTTAAAAAGAAATTGAGACTAGTGTTTATTTGCTCTTCATTCCTAGAAATCAGTGGAAGACATAAAAATTAGAAATCTCAAATTCAATATGAACACTAATATTTCCTTTGTGAATGTCATAATATATTCTTACTTTTACTTCTCCTTTATAAAACTATACTGAAATTCCCTTAATAAAGGAACTGGTCTCTTTTTTTTTTGTATTTATATTTTTCTGGTTTTATTGAGATATAATTGACATACAACATTGTATTAGTTTAAGGCATGCAATATAATGATTTGATATATGTATATATCATGAAATGATAGCCGCAATAAGTTTTTGTTTACATCCATCACCTCACATGGTTACATTTTTTGTGTGTGTGATTAGAACTTTTAAGATTTATTCTCGTAGCAACTTTCAAATATACAGTACAGTATTGTTAACTATAGTCACCATGCTGTGCATTAGATTCCCAGAACTTATTTATCTTAAAACTGGAAATTTGAATTGGAATTGGTCTCCTTAAGCATTATTCACTTTTCAACTCTCTTCTTTTTTATAAATACTTACCATCTCCAAGTATGCACATAAACACACCACGTACGCATTCAATTAAAAGTCTATATTTATCTTCGGAAGGAAATTTTATAGGTTTGAACCATTGATTTTGAAGCCTGAATAATTACCTGGAAGCCTGAGATAATTTTAAAATAGAATTGTTAAGGTTTCAAGAAAAATCTCAACTGAATACCCTGCAAAATAAAATGTGTTTTTCTGTTAATCAACAACTTAATAAATAACCTATGATCTTTTCTCAAGTGAAAACTTATTGTTCCAGGAATTTCACCTCCACCTAGTCAAAAAGAAGCATTTTTCCTTTTCTAAGTAATTAATTGCTCTCAAGATACGGTGGCCCCATATTTTCAGTGTTTGGGTATAAAAGCAGCTGATAATTGGTGTGTGAATATTCTGAGTAGATGAGATCTAAACAGATTACCAAGTAGGTGAAACAGGCATCATGTATGATTTAAGGACCCCTAAGTTTTATGTTCTCCATGGCTTAAAATATCTCCATTCTAAAAATTTCACTACATTGTCAATACAGCCGTTCTTAACAAATAATCATTTACCATTACATTTTTTGGAAAATTGAAGTCACCTTTGAAATGCATTCTCAAAATAAAATTGTATCTGTATATAGTTGAAAAACAAGCTATTGAATGAGGGAATTCAGGAGTAATAAACTCATGACCCAAATTTTTGCATTTTGGCTTCTTTCTTAATTAGTCTATCAATCTATTTCTCAATAATAATACTTACGAACATTTATCTCCATGCTCCTTTCAAAAGCTTCCCTTCTCTAGCTTAAAAAGTCCACAGCATTTAAAACTGTAGTCCAACTCTTCTTTTATAAAACCATCTCCTCCTAGAGTATTCAGTATTTCCTATGTTTTTTCTGTCTCTAAACATAACTTTTGTCTACTCTCCTACCTGTTCCCTAATCCTTTTGCTGCTGAAAAATAGGCATTGCTCAAAGTTTTTCCACAGCTTTCTCCCACTCTCTCAATTGTCTGTCTAGTCTAGCCTGGCCATATCGACCTTGTGACTCATATAATGCGAATGGCTAAAAAATGTATAGTTCCCAACATAACTACTCTTTCCAATTATATTGGGATACTCCCAACCACCGGTAGGACATTAATATCTATCCCCAAGTACCACAGGTATTTCTGATTCTTCATGAAAAAAAAGTCAATTAGTAATTTCTCTTTTTCATGCCAGTCCCTGGTCCTAACTTTCTCTTTTCTTCAATAATACCAAAATTTTTGCCAATATCCACATTCAGAATCATATTCTTTTCTTTCTTCCTCCCAATCTGCAAGTCCCACAGAAATCTTGTTGACATTTCACCTCTCTCTATTTCTAGTATTATCTTTCTCTTTTAGGTTCTTACCTGAGCTATGATATTAACTCTCTGGTTTATTTTTCCACATTCATTTTTTTTATTATGTTATGTTAATCACCATACATTACATCATTAGTTTTTGATGTAGTGCTCCATGATTCATTGTTTGCGTATAACACCCAGTGCTCCATGCAAAATGTGCCCTCTTTAATACCCATCACCAGGCTAACCCATTCCCCCACCCCCGTCCCCTCTAGAACCCTCAGTTTGTTTTTGAGAGTCCATAGTCTCTCACGGTTCATCTCCCCCTCCAATTTCCCCCCCTTCATTCTTCCCCTCCTGCTATCTTCTTCTTTTTTCAGCTTCTCTCTACATTTTAATAAAAATAGTACATGAACACAAGATTAAATCTCTATTTGTGATATTTACCTTATCAAAAAATTTAAATGACTTCCCTTTTTAATGAATAAAGTACAAATTCTTATGGAACACTTGGGGATATTCAGATGTGTTCTAATCTATGTTGTTACCTCCTCTCTCTTTACTCCCCCTTTTTTCATTAAAACCAACCTGGCTTGCTAACAAATCTTTGTGCATATGTTCTATCTTCCAATCCCCCCATTTCATTGCAAATATGGATTTCTTTTATCCAGAATAATTCCTCCCATTTCCTCTAGTTGAAATCCTACCCATCTCTGAGGATTCACTTTAAATGTGATTTTCTTCATGGACTTTCCTTTATTCTCTAACCAAAAAGGATCTTTCTCAACATAAACAACACATTTTTCACAGACATTTACATCAGTGTTTTCTGCCTGGAGTATTTCTGTACCTTATCTTTACCATGAACTTATATATAACCTTTTGAAGGGGAATACTGGGTCTTATTTGTGCATCCCCTAAAATTATGGTTACAATATATATGGTCAATAAATAAACTCTTTAGATAAAGCACGAAGGGAAGGAGAGGCCAGAAATATCTGTGAAAATTTGCAATCAATACAAATGACAAGAATTACTGATATAATAGCAATAGATCATATTATCTAATATGTTGTTGGCACCATTAAACACATTTTAACATAATTTGAAATGACTGACTATGGTAGATTAGATGTTGTCCTATCTTTCTTGTGGGTCTGATATTTTATTATTCTATGAAATACCAGCAGTACCATTTGGTAAACAAAGAGAAAAATACACATAACATTAGGTTCTCCCTTCAAATTCGTCAACAGAAAATTCCCATTAAGTGCATTTTGTGGACAATTCACAAGCACAGAAAGTTAATTTCTAGGTCCTAAATGAACCAACCAGAAAAATTTACCCAGACCATGATAAGAATTCCAGGTTGCTCCTTATTCTAGTTTTACTCATAGAAATGATGAGAGGAAAAAAAAGGCACAAGAGCCAAACTGACTCCATAGAATAGGAGAACTGTAGTGCCTCATGGGAAGCAATAGAGCAAGTTAGTTAAATTTAAGTGCTCTGAAGTTCGACTGGCTGGTTTTGAATCTGTAATTCAATATTACCTGGCTTCAGGACCCTTGTCAAGTTATTTAGTTTTTCCAAGCCTCAATTCTATAAAATAGGGTATAACATAACTCAGGGAGATGATGGGAAGTTAAATGAGTTGATGAGAAAATTAAATGTTTTAAGGGCTTAGCATACTGCCAAGCATATAATATGTCTTCAAAATTCTTACCTATTATTTTTGCTAGTTTCTTTCCTTTTTGTTCTAATTTAACTTTTTTACTTTTTATAATTGCCAACATAATCCATATTGTAAAAAAAAATTTAAAGATGTGAAAAATAAGAAAAGAAACATCTCTGAAATTTTAACCAATCTTGAGAAAATCATGTTAAAATTTTGGCGTTTATCGTTTTCTTTTGTATTTTGTATTTTGTATTTTGTATTTTGTCTGTGCCTTTGAAAAAGAAATCTAAGTATCTTTGATACTAAATCTAAGTATCTAAGTATCTTTGATAACAAAGCTTAACTCACCCTACAGTCCAGATGTTCAGGGGAAATGTAAACTTACTTACGTTATATGGTGAGTCTGGTCTTCCTCTCCTATCTCCAACAACTGACTTGCAGGAATAAAACAACTGATGATGTCCAATCTGATGTACAGCTTAGTCTCATTCCATAATTTAAATAGGTTTGCCTTCAGGTTTGGTGATTTTGAGCATCTCTCCATACATTTGTTCTGTGCTCAGACTCTGCTAGGGAAAAATAATGCTCATTTAGTCAGTCATATTTCTCAGTCTTAGGTTCTCCAAACCCAGCTTATATACAAGATAGTACTTGGTTACAAGTATGGGGAGGCAGAAAGATATGACTTTTGTAGCTTCATAGTGTAGAGTTAAGGTTATCTGGTTTCTATCTCCTCTGGCTTCCTGTCATGTCAAGTGTTCCTTGTCCAGTCAGATGCTGCTTCCTCTGCTGGGATTTGTGGATAACATCTGTGGCTGGTGAGATTGTAATCAATTCCTAGAACTTGGATAATTCTCGGAGATCATTAGTATCAATTTCAGCGTCTCAGTATCCCCATTTCTCTTAGTTTTTAAAAGCTACATATTTATATTATTTTGTAGATGTTGCCATTTGTTTTATTTCTAACTGATGCCGGTTTGAATATAGAAAAGGTAATGGTGTTTTTTAAATACTGATTTAAAATCTAAGTAAACTCCATTATTATTTATGACAGCTTTATTTTTAGTTGTTTATCTTGGCTTTCCCCAAGATTGGTGGTACAGCTTTTATTGAGGTGAGTATCCAATGGACAGGTCTCCTGCTGCATTTTGTATTCCAGAGCAGAACACAGAGATCTAGCAGAGCTGGACCTAAGATTCTGAGAAGGGGAACACAGACCTTGAGCTGTAACTGCATGCTTCAAAAAACCACCAGATTCTCTAAGGGTGGGAGAACACCACAGTTCAAGTATTTTCATTCATTGTAGTTGACAATGAAGCACAGACCCTGTGGCCACCACCTCAGATCCATAGAATTCTCTCGAAATGCAGGCTTTCAAGTAATGGGTTTTAGTTTAATTCTCACCTCTCCCATAATCTTCTTCTTCTTCTTCTTCTTCTTCTTTTTTTTTTTTTTTTTAGGCTAAGCAAAAGACATGCCCTTAGAGCTTTATTAATATATTAAAGGAAGACAACCCATCTTATTATCAAGAGAAACTGTGATCCATGTAGTGTCTGATAGAGAAAACATTGATTTTGATACATTATCTTCTTTTATTCAAATACCAGTCTGATCACACATGGTCCAAGAACACTCAGATAATAAGCCACATATAAACAGATGTTAAAGACTGGTCTTCAAACATTATAGCCAATGATGCCACGCTTGCCTATGATCTCACCGACATAAAACCATATCTACACCTCGGTGGCCACCAAACCATTCAGCAGAGCTTCCTTAACTGTGAGCTGTTTGAAGCTACCAGTTTGAGCACTCTTGACTATTTTTTTTCAAGCTCTGAATAGCTGTAGGGATCCCAGCAGGGGTTGGAGGAACCAGCTCAACCTTGGCATAGTGCCAAAATGTGGCCAGTCCAGGCTTTGAGTAAGTCACAGCAGTGTCCACCAGCTCCGGAGCCTTCTCCACGAGGTTACGGACAAACTGGGCCATGGTTCCAAGCTGGAAGGTCTCCCGTAGTCTTCTAAAATAAAACCTTGTGCTCTCTCCTTTTAAACATTTTTGTCTATTTTCTTGCTTTGCTTAATGCACTGACTAGCATCTGAAAGAAAATATGAAAAATAATGTTAATAGAACAATCATTTTTCCTAACAATGTTTCATCACTGAACACTTAAGAATCATAGATATGAATATAATTGCTCTCCCTGTATATGTATATATATATATGTATTTATGAATCATCTTGCATATTTTCACAAAATCTGAATTTATCTGATGGTTTTATCTTGGTGTTATTTAACATTACCATTTCCTCCTCCTCCTCCTCCCCTTCCTTTTCCCCTCCTCCTCCCCCTCCTCCTCTTCTTCTTCTTCTTCTAGAATGAGTGTGGAGGAGGGGGGTGGGAAGAACAGAGGGAGAGGGAGAGAAAGAATCTTAAGCAGGCTTCACACCCAGCACAGAGCTCAATCTCAAGACATTGACATCATGACCTGAGCCAAAATCAAGAGTCGGAGGCTTAACCAACTAAGCCATCCAGGTGTCCCACTCCATTACCCCTTCTGTTTCTCATAAACAGGAAGGTAGAGTTAGGGGCTTCCAACAAAGAATTCCAAAGTTTTGTTTGAAGTTCGTCAGGTTTCTCCAAAACAGTTTATATTGTTTAGAGTGTTTGCTTATTATAACGTATGTATAAAGTTTTATCCAGACAAAGATGGAATTTCGTCAAAAACTTTTCCTACGTATCAAAATAATTATATGAATTTTATCCTTTAATTTAAATGTAGTGAATTATACTAATAAATTTTATCATGTTAAACCATATTTGCAGTCCTTGGGATAAACCTTACTAGAGTTATATTGAGCAATTTTTAACATATAGTTTTATTCTGTGTATTTTTTTTTTTTTTTTTTAGATTTTATTTATTTGACAGAGAGAGACACAGCGAGAGAGGGAACACAAGCAGGGGGAGTGAGAGAGGGAGAAGCAGGCTTCCCGTGGAGCAGAGAGCCCAATGCGGGACTCAATCCCAGGACTCCGGGATCATGACCCAAGCCGAAGGCAAACGCCTAATGACTGAGCCACCCAGGCGCCCCTATTCTGTGTATTTTTAAATATTGGTCTTTAGTGTTGTGTTATATTTCTTCAATGTTGGTATCTTAGCCATATGGCTTTATAACAAGAAATAGAAAGCAGATTTTTTTCTTTTTTTCTGGAATAATTCACTTGACATGAAAATTAGATGTTCCATGATTGGATTGATAACGTTCAATTAGGCAATCATCTCAACCTAATGATTTTTTAAGTACAGATCTTTTAATTCTCACGAAACATTGTGAGTTTTTACCTCTTGTTATTTATATTCTTGTGTTTTGTATTTCCTTCCCTTCTTAGGTTCATTTTAGATAGTTTAATTTTAAAACAATATAACTTATATATCTGAGGTGTCAATTTATTAACATGCAGTTGGGTGAAACAGTGAAATATTAAAATTCTTAATGTCATCAATATGTATTTTTCTTTTCTCCTATCTAATGTTCTTATGTTTGTGCTGCATTTTATTCTGTTTCCTTGAATGGGCAAGTGAGTGGCTCAATTTTTTTTTTTTCCCTAGGAATAAGCTGTTGGCAACTCTACCATTTTTCTGTTCCCTAATTCATTTATTTATGTTTTCATTTTCATTAATTTTTCCTATGTTCCTTGGAAACACTGTGCTGTTTCTCATAACTTTTGGATTTTATTTATTATTTTCATTATTTTTGTTTGCACTAAAAATATTTGAGGCCATGTTATTATTTTATAAATACTCTGCAATTTTTTTTTTTATTTCTTCTTGCCCCAAGAGTTCTTTAGAAAAGAATGGTATTAAAATGTCAAATGCTTTGAGGTTTTTGTCTCAAATAAATTTGACATTTATTTTTTACTTTATTAGACTGTGGTTTCAGATTATGATCTGAAGTATTTTTCCCCTTTGGAATTTTTTTTTGGCTAATATGAGATTATGTTTTTTGGGGGGTTTTCTTTGTTTTGTTTTGTTTTTCTAAAATGCTCCAGGGGCCATTTAAAAAGAAGATTGATTCTACCTTTGCAGATTATAGCTTTTAGTACATACATTTATTTATTTGACTAGAATATATCAATGTTTTATAATATTGTTTAGATTTTTATGTAGGAACAACTTTTATATACATGATATTTCAAGGACAGGAAAACTATCTCTTAAGTTCTCTCTCTCCTGTTGCTCTTCCATCTGTTTCTCATTTCAGTTCCTGTAATATTTTCTTCAGGTATTCTGATGTTAATATACCAATTTACAGTTGGTACATAAAAGCTCATTAAGAACTCAGTTCATAATTTTAAAAGGATCATGTTCTCATTTAATATTTTCCAAAATTGTATTTTGATATTAAACATTCTTTCTTCTTTTTTATTTTTGCTGATTAGATCCTTCTCCATTATTTCAACTTTTCTGAGTTATTTCACACATTTTATTAACATGGGTTAGAATTTAGTTATGAGCCCATTTAATGTATTAATTTCTTTCAGTAGCCTTTTTTTGTTATACTGTTTTCATCGCCCACAGGAGTAGGAACTGTTTTTAATACTTTTAGAGGCAATGTTTATACATTTAAGTAAGATGGGTGCCTGTGTATCAATGTACCATTTTCAGAAACTCTGTCCAGAGAGGCTACCCTCTGTGAGAGATCTAGAAGCTAAAGTGAGCACACCATCTCCTTTTTTCACCCTGACCTTCCACCCAGCTCTTTTGGTTGTATTTGAGATTTCATCCCAGTCTGTTATTTTCAAATCATAAGTGACTTAAGATGTATGTCAAGAATTGCCCCTTTCATAACAGTTATTAGCCATACCTACATAATTTATATTATTTATGTCTTTAAAAAATTGTGCTTGCCTCTGGTGTTTTTGTTTTTTGTTTTTTGTTTTAAGATTTTATTTATTTGACAGAGAGAGAGAGAGCACAAGCAGGGGGAGCGGCAGGCAGAGGGAGGAGCAGGCTTCCCGCTGAGCAGGGAGCCCGATGCGGGGCTCGATCCCAGGACCCTGGGATCATGACCTGAGCCGAAGGCAGACGCTTGACGACTGAGCCACCCGGGTGCCCCCCTCTGGTGTTTTACATGTCAGCATTCCTATTCATGAGTTATATGGGTTGTTGTTTTTTTTTTTGACTATGTAATATAGTCACATATTTCACAATTCAAAAAATATAAAGGGGCCTATAGAAAAAGTCTGACCTTTGCCTGTGTCCCCAACACTCCTCCAGGCAGATTGCATCTTCACGGATAACTAATGGGATGGATTTGTGTGTATATTTCCAAAGACAGGATATCGAGAGATGACAGCCTTCCACTTATTGGTTGTGTGACGTGGGCCAAGTTACTCAAGCTACTTGAGCTTTGGATTTGTTATCTTTAAATGGGAAATCCTTTATTCATTTAATCATCAAATATCTAGTGAGCACCTATTGTTAGGCTCTGTGGTAGGCGCTGAAGATAAAGCAGTAAATAATACGGATGTGCTGGTTATGGTGCAGGGAAAAGAATGACAGTACCTGCCTTGAATGATTTTTTACTAGAATAGTTGGGAAGTGCTTTCTAAGTGTTAGCTATCATACATACATTCTCTTTTCCTTCTTTTTTATACAGGTAATAACGTTATACACATTGGTCTATTTCTTGCTTTTTTTTTTTTAAAGATTTTATTTATTTGACAGAGAGATAGTGAGAGAAGGAACACAAGCAGGGGGAGTGAGGGAGAAGCAGGCTTCCAGTCGAGCAGGGAGCCCGATGCGGGGTTCGATCCCAGGACCCTGGGATCATGACCTGAGCCAAAGGCAGAAGCTTAACGACTGAGCCACCCAGGCGCCCCTTCCTTGTTTTTTTTAATTTAAAAATTAAAAATATTTCATGGACGTCTTTCCATAACTCTACACAAAGGCTTTTGTCATTATATTTTACACCTACATAATATCCATTGTCTGATATGCCATAATTTAACTTGTCCCCATTGATAGATTTTGGGGTTTTTTTGTAGTATGTAGCTGCTAAAAAGAGATTACTGCAGTAAATAATTTTTTTTTTACTTTGTACATAAGTGAAATATATCGTAGGGATGGAATTGCTGGGTGTTGAGGTATGCAATGTGTAATTTCGATAGACAATACCTCCCCTCAAAGGGATTGTACCAATTTACATTCTCACAAGCAGTGAACAAGTGTGGCTATTCTCCTCACCTTCACAGAATAGGCTATTAACCTTTTGGATTGTGGATCCACTGAAAGGTAACAAATGGTATCTCACTGCAGATTTACTCTTTATTTCCCTCATCATGAGTGAGTTTGGTTGAGGATCTTCCCACATATCTAAAATCCAAACTCTTTCCTTCTTTTGCTATCTTTTCATAACCTTGTCATATCTTTTGTATTTATTTGTTGGTCTTTATTCCTTCAATTTGTAGGAATACTTTATTTTTAAGGGAAATTAGACTTCTATGAGTTACAAATAGTTTTACCAAGCTTGAATTTTGGACATACTTATGACGAATTTTGCCATTCTTTTTTCTCATTGCTGTTTTTATTCTGTTTAAGTAACTGGAAGTTTCAACCATTTTCCTTATGGCTTCTAAGTTTTCTGTCACAGAAAGGCCTTTTGGTTCTGATATTATAACATTTTTACCCATGGATTATTGTAGCAGTTTTGTGGTTTTATTTCTATCTTCAATTTTTTTTTCATTTGAAATGTACCCTGATATTGTTTCTTGGCCTTTTGGCTAAGATCAAGTGAAATGTACCCTGATATAAAATATGAGACATGGAAGAACATTTTTTAGTGCAGATGGCTACCAAGACACCCCACCACCATTTGGTTTTAATAAACAATCTTTCCACCACTGTCTAAGATACAATCCTTATCATTTAACAAATTCCTATATGATTTGCACCTATCTGGAGACTTGTTATGGGGTTCCATTGATTGTTTATTCATGAGCCATATCACACTGTTTGAATTATTAAGGCTTAGTAATATTCTTTAATATCTGGTAACAGCCCTTACCCTTCCTTTTCAGAATTTTCCTATTTATTCTTGTTTGTTTTCAGTTTCCATCTGTATTTTAGAATCACCTCTTTCCAAAATTATTGGGGATTTTTTTGTGATTGCTTTAATTAAATGTATAGGTTAATTTAGGGATAACTGATATCTTTGTGATGCTGTTTCTCACCATCCAAGTACATGCTATTTCTCCTTATCCAAGAATATAGTATGCCTCTCGAGTTGTTCAAATATTCTTTTGTGGCTTACTGAATCATTTCAAAGTTGTCTTACAATAAACACTGCACTTTTATTGTTAAATTTATTGCTAGGTATATTGGCAGAATAATGTCCTTCCCTGCCCCAAAGATGTCCACATCTACTCAGAAACTATGAATATATTATGTTACATGGCAAAGGGAAATAAAGGTTATAGATAGAATTAAGATTCCTAATCAGCTGACCTTGAGATGTGGAGATTATCCTGGATTATTCAGGTAGACCCAGTGCAATCACAAGGCTCCTTTATAAATTGAAAGAAGAAGATAGTGAAGGAAGAATTAGAGAGCTAGCAGCATGAAAAGAACTTGGCCTGGATTGGCTTTGAAGATGCAAGAAGAGCACCATGAGCCAAAGAATGTGGGCAGCCTCTAGAAGCTGTAAAGGGAAAAGAATGTGTTCTCTCCTACAGCAAGCAAAAGGAATGCAGTCCTGCTGATCCTTTGATTCCAACTCATTTAGAGACATTCTGGACTTGTCACATCCAGAACTGTGAGATAATAAATCTGTGTTTTTATAATATTTATAAACTTTTTTAAAGTACAACTTTTGCAGTAATTTGTTACAGCAGCCATAAAAAACTAATATAATAGGCATTCTTTTATTATTGATAATGTAAATAAGGTCTTTTATTGCCTTATGTCATGTAGCATTCTATCAGTGGACTTGATTACTATATAATAATTTTGTACCTTTTTAAATTTTTCAAATATATAAGCATTTCATCTGCAAGTAGTGATCATTTCACCTCTTTCTTTCCAATTTTTGACATTTCTTTCTCTTATCTAAATATGTTGGGGCCCCTGGGTGGCTCAGTCGGTAAGTGTCTGCCTTTGGCTCGGGTCATGGTCCCAGGGTCCTGGGATCAAGCCCCGCATCGGGATCCCTGCTCAGTGGGAAGCCTGCTTCTCCCTCCCCAGTCCCCCTGCTTGTGTTCCCTCTCTCGCTCTCTCTCGCTCTCTCTGTCAAAAAAATAAATAAAAATCTTTAAAAATTTTTTTAAAAATAAAATTAAAACAGTAAATAAATAAATAAATAAATATGTTGATTTGCACCTGCAGACTCAATTCAATTAATAGCAGTGACAGTGGAGTATGTGCCTTTTTCCTGATACAGATGGGAGTGCTTCTAAAGTTGTTTCAACAAGGATTGTTGCAGTCTTTTGTTTGACCTGCTTATTTTATCACATCGGAATTCTTTTTTTTTTTACTTTATTTGTAAGAGTTAATATCAAGAGGGGCTCCTGGGTTGCTCAGTCAGTTAAGTGTTGGACTCTTGATTTCAGCTAAGGTCATGATCTCACGGTCCTGAGATGGAGCCCCATTATCGGGCTCCCTGCTCAGCAGAGAGTCTGCTTGAGATTCTCTCTCCCTCTTCCTCTGCCCCCCCAACCCCGCCCCCGCCGGCTCACTCTCTCTGGAATAAATAAGTAAATCTTTTTTTTTTTTTAAACAGTTCATATCAAGAATAAATATATTTTTAAAAAGTATAAATATTTAATTTTGAAAAATGCTTTTTCAACATGAAAACAACTGTATGACATTTCTTTTTTGCTCTATTATTATGATTAATTTTAGGTGTCTTTGAACTATTCTTTCATTTCTTGAATAAATATCATTTTGCAAAAGCATATAATTATCTTAATGTGCTCCTGGTTACTTTGGAATTTTGCTTCCATCGTCATAGTGAGATTGGTTCATAATTTTCTTTTTGTATGTAACTCTTCCCTGTTTTTGTTTGTCGGTTTTCCTTCTACCATTGTATTTTTTTTTTAAAGCAATTTCGGGTTCAGAGCAAAATTGAGAGAAAGATATGGAGATTGCCCGTGTACTTCCTGCCCCACACATGCATAGCCTCCCCCACTATCAACATTCCTCAGCAGAGTGAGACATTTGTTACCAAAGGTGAATCAACCTGACACTTTATAACCACCCCAAATCCACAGTTTACCCAAGGCTTCACTTTTGGTGTTGTACACACCATAGTTTCCGACAAATGTGTATGACATGTCTATTATTATAATATCACAGAGAGCTGTTTCACTGCCCTAAAACTCTCATGCGCCCTGCCTATTCATCTCTACCTCATGTACCGCTGGCAACTATTAATCGTTTGTTTCCATAGTTTTGCCTTTTCCAGAATGTCATATAGTTGATATCATACAATATGTAGCCTTTTTAGATTAATATCTTTCACTTAGTGATATGCATTTAAAGTTCCTCCATGGTTTTTCATGGCTTGAGAGCTCATATCCCTTTAGCACTGAGTAATATCCCATTGTATGCATGTATCACTATTCATTTACCCTTTCACCTACTAGAGGACATCTTGGTTGCTTCCATGTTTGGGCAATTATCAATAAAGCGACTATACATCTGTGTGCGGGTTTTTGTATGGATGTAAGTTTTCAACACCTCTGGCCAAATACCAAGGAGCACAACTGCTGGGTCATATCGTAAAAGTATGTTTTATTTTGTAAGAAACCGCCAAACTGTCTTCCAAAACAGCCATACCATTTTGCACTCCTACCAGCAGTGAATAAGAGTTCCTAGCCAACACTTGGTATTGTCAGTGTACCAGACTTTTGGCCATTCTAATAGGCTTGTAGTGGTATCTCATTGTCATTTTAATTTGCATCTCTCTGATGATATATGATGTCTCCTGTCGTATCTACTTTACGCATAATAATGTTAGGCTTGTTTGTTCATAGGCATCCATAACTGTTAGATCTTTATTGTTAATTGCACATCTTAGCATTGTTCTTCTTTGTCTCCATTAATTCAAGTGCCTGCATTCAGACTTAACTGAAAGCAAAATCATAACTCTACTTTTTGTTTGCATTTGCTTGGCGTATCTCTGAACACATTTTTGTTTTTCAATCTTTCTAAATTACTTTAGAAGTCCCTTCTCTTCTAAGTAGCATGGTGTAGGGTTTTTCCTTTGTAATCCATTCTGAAAGTCATCTTTATTGATACCTATTTATTTACAGTTGTTGGTAAGATTATTTGGTTTTAATTGTCAGCCGGGTTTATGCTATACTTTCTGATTTTGTTTTATATTTTTCTGATATTTTACTTCATCATCTTTTAGAGTTTTAATACATCCTGGTGTTTATGCTTATAACTTAATGTATGATCTTATCTAATACAGGTAGCCCTCCATTTTGTTAGACAATATATATTAATTTTATGCTATAATAAATAAATTTAGTTTTCTTTTTCTCTCTTCCTTTGTCTTCACTCCCATTTTTAGTCAATGATTGTCTTCATATTTACCATGATACTCTATCATGAGTAATTTCATACTTACCATGATAACCATGATATATAGTTATATATCTCTGATTTCCTTTGACTTCCAGTTAATAGAAATGAAGAAATCACCATTACTCTACAACCTACATTTTGTCCTTTTTCCTCTAATTTTTGTTCCTTATATTGCCAGTGCAGTTGGCATTTATATTCTCTTCTGTACTTCTCATCCCTACATTTTTTAGTGTTCTTAATACATTCAAATTTAATAAAGATTGCTAATGATCCCCAAGTAACACCTTCATTTTCTCTTCTTTTTTTTAAGATTTATTTATTTATTTGACAGAGAGAGAGATAGCACAAGCAGGGGGAGCGGGAGAGAGAAGCAGGCTTCCCATGGAGCAGGAGCCCAATGTGGGGCTTGATCCCAGGACCTTGGGACCATGACATGAGCCAAAGGCAGATGCTTAAGCAACTGAGCCACCCAGGCACCCCAACACCTTCATTTTCTATTTTAATAATGAGTTCCTTTCATTTTATTTGAGCTCCAGTCATCAAACAATAGGCTACATTTCCCAGCCTCTAACACAGCTAGGTGTGGTTTTTTGACTAAGTTTAAGCTAGTTGAGTATGAACTAAAGTGTATCCGACTTCCAGGATATTTCCTTAAAGAAGAAGCCGCCTGATATTGGCTTCCATATTCCCCTGTTTGCCTGCATTGGGAATGAGCCAGTCTAAACTGTGGAGAGGAGTATGTAATCATCCCAGGAGATAATGAAGAAATAAGATATAAAGACCTAGGTCCCTGAATGAATTCCTAGAGGATAACCTAAAGGACACCATGTCAGCCCTGGACTACTCATATCAGGATTATTTCATGAAAACAGTAAAAAACAAAACTTTTATCCAATTTAGGTCAGTGAATTTGGGGTCATTTTGTTACAGGGACTTAGCCTCTACTGTAAGTAATACTAAAATAAATCCAGTGATCAGAACTGATTATTTTGTTGTAATTTTGCCAATTATATCTTGATAAACTAAGTTTGTCCTCCAATTAAATTCCTCAAAAAGAACTCATGGGGAAAATATTCCCTATGTTTGTGCAACTTAAAAACTATTCATTAAATCTCTAACCTAATATCCAGTTTGCAGGAAATAGGAGTGACATAGGAGCAGGTTAAAAAAACACCAAGAGAAAAGAATCAGGTAAATGCAGATTTGGACAAAACATATGTCACTTTTCCTGAATTCTTCAAAAAGTGAAAGTTACAAAAAAAAAAATTAAAGGCAAGGGACTTTATTACTAAGAGAAACTAAACAGACAAAATCACCAATTGCAAAGCATCCACCTAGGATGGATCCTAGTTCCTAAGAAAGCAAACTGTAAAATATATAATCACAACAACTTAGAAAAATTTTATATGGACTGGATATTAAATGAAATTATGGAATAATTTTATATTTCTTAGGTGTGATAACAGTATAATGTTATGTAGGGAATTGTCCTTATTCTTAGGAAATGAATGTTCAATAATTGGGAATAAAGTTGCCTGAGGTCCTAAGCTTACTTTTAAATATATACATATATATTTAGAGAGAGAGAGAAAGAGAGAGAAAGAAAAAGAGAGAGAGAGGGAGAGAGACAGAAGGGGAGGATAAGGGAGAGAAAAAAAGGAGAGGATGAAATGAGTCTGAAGACAAACCAAATATGCCCCCAGAAAGGTAAAAATTGTGGAATCCAGGTGGAGGATATATACAAGTATTTATTAAACTATTCTAGTATTCTTTTTTTGAAAATTCTAAAATAAAATTTGGGGAAATAAGTATTTAAAGCACTCAAAAACATGTTTATTGCCTTTATACTCAAATGACAGTGGGTTAGACATAAAATCCTTAGGTGCATTCTCTTTCCTTTGGCATTTTGTAGGTATTGTTCTATTGACTGCTTGCATAAAAGGTTGCAGTGGAGAAATATAAGTTGAATTAATGTATATAATAAGTTACTCTATATTCTGATCTGGCTTTCCAGTGAATTCTTTTTGTATGTTAAAAGACAAATAACTTTCCTGCATTGCTTTATTGTTAAACATTCTTGCTCATTTTCTACTGGGAAGAACACAATATGACTTTTCAATTTGTAAGTTCATGTCTTTTTAATCTCAAAAATAGTTATATGCTTGTTTTGTTGTTGTTTCTTCATAGAGGATCCCAATTGTGCATAGGACTTCCAAATCAGTCATTTTTTAAATGTCTGTTTTCTTAATTGTATGTCTCCTATTAATGCATTTTTTTCTACTTAACTTCATTTACTTTTTTCATTGTATCCTTTGTTTTCAGAATAATCTGTTCTTCAATGAGCTTCTTGCAGGTTCAGCTGAATTTAATAGTTTTGTGTGTTATGTCCATACTCTCTTGAACACTACCAGCTGATAATTTTGTCTCAACATATCTTCCCACAGCTTTTGCCTTTTTTCTTTGCATCTTACTTGATAGAAAAGTTAACTTATTAACATCTTCTTAAATTGATAGTGAAAAACTTTTTTTTCTGATTTGTCTTTGAACGGATCCTGTGCTGGTGCCTTCTTGTATCGTTGAAGAAGGTGAATGTTTCCTGCAGCAACTATTTGCCAGGAGTATATGTCAGAGAGAGAAAGCAATGGTATTCAGGACAGGCTTGATTTCTTATGATCAAGGGTTCTGGGTATGACTTTTTCCCATGCAGTGGAAATAGGCATCAGTTTGCTCAATTCAAAGCCTCTTTCTATGCTGCAACAGAGACAGCATTGCTTGCACATATGTATTGCCCCTAGGATAGTCTCAATTCCTCTCCTTCCTGGAACCATGCTGGGTCAAGTAAAACTCATGCCAGGTTTACCATTAGATCTGTGGCTGAAAATAAGGAACTTTGTTTTATCACCTGGCATGATCTTCATCATTGATACAATAGTTTTTGCTGGCTCCTTCTCTGATCTAAAGCTCTTATCATCATTTATTGGCTTTCTCCTACTTCCTGTACTGCATGCCCTCTGCTGTAAGTCACCCTTCCAAATATCTTTTTTTAAACCACTTTATTGAAGTATAATTGACATACAAAAAGGTGTACATATTTAATGTATACAACTTAATGAGTTTAGAGATGAGCATGTATCTCTAAAACCGTTACTGAAATCTTTGCCAAAAACATATTTATCACCTCCAAAAGTTTGCTCCCACCCTCTATACTTATTATTATTATTACTATTATTATTACTTTATATCTGGTGATTTGGGGTTTTAGCTGTCTTCCAGTTTCACCAAATATAGTGTTTCTGCCTTGTATTCATTGTTCTCCTTGGTACTTTTGAATGACTTCTAGAAAACAAGAGGAAAATGCTGATTTTATATTCCAATGTTCAAACAAAAAGCCTATTCATGATTTCTTTATTTTGAATTTTTATTCTTCTATTTTTAATGTGACTAGATTTGGTCTTCAGGAAGATTTTTCATAATGGTTAATAGATGATATATACTCAGTCTTTACATATTTAAAATACTCTTCTTGTCATCTCTATACACGAAACTTGTACATACAGACTAGACATGTTATTGGGGAAAAGTCTTTTCACCTTATAACTCCAAAGAAAGTGTACCATCATTTCCTGTTCCAGAACATTACTATGTGGAAATCTTAGACTAGCCTGAACTTCCTCTTACCGGTGATTGTTTCTTCTTCAAGAATGATTATATTGTTCTTTCCTTGACCTTAAAGTTCAAAACTCTCACCATGTTATGTCTTTGTCTGTGATTCTCTATTAGTTCTTTATTATATCTTACTATACTTACATTAACCCCTTTCAACATGTGTGATGGATTGTGTGTTCAAAATCACCACAATATCATCTATCCCACATGCTCGTCTTAAAATGTGACATTGCCATTCATAAAGAGGTGGGTGCATGGTCCCTTATCTGAAATGTTGGCAGGCTTCTGACTATAGACGATGAGACTCAAGTGAGTTTTGAGAGTAGATGATAAAAATGCCATGCACTCTGCTTTCTTCTCTTAAATCATTAGCTCTTAGAAGTCTTCAGTCACCAGATAAGCAGTCCAAGTGTCCTGAGGCCCTGATGCGCTGAGGAGATCCAAACTAGCCCATGGCGAGACAACATGGAGGGGCCGAAAGATCTATGAAGAGAGAGAAAGATGCTCTGCTCTTCTACCTCCAGCTAATACATGAGAGTTTCTGAACCAGAACCATCCAGGAAGTCATGAGAGAATTTATTTATTTATTTATTTATTTATTTATTTATTTATTTATTAAAGATTTTATTTATTTATTTGACAGAGACACAAGAGGGAACACAAGCAGGGGGAGTGGGAGAGGGAGAGGGAGAAGCAGGCTTCCCTTGGAACAGGGAGCTCGATGTGGGGCTCGATCCCAGGACCCTGGGATCATGACCTGAGCCGAAGGCAGACGGTTAATGACTGGGCCACCCAGGCGCCCCGAGAGAATTTTTTTAAAGAAGTTGTTATTGTTTTAAGCCTTTAAACTTTGCACTGATTTCTTATACAGCAATAGATAAATCATAAGATATGCATATTCAACTTTTCCTTTAAGGAAAGCTTTCTCCTATATATCTTTAAATATTTTTTGGAATTCAGTTGTTGAGCTCTCTTCTTGAGAAACACTAATTATCCATTTATTTGTGAAGATAGATGGATAGATAGCCATTCTGCACACCTATGATTTTCTAAACATTTTGCTCTTACAATTTTTCTCTTTGCAGTATGATCTTACCTAACTTACCTTCCATATCATGCTTTTGGTTTTTAGGGTTTATTGTTGTTGTGCATTTTCTGATTTTTACTTCACCAGTTCTTTTAGATTTTTTTCTTAAAACAAATGGTTTTTACTATTTCATGTGTCTCCTCAATTTCTTTTTCTGGATTTGTCAGTAACTTTATTTTATATGATCCCTTGTTTCATAGAAATTCCATGTTCTCTTTAAGTTCCTTGAGACTGCAAATATTTTTTCTGAAATTTCCTTTTCTTTTCAAGTAAGTTCCTCTTCCAAAATTCAGTCAATAGTTTTCTGACGGTTAATCCATCCCTTCATTTGTTTTTGTGGTGCTTTTTGCACATCAAATCCTTTCTATTAATCATTTTAAATGGAGGCCAGAGTATCTATTTTGCAATGTGTAGAAAGATAGTGTGGGTGGACTCCCATTAGCTAGCCTTTTTTAAAAAATAAGATATCAGAGTCATCCCCTTGTCTTCAGCTGGAGAACTAAATACTGTTTATTTTGTTTCTGTTTTATTCTTTAACTGCTTGGGAGTGTTGGAGGCATGAAAATAGTGGAAATGATGAGTGCCTTGGAACAGCATGCAGCTAATGTATAAACTTTCATCTGTAAGTTCCAAATCTGCCATATCCTCCGCACAGAAGGTGCAGCCAAGTCCTTGGGAGTTCGATAACATTCTTCATCTTTCGGTCATTACATTTATCATTTCCTCCAGTAGCTATGTATTCTCAGATGACTTACTGCTGTCTCACCAACTCCTGCCCTCTTTTTGCTCCCTCTAAAACATCATTTGACACCAGCCCACCTCTCTGTTTAAGAAGCCCTGTGAAGAGTTGAAATGACATGGAATCTCAATACCTCCTTTAGACCCAACACATGATGTCCTAGAAAAATGAGACTAGACCTCAAGCAGCGTGCCCCTCACTGCACTTCACTGTTAGCTCCCCCCATGTCCCAAGCCCTTGTATTTCCAAGATAAGGACCACTGTCAGGGTAATTCACAACTCTATCATTTACATTATTGAAAACAACATCACTTTAACCATTTTAGAGTAGTTGTTAAATCTGAGTCTTTCATTTTGTTCAAAATTTTCTTGCATCTGTCAGATATTCTTTATAAGGTATGTCAAGAAGTTGTTCAAGATCCATGGTTTCATTATAGATTAGTTTTCCCTCCTTTCATATATTTTAGGGAAACATACACAGTATTCAGGGCACACTGGGAAGAAAATCATGCCAGTGTTTAGTAATTCTTCCATTGTTCCCCCAAAAAACCCAATCAACCCTTTTTAATATGACACATTTGTGATTTTGTTTTCCTAAATTCACATATGCCACCAAGAAGTTCACAGGCTTCCAGGAATTTTTATTAAGAATTCTAGATATTCCATCAAGGAATTTTATCTCTGCTAAAGAGATCAAGGATATAACTGGAACTAACCATGCTTCATTTCATGCTAGCTTGCTGCTCTGTAGATAAATGTGAAACATCCCTTTGTGGCCAAATATACACTTGATGGAATTGTGTTGCCTCAATTCTTTAAGTGTCTTGTGAATGGCAAAGAGAGAGAGTAAACCTTTCCTGATTGATGTATGTCAACTGTCAGCTTCATGGACATACAGAGTGATAAAGAGAGTGACAGTTGGGACTCATGGACAAAAGCATTTTCTATAGAATCCAGTGCAATAGACACAGTGTTCACCCTTCTGAGCTGTGGCCTGTTTATGGCCTTAAGATTCAGCATTAAGACAGGCTGTCAAAGATAAGACAGGATGTGAAAGAGGTCCTGCTACAGGGCACCTCAGGTAAGGTTTTAATAGCTATCAGTGCTTGAATAAGAATCCTCCTGATGTCTAGTTTTTCCTCCTAGTACAATGAAGTAATATCTTCATATTTCTTAAATGACATTTTCATCTGGGAGAATGAATAATTTAGTGCATTAATTGATGCCAATTTCACATGGAACAATTTTATGGAATGCACTTAGTTCTGATTTTCTAGGTAGATAAGAATGATGTAACTGTTCCTGTTTCACCAGGTAAGGAGTTGTCTGCCTGCATAGTCATGGCAGGAAGAAGAAAATGACCTTGGTTTCTATATAAATAATAGGACATATGTAAACAGTTAATGCTGACATTCAGTTTTCTCTCCTGTTTACAAATAGATTCAATTGTGCTACTGAAATAAAATATATGCCACTGCACTACACTAACAATGATTGGTGGTGGGAAATGGGTGATGGGTACAGTGAGAGAGATTAGGAAGATAATTGATGGATGACCCACTGGAGGATGGGTCTTTCTGTTTTTCATGTTTCTATCTTTTCACAAATGTTCTCATATGTTTTTCTACAAGGCACAATAACATTCCTTGCAATATAATATCAAGTATTTATATCTCTGCTCTGAACCAACTTTTCTTATACATTTCTCAGTCTTGACACTGAGTGATATCTCAGCAGTGTCCCAAGGATTATCAGGCAATCACAAATATTCACTGAACACACAGTGTTGTGTGTTGAGAACCATACCATCCATTTTTAAGTGGTTCTGAGAAAGCTGGAAATCAGTTATAGCTCTTGATCTAAAGATAAGAATAGGAACACAAAGACAAAATAGAACACAATAAAGGACATAATTTGTGGGAATTTCCAAAGGCTCATTCCAGGTTTCTCTTATCTCTCCCTCTCTCTCTCTTTCTCTCTCTCTCTCTCTCTCCTTCATAGAGATTTTATCTATTCACAAAAAGCATTTTAGTTAATTCATTATACAAACACATACTGGGTGTTTTTATTGAGTCACGTACCTGGTAAGGAGCCAAGAATTCAAAGAATAAGAGGATTCTCTGTCCTCAAAGAGCTTGCAGTATAATAGTGATGATGAACACATAGATGATATAGCAAGTGTCATTTTTAAAGGAAGTGCATTTCTAACATATGGGGCACTGAGGAAGGGCATCCAACCCTGCCTGGAAAGGAGTAGGAAGCATTCCTGGTGGAGTTGATACTTGTGCAGAGTTTTAAAGGATGAAGGAGAGCCAAACATGAATAGGAGAAAAAATATATATATTCCAAGCAGATTGGACATCATGAGCAAAGGTATGAGAAAGAGAAACTGCATAACAAGTGTTCAGTGTTGCTGACACTGAGGGTAGAGGGTACAGGGGAAAGAGTCTAGCATGTAGAACTTTTATTTCTATGTTAGAAACTTAGACTGTGTCTTCTGGGTAATGGGAGCCACTCAAGAGTTTTAAATAAAGAAATGACAGGGTCAGATTTATATTTTAGAACCATTTGATGGTTTAGTGAAGGACTGACTTGAAAGGAACAAGGCTGAAAAAACTGGTTAATAGTCTACTTCAGTGGTCAGGTTGCAAGATGATGAGAGTGTCATCCAAGACAGAGTTTGCAGATGGAAAAGAAGGGGACAGATCTGGAAAACATTTATAAGGCAATATTGGCAAGGCTTTGTATTATTGGAGCTGGCATAAGGAAGAGGGCAGAATAAAAGAAAACCCAAACTACCTGATATACTCTACAAGAGTCACAACATTCAGTGCTGTCATTCAAGGACCAGGGTATCTGCCTTCACTGAGTTCACCTGTCCTCTTCAGTGATCAATCTAGATGTGAAAGGGTTTTTGTGACTGTCATCCACTCATGTTTCCACATCCTAAGAGACATGTCATTGATGTAGAATCTAAAACACAGCAATTAGAAATCCTGGCCCCAAATTCCTCATTTTTTCCTACATGCTCTGAAGAAGAAGTTTTGCTAGTTGTGTTCTCCCATGCACAAGCTTGGGGAGCCTCTGTAGGTGTTCCTCAAGAGTGTATTATAGGGAAGAAAGCAGAGGGTGCATCAATGAACCCCAGAGTCCACTTGTATCCTCTGTATGGCAGGATGTTTCCTCCTCTGTTTCCTACCACTGCTGCAATCATTCATGCCACATCAAAAAAAAAAAAAAAAAAAAAAAAAAATACATGAAAAGAAAATCTGCTACCAGTAAAACAAAGTGCAGCTCCTAGAGTTAGCTGCTTCATTATGCTCCAGCATGTTTGGCAACTGGCTCACTCACACCACAGTTATTTTTTTTTTCTTAAAGCTTTATCTATTTATTTGACAGAGAGAGAGAGAGGGAGAGGGTGAGAGAGCAAGCACAAGCAGGGGGAGCAACAGATGGAGAAGCAGACTCCCTGCTGAACAGGGAGCCCCATGCGGGGCTCAAACCCAGGTCATTGGGACCATGACCTGAGCCGAAGACAGATGGCCAACTAACTGAGCTACCCAGGCACCCCACACCATAGTTATTTAAAGAAATAATATATAGGCATGAAATGTAAGAGAATTCTCTATCCATGTCTAAAAGCTTAATTTTCTAACTGGGAGAAAAGCGTGCAATGTTTTCGTCAAATTCTTAGCTGGCTATTGAGGGGAAATGTCTACTTCCACAAGCTCTGTGTCCTCCAGTGTATTGACACTTCATTAATATTCTTTTAGTAATATTAATGATAATGGTAATATTTAATGCCTAGGAAATATACTTGCAAATTTTTAAATGATGAATTAAAAAACAGTTCTTCCAATAGAAAATGTCTGTAACCTTTAAAAAGCATCATTAACGAAGTATAGACTAACAGCTTGAGACAAAAGCCGTAACACATACTTAATACAGAGAGATGACACAATTTGGGTCAAGTAATTAGGCCAAAATCAATAAAGCTGTAAGAAATAGGTACCTGAAGATGGAAAGGAGCTTCAAAAACCTGTCTAGGAAAACAGAAAATCCCCTTTAAAATATATTCTCAAAGCTACTGAGTAATTGAGAGTATCTAATTCAAATACAGCAAAAAGGAAAAATAAGGCAAGCAATGCCTAACCAAAACAGTAACAACAAATGTTAAAGCAGCAAAAGCCACAACCAAGGAAATCATTTCCATTATAGACTCACAGACAGAAATTTAAGTGGAAAATTACTGTGCTATCTTCCAAATTAAGTAAACATGGCTACTTGTGTGGTGCTAAAACTCATCATATGCACAGCATGCTTCTAGCTTGTATCTTGATGTGATTGTTGAATTATTGTAAACAAGTGTGACAGGAAGAGGATGTCAAGAATGACATACTCATTTTTTAGAGCTAACCAACAAAACATGTTGCTAATGAAAATATAACATTGCAAAGACACAAATTCCTTCCCCCTTTGAGAAGTTCCCGAATTATAGTTATTGTATTTTGGTTCTTTATTTGGAATTGCCATATAAACATGCAAACTTTTTTTTTTTTTTTTTTTAGCATGCAACCATTCTTAACTAGTCCTATCCCTCTTTTTTTTTTTTTTTTTTAAAGATTTTATTTATTTATTTGACAGAGAGAGACAGCGAGAGCAGGAACACAAGCAGGGGGGGTGGGAGAGGGAGAAGCAGGCTTCCCGCTGAGCAGGGAGTTCGATGCGGGGCTCGATCCCAGGACCCTGGGATCATGACCTGAGCCGAAGGCAGACGCTTAACGACTGAGCCACCCAGGCGCCCCTATCCCTCACCTTTTAAGAACTTTGTCATTACAGAAAGGAATCAGGGCTCTGCTGCCTGCAAAAGTCAAAATAACACTCCTTTGGATCAATAACACCTGAAAACATTTGCATCCAAGATATAAGCAGACTAATAAAATTTAGTTCTTATAAAATGAAATTATTTTTAAATTTTAGTTTTTGTTTCTTTTTTTGTATAAGCAGAGTGTAGGAAATAGGTTATACATGGGCTGAAATATCAGTCCCCTAAGCCCTGGGGATAGTAAGACCAAATCTCTAGAGGCAAAATCATTGAAGAGAATCACCTTCTTCAATAAGCAGTCTCACCTGTTTATTCTAGTGTGGTCTACAAATACTATCACTTTCTTTTCTTTTTAAGAGTTTTTTATTTATTTATTTGAGTGAGAGGGCTCAAGAAGGGGGAGGGGGAGAGGCAGACTCCCCACTGAGCAGGGAGCCTAATGGGATGTGGGGCTCGATCCCAGGACCCTGGGATCATGACTTGAGCCGAAGGCAGACACTTAACCAACTGAGCCACCCAGGTGCCCCATACTATCACTTTCTATGTGTGCCATGATGTGAAAAATTCAGGAGGAATTGCTTTAGGAAACAGGATTTATGTTTTGGAGTTTGTGGGGGTGGGGGAGGTATGGGTGTGTGCCTACATTTGATTTTAATATTTTAGTTTATCTCTTTTTGGTCTTGTATAGGCATGGCTTGAAAGGACTTTCTTTAGTCAGTCAAGGTCTCCCTAACAGCAGCCGCTAAGGGAGATAAAGTAACTTCCATACTCTAATTTAATAGTATGCTGCCTAGAAGAATCTTGTTCTCTGGATCTCCAGTAGATGAAAACTTGATAGACTTTGTAGCTCCCACTGATTTTATACTTAGAAACTTAATCACAATTTTTTCGTGCAATAAATATACTCTCATTTGTATCCTTCTTATTCATTTGCTACAGACAAAAGTATGGAGGTACAAGGAAGTGCTATATATGGCAATTATAATACATTCTCCCTTACTCTGAAGTTCAGTTCTTGTCTCTCCTATGTTGGCTCTTGGGGCAATTTGGTTCATTAAGGTAACATGAGGCCACTGAACTGGAAACAGCATTTGCCAGGAGAAGGGCCTGCTGAGAGCACTCTTAGCAGCCAAAATTATCACTAAAAGAGAAAACTACAAGTAGCATAAAGAACACTCAGGAGGTTATGTGCTATGGTGAGCACTGTGAATTGTTTAAGACTGATGAATCACAGACCTGTACCTCTGAAACAAATAATACATTATACGTTAAAAAAAGAAGAAGAAGAAGAAGATAGCAGGAGGGGAAGAATGAAGGGGGGGAAATCAGAGGGGGAGATGAACCATGAGAGACTATGGACTCTGAGAAACAAACTGAGGGTTATAGAGGGGAGGGGGGTGGGGGGATGGGTTAGCCTGGTGATGGGTATTAAAGAGGGCACGTTCTGCATGGAGCACTGGGTGTTATACGCAAACAATGAATCATGAAACACTACATCAAAAACTAATGATGTAATGTATGGTGATTAACATAACATAATAAAAAAAAGTCAACTAGAAAGACCAAAAAAAGAACACTCAGGAATACGTATTTTCAACCATAAATGTCATTTGAGGACATCTACCCTATTGAAGCCTCAAAATGGGGTTTAACCTAGAACAGGTCTTTTTCTTAACTAAAATCCTCCAATGTTTACAATACAAATACCAACTCTACTTTGTCCTTCAAGACGTAATGTGATCTGAACCCACAGGTACCCACTTCATCCACCATCCCTACCCTTCCATCACTGCATGGCAGCCATATTGGCTCTCTTTGTGATCAAATGTGCCAGCTCATTCTAACCCAAAATTCTTGTACATGTGTTTCTCTTCCTAAAATGCTCTTCACCTTACTTACATTAGCTTGATATTATGCTATTTATTTACTTGTCTATTGTTTCCCTCCTTTTTTTTTTTTTTTTGTAGACTCATTATCAATCTCCCCAGCCCAACCAACCATCTCTCCCCCTCCCCAGGCCACTAGAAACTAAACCTGATTCTATCAAAGACCATGGTAGATTGTAAAAATGGCCACCACTGCTGTCTTTGTTATACCCATCCTCCTTTTCAGTGGGAGTTTTCAGCAGCTCTATCAAGAAGTAAAATCTGCTTCTCTACCCCTCAAATCTAAGCTGGCTTGGATTTCATAGAATGAAGAGAAAATGAGGGAGTACCTCTCCCAATGCCAGGCTCCAAAAGGCCCTGTACAATTCCATGGGTCTTTTAGACTCTTGCCCAATGGCAGGATGAAGAAGTCCTCATGGAGCAAATCTGGTTCATCTCATTTTTACCAGCAAAGGCCACAGATATGTGAAAACACTCAATCAAAATCACCAAGGTGCTTATCCTCTCTGCATACATCTGACCACAGATGCCCAAGAGAGTTCATCCAAGATCAGCCAAGTCTGGCCCAGATCAGCAGAAATGCTCAGCTGAATTATGAACCTGTGCTTGTAATCTATTAGTAGTAAATAGCACTGAATGTTTAATCTGACATAGTAGCCTCATCAACCATCTTCAAGGCCTCAAGGGCAAAGAGGCCTATAACCAAGCCTTGGAGCCTCCAGCATATCTTCCAAGGACTTGGTTTCTTCTCTTGCTTTAGGATTTATTACTTGTAATCCATTGCCTTTGTCATGGATTTTCTCATTCTTCCCAATCTATTCAGTTATTTATTCTGTCTGATTGCTTGCTTGATTCCCATTCCTTTCTTCATCCGAGATGCTGAGTTTATGCATTATGCACTTTGGTTCAAGCTTCTCAAGGACCAGTGGTCCAATAGGCTCTGATTAATACTTCACGGGACCTACATATCCCTTTCCAGGGAAATTATAAATCCATAGTATCAATTTCTATTAACTGATAGATTTGAATTTCTCTAGTCTCCTCTAAATATTTTTCTTATTTTATAACTTATAGCCAGAATACTGGTAAATTATCATCTCATTTGAATCTCTTAAATTAAGTAGAAGGGACTTTTAGGGGTTAAAAAAAAACCATCTAATCTTTCTAAACCAAAAAGTCTTCATTTTCTTTGTCCATAAAAATTAATTCCATTTTATTCATTCATTTATTTTCTGTTTTAAACATGATTATCATATTTATTATCAGTCTTAAATATTTAAATACATTTAGGTTTCAGAGGGTATTTGCTGATTGTATTTTTCAAAGATGGTGTAACCCTATTTCTGTCCCATATATACTTTTTATAATGTGAACTTGTTGCTCCTTCACTGACAGATGGAGTCCATATACCCTGCCCTTGAACCTGGGCAGAACTTTGTGACTATCTTGACCTACACGATACATCACAAGGGACACTATGTGACTTTCAAGGACAAGTTATAGAACAAAATTACCTGGAGAGCTTGATAAACCATGTTCTAGGCCCTGCCTTCATAGTTTCTGATTCAGTAAATCTGGATTGGGGTCTGAAGAACTGCATTTCTAACAAGTTTCCAGGTGATGCAGGCTGCTGGTCAAAGAACCACACTTTGAGAAATACTAATGAAAGGAAATACAAACTGACAGAAGACTCTGTTAATAAATTTAAGCAAGTAGAAAAACTTCAATGCTGTATTTCTCTAAGAGTACACAAAACTATTTGTGTAAAACAAAAATTCCGTTACTAATAGCAATATTGTTTGAAAAAACAAAAAATAAAAAAAATAGTAGCCAAGGAAATTTTGGAGCCAGATCCTTACTCCATTATCTTCCCTCGACAAACTTAATAAATATAATTAATAATTGATTATTTAATCACTTACAGTGGATTGAATGCTTATGTACCCCTGAAATTCATATGTAGCCCAGAATGTGATGGTATTAGGAGGTGGGGCTTTGGGGAGGTCAGGAGGTCATGAGAGTGGAGCCTGCATGCATGACATTAGTGTCTTTATAAAAGAAACCCCAGAGAGTTCCTTCATCCCTTCTACCATGTGAGAACACAGTGCGAAGGCAGTGATCTATATGCTTCCTCATGAGATATCAAATCTGCAAGCCCCTTGATCTTGGACTTCATCAGTCTCCAGAACTGTGAAAAATAAATGTTTGTAGTTTAAGTCACTCGGTTTTGATGTTTTTGTTTTAGCAGCCTGGACAGATGAAGGCACCACCATAATATATTTTCATTTGTTCACACACTTAAAAATCACCTTTAGATCATCAGTACTACAAAAGATCCTAGAAAATCAGAAAGGAAGGACAGTTTATGTAATGTGCATAAAGATATGAACATAATAAAACAAAACACACTTTTACACTTATCATATTCCAAATGCAACACTTTGTGTTAACATACCTTGGCCTGTGTCCCTACATTGTTACATTTTGGAATTAGCCTTTTTCTGGACAATTTAAAGAATTATTAGCTCAACTGTGTGACTAATACTGTTAAAGTTACCATGAAAGAGCTAGAATTAAGTCCAAATAACTCATGCAACCACAGGTCCAAGCCAAAATAGCAGAGCAGATCGCTGATCTACAGGAGTGGTCTTCAAAATGTTTACTTAGGAAGGTATGATTATGTGTTAACTAAAGGGTTATAACATCAACAGAAAATTTTTTATTTATTTTGCCATTAAGAGGAGAAACGTTGGGGTAGGAGGGAGGCAGTCACTACTGTCTGCTAATGCAATGAATTACAATATTTGTAAATTGTGAAGCATTCTTTAATACTAGAAAGAACCGCATTACACATCTTTCCAGTTGTCATTCCACATATGTCATTCTAAAAAGGAAAAAGTGTTCTGTAATTTTATAGATTCACTTTTCTTATACTCATTCTCAGTAATAACTAGACTTTTTTTTTCCCATGAGAAAATGTTGAAACAAAACAAATATGACAAGTTGTATATACAAGGCAATATAGGAGCATTGATTGTGTTTGGCATTATTCTCAAATATCTACATAAACATCTAAGCTCAGGTTTCCCTACACAATATTAGTTAACCAAGAACCGATAATCAGATGACAAAATAGTTCAACTATTTTCCAAATATTTAATATTACCAATAATATTAAACCCAGAAATCAGTACCTGTCCTATGATTTTATGACCGCACAAGAGGGAAACATTGCTTCTAGAAAAAAAAAAAATTAGATCTAAATATAATAATTTTTTAAGGGACTTTATTTTTTCCTTGGCCAAAACATTGTTTCCTTGGAGTTGACACACTAATTACCCAGAATGTCAACAAAGATTTTTTAAAATTATTCAACAAAAATATTTTGAACACATTCTAAGTACTAGGTAACCTGGTAAGGATTTGGTACATGCTAAAAAATAAGATATATATTTTTTCTCTCAATAGTCCACATTGTCTGGTGAGATGTTAAACATGAAAATAAATAATTACAATACATTTTGATAAGTGTTATTTGGGAGATAAGTGATGAATAGTTGAGACATAAAAGAAAGTTAATAAATCACCACACTTAATTTGTCATAGAAACTCTTCACAGGGCATGTAATTTAAATATCTATCTAGGTGTTTGCCTAGTAGAAAATATGGAGAGGGAATTAAAGGAGATACTGTAAAAATTTGGAATAGCTTAGTAAGCACTGGAAGTTAAGCAATATTTGAAGGTAAAACATCCTGACTTTAGTGGCAAGAGATGAAGTTTAAGAGGCAAGCATAACCATACCCATAACCATAATCATAACTGTAAGCATAACCATGGATCATGGGGGACTTCAACAACAGGTTCAGGTTAACACCTGTAGCCATAAGATGCCATCAACAAAGGAGCATTCTCCATTTAGCTTCAGATTAATTTACTACCATTTTTTCACTGCAGAATAGGGTGCTAAAAGAACATTCTACTCATAGAAATTGGACTAATTTTCAAAAACGGGAAGAGATAACTTCCACTCTTTTCTATATTGCTTTACATTACTGGAAAGGTTGAGGTTCAGCTGTTCAGGTGGGGAGTAAGCACTATGGAAACTCTTCTCTGGGCCCACGGACAGGTTCAAGGACTGAAGCTGTTCAAGGCAAACCATCTTCTTCACCAATTTCACACAATCCAAGAGTTCTTGAGCTCTATCAAAATACAGAGAAGGAAACTGTTTGACTGCTGCATGAATTAGTACCAACATTTATTTAGATTAGATAAGACATGGTACATGAAAACAAAGTGATTAAAAACACATTTAGGAAAATCTCATTTGTGGCAGATAAGACTCTCGGATTTGGCAGTCATGTAATCTAAGCAAATATGGTTTTAATAGTGAATTAAGGTTTAATTTATAGATTTTCCGCATTGGATTGTTTAGAAATTAGTGCCCGTTTGGGAAAGATCCGGTTGCCCTGAAATGAGTATATGGGGACTGGTATAAGGTTAATGAATTTGGGTGTATAGAATACATTTGTTCTCTCAGTTCATCAGAAAGACAGCCTGAGGTCTTAAAAATAAAACCATCACCAGTTGCACAGCAACAGCTAGTATTTGTCAAAATACATAGTCAAAACAACCAGTTAAGTTCTATCAAATCTACAAAGAGGACCTGCGGGACCCTTAGCCCAATTTCAAGCACTAAAATATGAGAACTGAAAAGGTTACATGTTTTGTCTAATGTCATACTTCCAGCATAAAAGCAAAGTCACAACTGATACCAGGTCTTCTGATTTAAAAACTATGTGGTTTTTTCTTCTTTCTTTTTTTTTTTTTTAGCCACACCATAGGATTTCTGATTCCATGGCAACTTATTTGTATAAAATAGAACAATTTTTTCTCTCTTATATGTAGACATCAGCCATCAGCCCAGATTGGATATGAACTCACCAGTCCTCCAGGGTGTTGTGGTTAGTTAGTATATAAATCTTACAAAGCATCTGTCTGGTTTGTAACCTTCCTTTTTTTTCTGGGAATCTCCCTCACATTTCAAAGGATTGGACCTCATGCAGCCATGTTTGTACTACATGACCCAAGCCCCCAGTTTCCAGGTTGCAGATGGACATTGGGGTCGAACTGAGTTAGATCAATCAGATTCTCTCTCTGGGATTTCAGAATCAGGACTGAGAGGTTCTCTTCCAGTATGAGTTATTCACTTGCACTGAAGCTGTAAACTGGACCTGTGGGGCAGCGAGCAGGAGAGCTGCAGGGAAAATGTCTTCAGAAGATAAGAATAAAGCTGACATGCAGAGAGAAGTAGAGGCAAAGATCAGTTAGCCCCTGGGAGAAGGGGCCTCAGCTCCTCATTATTTTCCAGTTCCCAAGGGCTTTCCATTCCCAAGGCTCATCTTTATTTTCTACTTTTGCATTCTATAAAATATCTCTAAATCCTTAAAATGCATTTTACCAGGAAATGGTACCTCTAGCAACAGTCTCTAAGACAAAGTGTGGTATTGGCTGAGCCACAACAGCATAGCTATGAGGATTCCTCCTGCACTGGGCCTGCACCTAGCAGTCTTTGGAAATATGTTCGAAAAATATGACAGTGCACTTGGTAAGTCTCAGATATTATCAGTATACGAATCAAGAAAGAGATAAACTCTAATCCAGGCTTTTACACTGAAAGTGGAGAAAATTAGGGCATATACATAGAGGTGGCTGATGTCTAGATCAAGAAATGTATGATAGGAAAATTCTATGCTTTGCCCCTCTCATCAGTAAAGGTAGCCTAAGTGCGATGACAAAAAACATCAAAATTTCAGAATCTTAGCATACTAAAAGTTTATTCCCCACTCAAGCAAAAGTTCTGTTTAGGCAGCAACCTTGGACAAATATCCCACCAATAATAACCAATAACAACAATAACCAATAGTAACAATAATAACAAATACAAACTCAGTCTGTCAGTGGCCCTGCTGTGCGCTCACCCTTTGACTCCTTTGTTGAATCCCCTCTATCCGGGTAAATGGAGGAAGAGCAGCCATCTGCAAATTTGGAGCCTTGCAAGTTACAACACTGCCTGCTTCAGACTCCAAGCAAGAAGAGTTAAGGCTGAAAAGGACTTTGAGCTACAAAAGCCCCGTAAAACTCAGTCCCGCAAAAATCAGATTCAGAGTGTAGCCATCCCATTTATTATTTCAGAAGACAATAAAGTGGCCAATTATAAGCTCAGAAGGAAGTATAAGGGCAAGAAAGGAACAACATAAATCAAGCTTGAGAAATATATCTAGAAAGGAATTTGGCTGGTGGTCACTGGCACATGAAACCTACTGCAAGCAAGTAATTAGCAGCCTACTAAGTTTATAAGGGAATTGTATTAACCAGAAGCAAATCCCAGACTTAATACATCTTTGTCTGTAGCAGTCTAAATATAAATTTTGGACCCTCAAATTTGCACTAGCAGGAAATGGGCTCCAAAAACTGTGTGGCCACTAAGGAGAGAGTAGTCCTCAGTGTCCATTTCAAAGGTGGCCATGGAGGATAATTTAAAAAAAAAAAAAAAAAAGGAACCATCTCCCAGAAGGTAGAGCCTGCATGCCTGCGTCCACAGGAACAACAAACAAGGCAGTTTCTCTAAAGGACCAGAAGCACATTATAATCAGGGAACTTTCCTTATTCTTTGTGTAGGATTTTGCAACTCGTATGGGCCAATTATTGCCGTATCTCTACCATTTCACCTGTTTCTATATGGGAGTTTTATTGCTGTTATCTGTTACTAGTTCACAATTATGTGGAGGAAAGGTGGAGCAGATAACTTGTCTTTTTAGATCTAAGGTCACTGGACAAAAGTCACTGGCCTGTAGTGAGCAAGTGGAACTTTGGGTTATCTCTCTGTACGGGAACAAAGGGTGAAACATATTTGGTCACCAAAAGAGAGGACTGTTGTAGTTTCAGAGACTGGCTTCCAGTTCACCAAATTAATGTCCTTTGACTCCAGGGCACACAACTTTTCTTTTCCCCTGTTGCAATTAAATGCAGTCAAGTGACTGAGTTCTGAATGGAAAGGGGCCTTGCATTTCTAGACCTGGCCATGCAAAGCCCTCATGATCAATCCTCTGTCTTTTTCTGCATCCACTAATTGGAGGTAGGATGCCACAAAGTCCTTGCAAGCACATTTTTAAAGATGGGACAGAGTCCTAAATCCTCAAATGGCCATCCTCTCCCCTGGTACCCAACTAGACTTTGTGAGTTAGAAATTTTTACTGTGCTAAACCAAGACGGGGGGGTGGGGAAACCAGAAAGAGTGAGATTAAGTACATGGACTTCTGATTAAGCCTGTGGAAGAGCAAACATACTCCATAATCTTCAGTTTTGTAAAAGATAACTCTGCGTCTTCCCAGTAAATGGGGGTTTTGTTGTGTTTTTGGTTTGCCTTTTTTTTTTTTTTTTTTGCTTCAGCTCACTCAGGTTGGTTTTGTTTTGTAGTGCTAGAAACATAGGGCAGCAACTAGCCACTCCCTTTGAGGCCAGCCCCTTTGTGCAATTAATTCCCTAGTTTTAGACTCCCCTGGTGCACTTAGCTCATTTTAGACCTTGGCAGACTGTTAAGGTGGCAGTGTGACCCTTGGCCAGGTCTTAAGATGGTTATTGAAGAATTCCCGGTAATCCTCACCAGGTTTATTTTTCTTTCATTTTTTTTTTAATTTCGCTGACTGCAAAATTTCTTTCCCTTTGTTTTATTGAAGTCAGATTTTAAATATGTAAGGATTTTCCTTTATATGCCTTTATAGCTGCTATCGTGCTAATTCCATTTATCTTTTATTTAAATCGAAGATACTTTATTCTGTCTGATCAGGAAATTTGTGGGTTTGGGGTTGTTGTTTTTTTTTTGTTTTTTGTTTTGTTTTGTTTTTATCATTTGCTTTTGATGCACTGAATTCATCTTGTGCTTGGTTCAGGTTTACTATGTGAATGAGTTGATATTTGTCCCAGGGTCTCCTACTATGCTTTACATTCACTTTCCAGGCTTCCCACAAGGTCAGGTTAAGTTCACCTGATCACCTTGGCCATACTAGTTAGCAGCCGCAATGACAAGAAAAGGCAGTGCTGCTCGACCCCAAGAAGAACATCACGCTAATTTTTTCTAATTTTCATATCGCAACAATTCCTCTAGTTTCCCTCCTCTGAATAAAAACTCAACTGAATAAAAACATCTTACTTATCTTATTTAAAAAAAAAATAACTTCTGAGAGAAATGGCACCAAGAAGGGATGCCCGGGTGGCTCAGTCGGTCAAGTGTCTGCCTTCAGCTCAGGTCAGGACCCACTGAGCCCCAAGTCATTGGGCTCCCTGCTCAGCAGGGAGCCTGCTTTTCCCTCTCGCTCTGCCCCTCCCCCTGCTCATGCTCTCTCTGTCATTCTCTCAAATAAATACATAAATTAATTAATTTTTTTTAAAAAGAAAGAACTGGCACACAGAATTATCTTCTCTCAAGAAATATGATTCTTTTTTCTCTGCTCTTCATTCTTTTAAAAATTGCCTCCTATTTTTCCATAGCTTTAGCGTCCATTATAATATAGCCATATGTAATATGCAATAGGAGAGCTAGGTTTCAAGCTGTTCTATCCCCAAAATAAAGCATTTGAACACCTGAAAATACTTAGTTTCTGGTAGATTATATGTGCATCAAAGTTAATTTTGTTTTCTGTAAGTCTTTGCTTTGGGCCTTCTACTCTTGTATATATAAATACAAGTCCATTCTCCAGTTAATGGAGAAACACTACACTTCACTGAGAACTTCTAGCCCCTTGGTTTATGTTATACCATCCCCAGACTCTCTCCAAATAAGTTATTTTATTGGACGTTGGAAAGCCAATAAGAAAAAATTGTTAAGACATTGCTTCTGCAGGTTGCCTAGGGATCTGCTATTCTAGACTTGGCTTAGATAGGACAACTCACCTGGGCCACTCTGCTTCGTTTGTCTCATCCTCTTTCTTAGACCAGTAGCTTAACGTGGGCATGTTCTTTTCGAGGTGATAAGGAGAACCACTTTGAATCCACTCAAGGGTTGGGACCAGCACACTCTCACTTCTGCCTTATTAGCCAAAGCAAGTCACGTGGCCAAATGTACATGCCAAGGATAAGGAAATACACCCCACTTTTGTGTAAGGAACTCCAAAACCATATGTTAACGGACTTAGAAAGATTAAAAAATCAGTCATAATGCAATCCACCACCAACCAACTAGGCTTCAATCACCGTATTTGAAATGAAGAAATTGGATTAAATATTTTAGATCTTTTCCACCTCTAACATTATGGCTCCATATAAACTTTTTTTTATTTTTTAAGAGAAGAGAAAGAGTACATGAGTGGTGGGGTGTGGAGGCAAAGGGAAATGGAAAGAATCCCAAGCAGGCTCCACACCCAGCACAGACGCCAACCTGGGGCTCGATCTCACGACCCTGAGATCTTGACCTGAGCCAAAATCAAGAGTCAGACGCTTAACCAGCTGAGCCACCCAAGCGCCCCTAAACTTTTCAATATATTGCTTTGCAATTCCAAAATATGTTTATTACTCTACTGATCATAGATATCTGTACAAGTTGAATTTATAACACACTACAGATGCTTCAAGATATACAACGTATCCAATTGCTCTATTTCCAGGGAGGACCACAATTAAATTGCATTAGAAAAGCTATTAGCAACTATTTTTTAAACTAAAGAGAAAGAAGTGATTCTGTTTTCTTGGATGTAATTCATATAACTTCAGATTTACCAGTCTTCAGAAACGAATGAGGTCACATCAGGATTTTTACCATATCACACTTTACTGATTCTGTAATCCACCCGTATAAATTGCCACAGTTCCAACCTCCACACCCACACATCCACTGACTCATTTTTAAGAGTCTCCAGGTTGTATGTATACTGTGCATACTTATAAATAAGTCCACTTATATTCTCCAGCTCTGGAATGTTTACTGATACCTTGTCCCTGCCAATATACTTAAGGAGAGCAACTTAAGTTTTTCTGACATAAAGTGAAATATACCCACTTGAAGTGTGTATTTCAATAAATTTTGACAAGTTTATGCACCTGGATAATCTTAACCATAATCTAGAGTGTTCCCATCACCCTCAAAATGTTCCATGTACCCCTCTCCATCAATACTTCTCCTTCTGTCCCACCGCCAGGCAAACACTGACCTATTTTCTTTCACTCTAGATTAAATTTGACTGTTTTGGAGGCTCATATAAATAAAATTTTACATCAAGCTTTATATCTGAGCAGGATTTTTTTTTGTATCTTCACAGGATTTATTGTGATTCATTCATATTGTATCAGTATGTTTATTCTTTTACACTACTGAGTGTTATTTCATTGTATACACATACACAGCCGTCTGTTTATTCATTCAACTGCTAAAAAACATTTGAGATTTTTCCAATCAAGAGTATCATACATAAAGCTGATATAACATTTGTGGACAAGTTTTTCCATAGAGTCTTGATATACTTTATAATTTAATCATTAAAATATTATGTGATAGTATTTAATTGTGATTTTAATTTGCATTTTTCAGAAGGCTAATGATGTTAAGCAACTTTTCATGTGATTATTATATTCATGTGTGTACATTTTTAATGCCATGTATGTTCAACCTTTTGCCAATTTTTAATTATCTTGTCTTATTATTGGATAGTAAGAGTTTTTCACATACTCTGAACATGCATCCTTCATCATATATATATATATATTTCCCCGTCATTTTCTTTTTTTTTTTTTTAAAGATTTTATTTATTTATTTGAGACAGAATGAGAGAGAGAGAGAGCACATGAGAGGGGGGAGGGTCAGAGGGAGAAGCAGGCTCCCTGCCGAACAGGGAGCCCGATGCGGGACTCGATCCAGGGACTCCAGGATCATGACCTGAGCCGAAGGCAGTCGCTTAACCAACTGAGCCACCCAGGCGCCCCAACCCCCTGTCATTTTCTTAAGTGCTTTTTGTGAGCAAGTTTTATATATAGATACATAACTTTTACCAGTTTGTTCTCGTATGCTTTGTGCTTTTATGTCCTGTTCCAAAAAATTGTATCTATCCAAAGATCAAGAAAAATTTTCCTTCCCTATTGGTTTCTGTTGTACACTTTTCAATTTTATGCTTAACTCTCTGATCCAGCTTCAGTTAATTTTTATGTGTAGTATGAGGTAAGGATCCAGGTTCCTTTTCTGCATATGGATAATCAATCAGCTGTTCCCCCACAATTAGACAAAAAAAAATCATTTTTCCCTAGTGCATTACTTTGGTACATTGGTTAAAAAACATTAATTAACCATATATGCATGGGTCTATCTCTGAACTATATTCTGTTCCATTATTTTGAGTGTCTTTGTTTTGATTACTATATTAATTATTACAGCTTTACAACAAGTCTTGAAATCAGTGTTTGTCCTATTTTTTTAAATTCTTTTGGCTATTTCAGGTCCTTTGTTTTCCCATGTAAATTTTAGAATCAGCTCATCAGTTTCTATAAAATACCTGCAAAAATCTTGAGATCACATTGACTGTAGATCAATTTTGGGAGAACTGACTTTTTAAAAATTTAATCTTCTGATTCATGAGTTTATAGAGTTCTTAATTTATTTTGATCTTTAACTTCTCTCAGCAAAGCTTTATAGTTTTCAGTAAATAATTCTTGCACATATTGTCTTAAAATTGTCTTTAAGTATTTTATAGTTTTAATGTTATTATAATTATTGGTTTTGATTTTGCCTCCAAATGTCCATTGCTACTAAATAAAAATAAAATTGGATCTGTATATATTGACCCATTGTCCTGTAACTTTAAGTTGATTTATTAAATACAGTAGCTTTGATGTATATTTCATAGCATTTGCCAAATAACAACTATGTGATTTGCAAATCAACACTTTGGTTCTTCCTGTCCAATCTAAATGTCTTTTATTTCTTTTTTGTACTTTATTGCTGAGATGTTGCATAACAGTGATGAGAAAGAACACTTTTGCTTTCTGCCCAACTTTAGAGCAAAATATTCAGTCTCATGATTAAATATGGCATCAGTGCTATATTTTTCTGTAGATGCTCTTTATCAGATTAAGGAAGTTCTCTTTTGTTTCTAATTTGGTGATAGTTTTCCTCATGGACAGTTGTTGAATTTTCGTCAAATGCTTTTTCTGCCTCTATTTAGACGACTATATAGATTTTCTCCTTTACTCTTTTACATGGTGAGATATATTTCCAAATGCAAAACCAACCTTGCATTTTTGGTATATACACTACTTGGTCATATACCTGATGTATTAACCATTTTTTACATATTGTTGGATTTGATTTGTTAGTATTTAATAGTTTTTTTTTTATTTTTGAGAAATATATTTTTGAGAAATCTTGGTATATAGTTATCTTTTTTGGTAATGTCTTTGGCAGATTTTCAATTGCTGCCCTCATACAATGAATCAGAAGGAGTTCCTTCCTACTCCTTTTTCTGAAAGAATTTGGTAGAATTAGTACTATTATTTTTTTCTTAAATTTTCAGTAGAATTCACCAGCAAATGCATGTTAGCCTGGAGTTGTCTTTATGAGAAGATTTTACTTATTAATTCAAGTTCTTTAACAGATATAAAGCTATTTAGATTTTTTAATTTCTTTTTTTGATGTAATGTTGAATCACTAAATTACACCTAAACTAGATTTTTTATTTCTTTTTGATTCCATTTTGGTAATTTGTGTCTGCCCATTTCATGTAGGTGGTACAAGAGTACAATTTATTAATACACAATTGCTCATAATAGTTCCTTTTTATCCCTTTAATGTTTTTTGAATCTGTGTTGATGTCCATATTTCCTTCATTATATTGGTAATTTGTGTCTTCTCTCTTCTCTTGATTAATCTAGTTAGAAATTTCAATTTTATTGCTTATTCAAAGAATAAGCTCTTAGTTTCATTGAGTTTTTTCATTTTCTCTCTCACTGATTTCTTATTATAGCCATCCTTTCATTTAGTTTGGATTTAATTTTCTCTTTCTTTTCTTGCTTCTTAAGGTGGAAGCACAGATCACTAATTTTAGATCCTGCTTCTATTCTACTATAAGCACTTAATGCCATAAATTTTTCTCTATAAATTGCATGAACCTAATTTTATAATTTTGTTATATTTTGCTTTCACTCATTTCTAAATATTTTCTAATTTCCTTTCTGATTTTTTCTTTGACTTATGAATTTAGAGATACGTTAATTCCCAGATATTTGAAATTTTCCTAGATATCATGCCTTAGTCCTAATTTAATTATGTTGTATACAACAAATATATTTCAAATGAGTTCAGTCCTTTAAATTTATCAAGACTTGACTTAGAGCAACATATGGTCTAGTTTTAAGAATTTTTTTTTTAAAGATTTTATTTATTGAGAGAGAGAATGAGATAGAGAGAGCATGAGGCGGGGAGGGTCAGAGAGAGAAGCAGACTCCTCGCCGAGCAGGGAACCCGATGTGGGACTCGATCCTGGGACTCCAGGATCATGACCTGAGCCGAAGGCAGTCGCTTAACCAACTGAGCCACCCAGGCGCCCCAAGAATGTTTTTATGTGCACTAGAAATGTATGTACATTCTTCAGTTGCTAGGTGGAATATTCTGTAATGTTACTCAGGTCAAGTTGGTTGACATTGTTGTTCTAGTCTTCAGTATCCTTACTGATTTTCTGTCTACCTGCCCTATTGATTACTGACAGAAAAATGTTGTACTCTCCAAATATAATTGTAAGCTTAGCTATTTCTCCATTCACTTTTCAGTATTTGATTCATGCATTTCAAAGTTCTATTATTAATTATATACACATCTAGAACTACTAAGTCTAATTAGTGAATTGACCCTTTATTATTAGAACTGTACTGCTTTATTCCTGTTGTGAAGTCAACATTTTTAGGATTATTATATTTACATGGTGCATCTCTAATTTTAACATGTTTATATATTAAGAGAGTTTTTTGAGGACAGTATATAGTTTGTCCTTTGTAATCCAATTTAACAATCCCTTACTTTCAATTGGAGTGTTTAAACTATTAAAATCCAATGCAAATATTGGTGTGGTTGGATTTAAGTCTACATCATGCTATTCGACACTTTTACAGGGTAGAAAATTCTAGGTTAACAGGTTGTTGTTGGTTGTTGTTGTTTATTCATGTACTTTACGAAAATTTCTGTTCCATTGTCCTCTCTCTTGCATTGTTTCTGATGAAAAGTTTCTAGTCCTTCTGTCTTTATTCTGCTATACACAATGCATATTTTCTTCTCTAGGAACTTTCATGAAATTCTATTTATCACTGGTTTTTTTTTGCAATTTTCATTATAAGTTGCCCTATGTGTTTTTCTTTGTTTTAATCCTGCTTGGAGAGTTTTTGGATCTGTATTCAACTTTCATCAAATTTGAAATAATTTCACCATTATTTCTTTAAATCTTTTTTCTGACACTGTCTCTTGGTGGACTCTTATACATATGTTAGAATGCTGGATATGGTCACACAATTCACTGACTGTATGTTCATTATTTTTTCAGAATTTATTTTCACTGTGTTTGATGTGGCATAGTTTTCGTTGTTATGATTTCAGTTTATTGATTTTCTTTTGAAGTTTCTAATCTTCTGCTAATGCCATCAGTGACTATTTCATTTTAGATATTAGATTTTCCCTAGAAGTTTTATTTTTTTCTTTTTGTGTCTTCCATTTCTTACCTCACTATCTTCATATTTTCTTTTATGTACTTAAGCTTATGTATAATAACATATTAGTAATCCCCTCACTTTCACTTGTGGACATTTTTCTATACACTGATCTTTCTTGATTTTGTGTCAAGATTTCTTGTTTATTGGCATATCTAATAATTTTTAATTGAAAGCCAGGTACTGTGAACTTTAGGTTATTGTCTAGTATTTGCTTAGTTCCTTTAAAGGGTGTTGATCTTGTTCTGGTAGTCGGTTAAAGTCTTTAAGTTCAAGTGTGATTAACCTTAACTTTGTTAGAGTACTTATAGAGTGGCTTATACTCTAGGTAAGGCTTAGCCCCATTTCTGAGGCATATCTTTTTTGGGTGTCTAGTGGATGCCTTGAGCAATCAGTGAGGACTCTCAACTCTGGCTAGTAAAAATTTAAACATCTTCCAATCCTGTTGTACAAGGTCTAGAAACCATGCAGCTCACAGCTCACTCATGTTTCTTTGTCCATTCTCAACTTAATATTCAGAAGAGACTCAATCAATAGGACATCTAGGCAGATTTATAAAGTTGTTTTTTCCGTATAAACCCCCCATTTTAAAAATCTACCCCCACAAATTTCAACCATGATCTGCTTAGGACCCTTCTCCTTACTCTGAGGTTTGGAATACACTTCCAAAGAGAAAGCCAAAGTGATTGTAGGGCTAACCTTGTTTTCTTACCCTTTTTTTCAAGGATCACAGTACTGCACTGTCTACTTTCCAAAGTATATGAAAACCATTACTTTGATAGATTTTTTATTCTCTAGTTTATGATGAGAGATTAAATGTCCCTATTATTCCACTCTTAGCCAAAGTAAAAATTTCTCACCATTATAATTTTATCTGAGCAGTGACTAAAGCAGTATACACAGGGAACATTTTGGAAGAGGACATTGTTGTTTATTAACACCAAGCATAAGAAACAGTAGCAGTTGTATAATTATCCCAAGACAAAAGCCAATGAATATATCTTACAAACCTGATTTACAGACAAATAAAAAACTTGACAGAAGAGCAGTATGGTTGAGTAGAGATTTTGAAAAAATCTTTAAGATCCTTTCTCTGATTTAAAATTGTATGCCAACAATTTGGAAAGACAGTTCTTAACACAGATGATTCCAGAGAAGCACAGAATTAAGTGTACCCAATCATTCACTGCTCCAAGTACTGTTCCAAAATATTACACAGATAAGTGACTGAACAAATGATATAAACCATCAATATCCAGCTCTGTTTAAGGTTTAAGAGAAGGATTAAGGTAAGAGGGAAGTGGAATATATAACATTTCAAGAGAGAACATCTATTCTAAGATGAGTTAAACAAACAAAATAAATATAAAACTACCCAATAATTCCAAGATATAGTGAGAGTGGATTATAGTTGTGGGAGTGGGGAAGGAAAAAAAGAATCCCCTGAGGAAAGCTAGATTAAGATCATACTTTGAGAGGTTTAATTCACCATTCCAGAAAAGCAGAAGAAATTTTAATATAGCTGATCCATGCTGTCAAATGTATAAAGGAAGATGTGGACTCTGAAACAAAAGATTCAAAATGAGTTATTAGGTAAGAAAACAAGATAAAACAGTTATCAACTGAGCAAATAGTCATTGATTGAGCAAGGAAATTCAATGTATAATAATGCAAGTGCACATTTAACCTAGAATAAAAACATAATAGAAGAGAGAATATACACTGAAATTTGATGTGAAGGACATCTTGAGAAAAATCACAGAAAGAAAAATGAATAGTGAGAAAGAAGAAAGTGGAAGAAAGATGATGGAATGGAGGGCAAAACAATATGACCTAACATACAGCTATTTCATATGTCTAAAGAAGAGATGCAAACAAATGAAACAAAATGTATTTTTAAAAAAGAAAACTTACAGAAAATTAAGGAAGACCTGAGTCTGCAATTGAATAGACCCTCCTCATCAGAGAAAGAAAAGAGCAACAAAAACCAAGATATATCTTGATAATGATATTCTTTAAATTCAAGGATCAAGAAGAAAATCTTAACCTAGATAGGAAAAAAAGAAGAGATCATCTACCAGTAAGAAGAAAAATATGACTTGCCTGTACATTCTCAGCAACCTCTGATGACAGTGTAACAACTGCTACAAGATTTTGAGGGGAAAAGTTCTGGACAATTTACATATTTAACCATTGCAGTTATTAATCACATATGAAGGGATTCTCAAATATTCAGGGAATATAGAAATTGATAGATGATAAATAGATAAGTAAGTAGGTAGACAGATAATTTCTTGGGAAAATTTAGACCAATCCAGGCAACCAACATATTCAAATATATAAGTAACAAATGAAGGATTTATGGTATGAGCAGACCAGTGGGAAATAGGTAATAAATATAAACATAGATTTACCTTAAATATTGGTAGTGTTTATTTTTACCACACTATTACCATATGCATCATTATATACAACTGTAAAAGTTAAAAGGATACTATGAAGAAAGAATTTAAGTAATAACAGTAATAAAATTGAATAATAGATTGGCACCAAAGTCTAAGATCATGTTGACAGAAAAGGAAAAAAAAAGTGAAGAATTTCATCATTTTGCAGATGATGAAGGAATTCAGTGTCTACTGTTTAATTGCAAAAGTTTATAGTTTAGGAAATATATAAAATGTATAATTATTATTTAAGGTTATATAAGTAATAATTAGTTGATCTAAAACATGTAGCTTACCTAAAAATTAGTGAGAGTGGTGGGTAGGGATTGGGGAATAGACCACAGAGCAAAATTTAGAAAATGATGAAACCAACAAAGAAGTCTAGAGCAAAGGTAAGATGGAAAAAAACCAAACTTATCTATTATGAAAATAACATATTATGACAATAAACATCAATGACATTGATTTCCATAGTAGTGATTAATCTAACAAAATTTGAGATCCTCATATGTGCCAAACACTAGAAATAAGAAGATAAACAATATAGTTCACACCTTCATTTAGTTTGCCATATAACGAAAGAGTGGATGAATAATAAAAGTCTTATGAGTGCTATGAAAGAGAAATATAGAATGCTAAGAGTATATACAGTACAGAGAACTAAGCTGGTCTTAGGAATTAGGAAAAGCTTCTGGAGAAGTGGCATTTAAACTCAGACCTGCAAATAAGTAGGATTACCTAGACCATAAGGAGAGAGAGAGTTGAGAGGCATTCCAGAAAGATACTAGAACAAATACAAAAACACTCTTCTGAAATAATACAGTGAAATCAAGGAAATTTTTAAAAATTCAGTATGTCCCAGCCCAGGCAAATGAGAAGGAATGTTTTATATCATAAATCTGGGAAGGTAAGCAAGTAGGCCAACTTAAAACTCTTGAACGCAGGGATACCTGGGTAGCTCAATTGATTAAGCATCTGACACTTAGTTTCAGCTCAGGTTGTGATCTCAGGGTCTTGTCTCAAGCCCTGCATCAGGCTCCACGTTCAGCATGGCGTCTATTTAAGATTTTCTCTCCCTCTCCCTCTGCCCCTCCACCCACATACTCTCTCTCTCTCTCTCTCAATCTCTCTCTCAGATAAACCTTTAAAAAACAAAACTTTTGAATGCAAATTTTAAAACAATAAGAAGAATCAAAAGATTCTAAGCAAGAGTTTGGCCTAATCAAATTTGCATTATTTTTTGTGGAGGAGTGTTTTAGGCATTAGAGAATGATTAGCAGTAGCCCTGACTTATACCTACTAAATGCTAGTAGCACCCTCCCCACTAGTTGTGAATAGTTGTGACCAATAAAATGACAAACAAATGTCCCTTGGATGACAAAATTGTCCCAACTGGGAATCACTGGATTAGAGGGAATCAAGGGAAGGTAGGGAGGTTGGATAATTCGTTGTGAGGATGCACCAGACAAGAGTTAATGTTTGCTTACACTAGAAGGTAGATGTATAAATGGGGAGAAGTGAATAAATATCAGTGCTTGAGGAGAAAAATTGATCTTGATCCACTGAATGTTGGAAGTGGGGGAGAAAAATTAACCGGCCATTAAGCCGGGGGTGTTGCTTGAGCTAGATAGATACCAAAATGGAGAATATATGACAATAACCAGAAATATGGTAGAAGATTTTAATTTTGCTTTGGACTTGTTGACTCTAAAATATTTATGAAATATTCAAGGACCAATACATGTAAATGAAAATTGTCTCTGAATTGTGGAATTTGGCATGCAGATTTTCTTATTCCCATTTTCTCTATTGTTTTACTTACTAAAAGCATTTTTTATGAGTATGTATAATTCAGATAATCAGAAAGACATTACAATACTTTCCACTTTGAAAAAGTTAGTATATAATAAATCTTATGATCATAAATATTGCATAAGGAGGTATACTCTCCTTAACTTCTATTATTTGATATTGTTTATTAGATATTAATATACCTTTTACATTTCAGATGCTACAATATGTATCAAATATATGTCTGTTTCTGTTTTCTTTTTTCTGGAAAGCTAATGATGTATATAATTAATGCTAATATTAATGGCTACATAGTGAGGAAATATATTTGAACTGATTATTTGATTAATATAGATGCTGGAAAAGGTTGAGTTGATTGTACCTTTTTACATTTTTAAGTTAATTCATCAAAATTAGGTTTAAATTTTCATCCTTTGATCCACTTAACAATATGAATAGAAAATCCAATCCATTTATTTCTGTGATGAACTGTAGAACTGCTCACTTATTGTGTTTTTTAAGAAAAAAAAAGAAATAGTAGAAAATAAGATTTATCTATGATTCATGGAAGTATTCAGTGCTGCAATACCATGTTTCCAATTTTGCATAGGCTAAGTGGATTCCAGGAATAGGAAGGAAAAAAACTCACATGTCAGTAATTCAAGTCCTTGCAAATTTTCTGCATTGTAAGTACAAGAATCTCTGGTCAGAAAAATGTCCTTATTTTTTTCTTGACTTCCTTTATTTTCACACTGACTTAAGTAGGTAGTAAATATTTCTGACAAGTACTTGGTTGGCAAATACTTTGTAGATTTTTCCATTATATTTTCCTCCGAGGAGTAGATGGGCTCTTTCAAGTTACCAGGGTCTGCTGCACTGACAACATAATTAATGAAAAGTCACTGAATTGGGCAAAGGTCCAAAAAGGCCAAAAAGCCAACAGTTCCCACCCGCAATTCAGCATTCTTTCCTGACACTTTCCCATTCTAATTGTCATATAATTCAGGTTGGCACCTGGGGAAGTGGTTGTACCACCGATGGTACTTTCCTAGTAACAGGCATTACATGTCCTTCATCATCTCATAGCAGTTTCTTACAATGCACTTTGAATTTAACTAGAACAATACTGTTCTTAGACAACACTGAAGATATCACCATTACTTTGGCTAGCTCTAAATGTGAATGCACACAAGGCACATATGTGTTTTATTAGGCATGTCCTTTGGTCAAGCCTCAGTGCAGATACATTTTCAACTTGTGCACGATTAGATGCTGAGCTCTATTAATTGCCAAGGGAGGTACTGGGGAGATGGCTTACTCTGCCAAATTTTTTTTTAAGATCTTTATTTATTTTTTGACAGGGAGAGAGACAGCGAGAGAGGGAACACAAGCAGGGGGAGTGGGAGAGGGAGAAGCAGGCTTCCCTGCTGAGCAAGGAGCCCCATGTGGGGCTCAATCCCAGGACCATGGGATCATGACCTGAGCTGAAGGCAGACGCTAAATGACTGAGCCACTCAGGCCCCCGATTACCCTGCCAAATTTTTACACCTCTGAACTAAAAATTTAAGGACATTTGCAACATCTGTGTCAGATTTACCTTTAATTGTTTGATGTAATATGTAAATTTACCAAACATCTAACATCAGTAGAGGTTTGTCCATAAATACACAACAAAATAAAACCTTTTAAGAAATGATGGCCTCCAAATTCTCAGACACTCTTCAGATATATTTTAAAAACTCTTCAGATACATTAATTCAGAAAGATACTCAATTATTCCAATTCTATAGTGACTTTTGGGGGGAAAAAGGAAAAAAGATGGAAAAAAATGAAAGAAGGAAGAAAAGACAAAAGGAAAAGGAAAGCTATCAGCACATAAAAAATATCTGATTTATATTAATTTAATGAGAGGAACAAAAGATGTTAACAATACATCAGATATGGTAATGCATTCTTAGCCCCATGGAAAGGACATAGAAATATAACATTTCCTTATAGTGTGGAAATGGAAAAATTTAACTATAAGAAATTAGATTCCTTTTTAGGAGGAATAACATTAAGGTTTACCTTTGATCACTCAGATGACAAGATTGGATTTACTATAATTTCCTGAATAGGCATTAAGCTAGAATACTGCAAGGGCAATGTGCTACTTCATCTTATTTCTTCATCACTAAGCACAGGGCCTGGCATATTCATTCATTGACTCAGCAAATATTTATTGAGCTACAACATGCAAGACACTATGCTAGCTTATGGGCATTTAACACCGGAAACTCCTCCAAAGAACTTATATTCTAACAGGAGAGACAAACATTGAACAAGAGACTGGCCTATATAAGATGTTCATGGATGGATGGATAGATGGAAGATATACTAAAATGGATGACCTGAAAAGTTGCATGAGGCTCTACAACATTCACCCTTGTATGGTAGTGTCTGGGCTATAGTAGGTGCTGAAGAAATACTTGTTAAGTGTATAAATGATTGGCTAAATAATCATGTGAAAGTTCTGATTTCATATTCCTCTTCTCTTGGCCTGTTATGCTCTAAATGTCACAAACAAGTCTTCTATTAGTCTGATTTACCACTTAAAAATCTCCCTGCTAGATCACTCATTCCTAAAGAATATGCCAGAGAGAACTCATCCTCCACTGTTAACTTATTAAGGCTATTACTGAATAATCATACTTAGTCTCACAAGTGAGATAGCGATAATCATAAAAGTAAGAATCTCAGTACCAAAAAACGTGAACAGATGAGTGTTGGAAGACTTGAGTATGGCAGTGTTATAGTAACAGAAAAAGGCCTTCAGTCCAAAATTCACTTCTCCCATGGCCAACACTGCTTAAGGAATTAAGATTTTAAATTATAATTAAATAATACTAGAACAAACTATTGGTTCATTTTAATGTCACTCTAAATGAAAAGTCAGTAAATAAGAGATAAGATGTAGAAAGTACATGCCATTGAAAGTACAAAACCATTTAAACCACATAATCATATTGTGTTATTTTTCCCTTACATTTATATACCAAGCAACAGAACATTATTATTAAAAGCTATGAGATCTAAGAAATTTACACAAGAAATTAAATAAGGTCTACATAGGTATAGGCAAGATCTGAAATTACAGCCATACTCAATTGCCTAATCACTTCACAAAAATTTTGATTGTAACTTTAAGTCAATGTTAATTTTTATTGGGAAAACCAACTCAACTACTTCCTCCCTGCATTCATTTTGATCCCTATAGCAAAAGTTCATAAAATTAGATTTTCACTATTATTTCCATTCAAACAGATCATTTTTAATTAGTACAAAGAAACACCAATAACCCTTAGGGATTTTGGCTGAAAAGTCTGTCTTGAGACCACAGCTCCCTAACACTGAATAAGATCATATCAGTTTAGTTCTGCCGTGGTTCTGCAACCACATTAATAAAATCTAGAATGAACAAGTCAACATTTTTCTATTCTCCACTTCCAGTATTACTGAGAATACCCAAAAGGCAAAGACTATACTGACCAGTATCACTGTACAAAATGTGTTTGATGAAGGATTTAGAAGGGAAAAAGAAACGATTGGGTTTAAGGATATAAAAGTACATTCTGAGTCTTGTTCAAAAAATATTTGTGAAATAAGTGAGATTGCTTTTTAATTAGAAATTTTAAAAGTAATAGATAAAATGGATTTAACTGTATTAGACACTGAAACTATGACAACAAAATGAATGGTAGGTTTAGTTGACCTCAATTTAGAAATTAAATTTAAAAATCAACACAGCCATCCTTATTTGGCATAGTGTTGAAAAGTTGATGATGATGATGATGATGATGATTATTATTATTATTATTATTTTGCTTTGAACTTAGCCAGTTGTTCTTGTTCCATATGAGGCACAGCTTTTAATTCTAGAAACTGAATAGCTTGTCCAAAGTGATTGTTAGTTTTTTAAGAGAAACCCAATTAAGTCATTGTTTTTTCCCACCCAATGGGTGAACTAATTAACAAATAAGACAAAAGTTAGACAGAATGAATAGTTTAAAAAATCATCTATATTACTGATAAAACTAATACCAATTAACATGGCTTTGAAGGGAACTACAACAGTTTCCTCACGGCTGCCCAGAGTTGGACAATTCAGCCACTTGCTCAGAGGCTGAACTCGGCAGAACTCCCCGCATGGAGTCTTCCCCTGTCAAACGGACATTAAGGCAGAAATCAGAAGGCTTGCTTTTCATAGAGAGAGAAGGTAAGGAAAGGCTAAGAACTGACTCCCAGTTCTTCTGCCAAACTCAACAGCAAAGGAACTCACTCCCCTCTCTCTGGAGAGAAGTAAATGTTAAGATTCAAGGTTGGGAGTGTTTAGATTAAAGATATCCTCCTACATAGAAATTGTTGTGGAAGTCTCCTTCCCACCCGAAAGTCATATAAGGAAACTAAAGTTCATAAAGGAATTAAAAAGCTCTAGAGTTCCACATTTACACAGGATGAAAGCATCAAATGCTTAGAGAGAATTTACCTTTTTCCTAAAGAAAATCAATTATAGGAGCTCAGAAACCAAATAGATTTTATTTAATAACTTTAATTAAAATATTATAGGCACAATTACTCATTAGTCCAGGTTTTAAGGTCACGTGTTTGTTACTATCTGATACAATAACCATATTTTCAGACTCAATGGCTTACTGTTGAAATATCTTGAAGATTATGCTATTATGTCATATCCTTACTTTTTTTTTCCCTCCTAATCCTATGCTCTATATCTGCATCTATGATATGGAATGTTGTTTACTATAAGGTTAAAAATACTGAAGGGTGATATTGTTATTTTGAGATTTTTTAGATTGATTTACAATTTTTGTCTTGCTGAATTTTCTCTTTTGCCCTCACCACACATACTTCACCTGACTTTTTTCCTGTTCCAAACTACTAGCCAGCTCAGGGGAAGTAAGGTATGTGAAAGGCCTGAAAAATATGAGTAGCCTGCAAGTCTTTCTCATTTTTTTTCAAAAACTTAAGCCCTTAGAAAATTTAGCAAGGTTTTTGAAAAAAGAAAAAAAAAAAAAAAGGCAGACTGAAAATAGAGACAGATTGATTAGAAGAACTATGGGGGAGACTCCCCTGGTCATGTTTTCAACCCTCCACACCAAAACTATATATTTCACTCACTGTTGGGAAGGGAAGAAGGAGAGAGGTCTACTGTGGTGAATCCCTTGGCTCGGTGCAGACAAGCCCCCAGAGAGGAATGTCTTTCTGGGTCACAGGCACAAAGCCACAGACAGCCATATACCCAAAGGGCCCATTTAGTCAGGAGTAATGATTGTCTCAGGGTAACTTACGGAGACATATGACTTGGTGACCCTCCTCTGAAAAATCTAACAGTATGAAGTCCCAGACCCTGAGAAAGAGGGGAAGCCCAAGAATTACTGAGATTAAATTTCCTGTCCTCTGTATAGAATAGTGGGCTTGATGTAGAAATCAACTGATTTATGGAAAATAAAAACATGTATTGTTTCTTGCTTGCTTGACTTTGTAGAGTGACATTCATGCCCCTACAAAATTCCAAGTGCTCATGTTTCATTATTATACCAGACAACATTCAATTTGTGGAAATTTAGTTGAGAATTTATGTGGACAATCAACAGAAAGAGTTTATTTATGTAACAGCATAAGAGTGAGAGCAGTGTACAAAGAATCAGAAAAGTTGTGTTTGAGTCACATCACAGCTATTGACTATATCACTTTGGGTAAATCATACCTTCATGTCTCTAATAATTCTTAGAAAACTATCCTAATGGTTTGTTTTGAGAAAAAAGAGCAGGGAATTTGGAGGTAGTTTGTAAGCCACACTAGTTCCAGATACTATTGTAACAATAATAAATGGGAGGATAGACAAGACCACCAAATGATCTATAGTTATAATTGAAGGTAGATAAAAGAGACATTCTTAAATGAGAAATATATAATTTTACTGGCCCTTAATTCAAGGTTATTGGCCTTTCACTTTAAAAATAAACTCAGGTATTACTGTATTTTGATAGTCAGGCATGTACTTTATCCCATTCAGACATAAAGGTACCAAATATCAAATGCACCATACTAGAAAATATAGATAACTAAGCCCCTTGAAGATCAATCAGTCATTATAGCTTGGGAATAACTGATGTTCAGAGCAGGTACCTTTTTGCTATAATCTCTCTGAGCTTCAATTTCCATATCGGTCATTTGAACATAATAATAATATTAATGGCAGCAGAGATGAGAAAAGAAACAACGATTTGCACAAGATGTTATGGGAACTGGGAACAGAAGGAGCACTTAGCTCTACTGTGATGGTCAGGGAAGCCCTCAGAAAGGAGTGCGTCTTACAACTAGATAAGAGGAAGGGTAGGGTGTTGTAGGCAGAAGAGAAAGGATGTACAACATCTCAGGCAAGAGAGAACATGGCATATTAAAAGAAAATCCTAGTGATTTGGAGTGGCTAGAGTTCCTGGTAAATATGGTGGAATTCTGGGAGTTGAGTCAGGAATGATGGTTGGGGATAAAAATAATGGCCCTTCTATGACATATTCAAGAACTTATATTGGCTCTGTAGACAGTAGAATTCTGAGGTATTTTTTAAGCAGAACTTGTTATGTTGATACACAGAAGTTTTCTAAGAAACTGAGCTAATATAGTATCTAAAGCTTTTTATGCTCCTTCAATACCTTGTGCTCCTGCTTAAGTTGAACTACAGAAACCAGAACAGCCAAACTTAGAAATTAGTTCCCACCTTGATAGAAACCTCAATGTACCACAATGAGAGAGTTCATTAGTCAATGTAGGGATCCGTCTTGTTAAATTTATAAGCCACACAACTTGCCTTCATTCCTTAATCACTGTTTTCAATTTTTAGTGGATCTATAATTGATAATCCAATGTGTCGAGCTCATTTTCAGCTTCAGTGCCCGCCTGGTCCTCCAAGACCCATCTGTTCTGACTCATTGCCTGATTCTGATATTTTACTCTCTTCCTGGTGGTTCATCTGATTCTAGCAACTTGCTTCTGATTTAACTATTTTCTAAGCATAAATAGCTCTTGAGTTTATCACCTACCTAAATCTACATTCCACATTTTGCCTTAAGCTTCTTATTCAAAGAACATTTCTTGAATTTCAAACCTTTCACGTTCCTAGATCCTTGTGGAATGAGCAGTCTTATCAAACTGCTCCTTCCACTAACGAGACCCTAATTTTTCTGCTCTTTAGGTCACATGGGTCAAAGGAAGAAAATGGCAAAAATCAGGTCAAATATCAATAGTAAATCCTGCTTGGGTTTATGCTGAAGCCAGAAATTAGAGAGCCTTGATCAAAAGTAGTGCCAAAATATACTCCTTTTCTGACAGTTCTAAGTAATTGCAATCCGCAGTAGGCCAGCTATAATGTGTGCAAGGTCATCCTGTATCCCCTTCCACATTTTTATTTGACAGGAAGAATATGCGGCATATCTCCTTCTCTGGACCATCATAGAATTCATGTTACCATTAGCCAGTACCAATAAGTCTGCTGCCAAAAAAAGCATGGCGGGATGGGAGCTGCCTGAAGCAGCCTGGGTGTGTGACTGTCTCTGAACCTTGTCATCACCTATTAATCATCATGTGCTGCTTGAAACACATTGGCCTTCTACCAAGTCTCAGCAACCAGTACGAAGTGAGGTGAAACACATCATCTCTTTTTTTTTCCACTTACTTTTGTCTCACAGTATCAAAATCAATTCAAAAGAACCTTGCTTTTTTTTCCGACAGGATGGAGCTCAATTCAAGTTTTAGATTTCCACTTAAAAATATGATATTCCTTCTTGAAAGAATGTTCCACTTCTATTATTAAAAGATGACATGTTTGCTTACAAAATCTGGACAGCAATATTTTAGCAGAGCAGTTTTTTGATTTAAAAAGTAACAAAACAGCAAGGGAAATATCTATCAAAATGAAAAATTCACATATACTTTGATCTGGCAATCCTATTTCTAGAAATACATGCTACACTTACACCTACAAATATACAAAATAACTTGTGTAACAATATTTCTTGTCCCGTTGTTTGCAACAACAACAACAAAATAATCTAAATCTCCATTAACAAGAGTTTGGTTAAAAGAGATTGTGTTGCATTCATAAATGGAATAAAATGTAACTGAAACAACGGGACAACATTCTGTGTACTATTAGGAGATTTTGCCAAGGTACTTGTTAAGGAAATCAATCCTCATTATTCACAGATTCCGCATTTGCAGATTCACCTACTCGGTAAAATTTCTTTGTGACCCCAAAATCAATGTCCACAGGACTTTTGCATCCATTTGAGCATATGCACAGAGCAGCAAAATATTTGAGTCACCTACTCCACATGTTCCCAGCTGAGGTGAACAAGGTGACTGCCTTCTCATTTCATTGCTCATACTGTAAACAAGTACTCTTTTGGGGGTCTGTTTTGTGCCACATTTTTTACAACTTTTTGTGCTTTTTATTGGCAATTTTGTTATTTAAAATGGCTGCTCAAGTTCTGCCTACTATTACCAAACACAGGAAGACTTTGATATGCCTTATGGAGAAAAATATATGCCTCGTGGACACAGTGGCAATCTCTGTGGAAGGCAACTAAGTGATTGGAGGATAGACTTTTGAACATCTGGGAATTTTATATCAATCACATGCCTCACTGAATCAAAAAATAAATACATAATTTTATAAAAGAACAACAGATTGTATTCTTCCTGTTTACGGTGTTGTGAAGAGTAGCTTCTGATTTGTTATTGGTATAAAAAGCAGATTATCTGAAGAGGATTATAATTTTCATTGTCCACCTTTATATCTGTTGTACTCAGAGGGAGTAACTCCTGCCTGGGAGATTCTGTCATCCTTGGTGCTGAACATCTCCTTGCTGAAAACAGTTACCAGATTGCGTACTTTGTATCTTCCGGCAAGAGAGAAACAGATGTGCACCCTTCCAAAATTCCATTTGGGAAATACAAAGAGCAGAGGAGAGGATTAGAGTTTGATTTTTTAGCAAGAACACATGGCTATTTATTATTGTAGTTTCACAAAAGAATATCCTGTGAGTAGTATTAATACGAGCACTATCACTGAAAATAATTTCAGGTGTCTTTATAGGAATTTAAATTATATCAAAACCCTGTTCAAGAAAAAGAGAATTATACATGCTCAGTGATACCCCATGTATTTTCTCAGATATCTCTCTTTTTGATGTAATTAGGAACAGAGAAAAGGAGAAGAGGTGATCCAGAGATGAAAATAAATATTTGGTAGGACTTTGGATTCTCTAAATCTGTTTTCATAAATACAAATCAGGGATAAAGAGACATGCCAACAGCATATATAAATATGGAGTAGGATCTATGCTAAAATTTCTCTTTCTCTAGTATCTTTAGGATATAACCAAAATCAGGGATATTTGAGTGTAGAGGGAGCTGGTTGTAGATAGTTGTAGACGATTATAGCAATTAGGGCAGAGGTGATGGGCAGCAGATGCACAGAACCTGGGGAATGCTGGCTACCGAGGTCTTTAGACTAATTAGCAAGTCTGTTATTGTACCATCATGGGTGTACAACGATAGAACTGTGAAAAACAAAGATTACTCCTTTCCAAGTTCAGCTTATCAAGGGACCTCCTGCTATCTGAAGTGGCTAATGTTAAAAACATTTCTGTTAACCAGAAGAACATGAAAGAGAAAGAGAAAACACACGATAAAAAATATCTTTCTATTGACAATAACTTGAAATTGAATCACATTAAATTTAGCAAGAGCTTTCCTGAAATGAATAGAGATGCCAATCAATTAAACATAGAGGCACTTTTCAAAAGAGGATGTTTCTGAAGTGTTGGTTATTGTGCATAGTGCCTGCTCTGTTTGGGCAACTTTTACTTGATCTTTCCAGTTAAACACTTTGAACAGAATGTAATATAGCCAGTGTTTATTTGAGGCTCCCTTATTTTTTGTTGTTATAAAATTGCTCTCAATACAGAGCATCACCACCACCAACACAACACACAACACACACACACACTTTTTTTCTTTTTAATCAGATTTTACTGTTGGATTCCTAGTTCTTCATCTTGGTTTCCATTTTGGCTTTGGCCCCATTGGGGTTTGGGAGATTTGTTTGATGATTTTCATTTTAGGGAGCTATCTGGGCTGATTAAAAATATGTGCTTTAATGTCAGACAAGACAAAAATCTGCTTCAACATTTACTAGCTATATTATTTCCCTATTGTTACTATAGCAAATTACCACAAACTTGGTAGTTTGAAACAACACAGACTTTTGTCTCCATTTCTGAAGACCAGATGCCAAAACGGGCTCCATTTAGGCTAAAATCAAGGTGTCAGCAGGGCTGCATTTTTTTCTGGGTACTCTAGCAAAGAATCTGTTCCCCTGCCTTGACTTGGAGAGATTAAAGAAAATCTCACTTTAGATTTTCCACATTTTTAATTTGTTTTCACCAAAGAATTTTCTTTTTTTTTCTTTTAGATTTTATTTATTTATTTGACAGAGAGAGAGACAGCGAGAGAGGGAACACAAGCAGGGGGAGTGGGAGAGGGAGAAGCAGGCTTCCCGCTGAGATCATGACCTGAGCTGAAGGCAGACACTTAAGGCCACCCAGGCGCCCCTCACGAAAGAATTTTCTAAGGAAGCAATTTTGGAATCTAAATTTATTTTGAAAGCCTCTTCATAGCAATCAAAAATTAAAGACCAATGAATGTTTGAAATTGTACTCCCTTTTCATAGTATGACAGTTCTCAAATGAATTTTGTTCAGATCTCCAGAAGCAGCTCCCATAATCCTCAATGATCCTTAATGAAATTGTGCCATTCAGTGATAGTCACATGGAATAGAGTGATATCATAAATATATGTAAGGAGTGTAGCCCAGAGGAGAAACAGACTTCAGTTTAGACAGAGATAGTTTCAAGAGCACGTCCATGATCAGTAAGAGTGCAGGGCGTGCAACTTCATACCTGCAGAATCTAGCCATCAAACTAATCATCACTCTTTGAGAATCTGACCAAACTGCAGACTCCTGGTATATGGGACCAAACATAGTAGTTCTCAGAGATACAAAGACAAGATGGAGAAAAAATCTTTGATGTCTGGATAAGGTGACCCAAGGAAAACAGTGTACAGGGATGCCAAACAAGACTTTCTGGATTTGTTTTTATAGATGGACTTATCAAATCTGTTCCAATCCTCTCCCTAAACATTCACTCTCATAAATTTAAAGCATACAGAGGCAAGAACAGATAAGGTCAAGCAAATAGTACTTCTATTAGCCACAAGGCAAGTTTCCATCAAGGCTGAGAGTTCATAAATCAAATTAGTTATCATAGGAAAAGGGAAATCATTTCTTAGGGAGAAATATAAACTTAACATTTGTGGCTCAGTGAAAAATAATTGGAGCTCAAATCCAATTCAAGACTTGCCTCACCATTCTGATAATAGGAGGTTTTAAGATCTTATGCTGAAGCATTGAAAGCCATCTCAGTTGGACTCATGAACCTCAAAAGAGTAGAAATTTCAAAAATATGACTAATCTCATTAAAGCAAAATCTAAGGTTATTTAAACTCAGTTTAGTAAGGGAGAAAAAAACACTACCTTGACAAACTTTTAGTGTATCAGTAGGGAGAGATTAAGTGAGATTTTTATAGGGTTTGGATTCTGGCTTAAATTGGTTTAAAGCACGCTTTTCATAGGGAACTGACTGGGATCAGACAAAGTTTAGGACATAATAGTTCAGGATTGGTGTACCTAGTAAGGGAAGGTTCTGGAAATAAGTGTTAAGAAGTAAACTTTTGTTTGATAAGCAACCTGTTTGAACAGATGAGTAGAATACTGTTCTCTCAGATAAACTGATTTATAAGAATTTCCTGAAGCAAATAGTGAAGTTATTTATTGATTTACAGTCTTATCTTTCCTGGGCTGGAACAAACAAGTAAGTCATGTTGACACAGATGCTCTCCGTCTTAGCCCTAACAGTTCTGTCATATTGATGTAGGTGATCATTGCTCTCAGTCATGTAGCCACCCAGGTAAAGACACATTTTCCTACCCCCCAACTCCACTTGCAGGTATGTGGGACCATATATCCTGGATTTAGAGAATGGGATAAGGGTTGAAGTGATAAATGCAACTTTAGAGTTGTTTTTTAAGAAGAAAAAATGTACCCCCTTTCTTCCCTTCCTCCCTTCCCACTGCTTGGAAAGTGATAGAAGGATCCAAAGCAGTTACTATAAACCACAGGAAGGAAACTTAATGTTGAAGATAGCAGAACAAAATAATGGAACCCTAGGTCCCCATCATGCCCTATCACCTCAGTCCTGAACTACTTATGTTCAGACTATTACAAACAAAGGTCTATCTTATTTAAGCCTCTGTTATTTTTGAATGTTTTTCAGCAGTCCAACCAGTATCCTAACTAAAACTGCATCTCAAAATTAGTATGTCCACCTCTTTGGTATATCGATTTTTCTTTACATTTAAATACCACACTCAGTCATTCAGCACATCCTATCAGCAAGCCCTCAAATCTCATCTGCCAACCTCCTACTTCTTTCCGCCTCTACACCCACCACTCCCACCCAAACCAGGAGCATTTCTTGCCAAGCACTACAGCAGGCTCGCATTCATCCCTTGCTTCTACATTTGACCACTCTACAAACCATACTCTATCTAACTAAAGCATCCTCATTTTAAAACATAAACCAGATCATGCCATTTCCCTGTGTAAATTGTTCCTTTACACCTAAAATTAAATCCAAACTGTTTCCCATGGTGTTTCAAGCCACAATAAGATGTGACACTTGCCTACCTCCTCAGTGTCAATGGTCATCTCTCTCTCTACCTCACTCACTATGCTCCAGCCATCCTGGCCTTCTTTGAATTCCTTCATAATCCAAAGAGGACCCCCTATTCACTGACCTTCTGCACTTGATCTTTCCACTAGCTAGACTGGGCCTTCCCCTGATCTTTGTTATGTCTGGCTTCTCATTATACAAGTCTCATTTCAAATAATTCTTCATAGTGTAACACTTTCTGAAATAATATTATTTTCCTTGTTTCTCCTTTATTGTCTGCCTTTCCTACTAAAATATAGCTCTAAGAAAGCAGCTACTTGTCTGCCTTGTTCACCATTGCCATCTAAATGCCCAGAACAGAGCCTGGGACATGATACACACTTTGAAATATGCATTGAATGAATAAATGAAATGGGACCATGTATACTAATTGCTTTCTCTAGGGCCTGGCACATAACTGAAGGTAACTAACTCATAGGTAATGTGTTGCTGTTGTTGTATTGATGATGACTTGAATTGTCACTTGACTCCTACCTCTATGGTACGGGTTCAGTACTGTTCAGGTCTTGAGTTGAGAGAGAGAGCCTCCCCCTTACTTCATGAGACTTTCCTCCTCTGAATCCCATCAGCAGAGCTTCCTTTTTTTCTTTCCTCCACACCCAGACCACAGGGAGAGATCTGATGCCAACTCAGTTGGGAGTTCCAAATGTGTCACAAAATACTTACCAGCTGACTTGATTACAGGCACTAACAATTTCCACAAATATTTAAATCAGCAGCTTCATAGTTCTACCTGATTTGACTCTTTCTTCTTTGTTTATAACAAAATTTCATGTGTGTTACATACCACATCCTCTAAATAGTCTCAGGAACTACAAGTTCATAGACCACTGACCAGGTAGAATCACAAAACAAAAGTGTTAGACATGAACTAGAACTTGAGCTTTGGTTCATAGTCTAACACTCCCTCTACCTCACTATGGAATAAATACATCTATTTAAAATAAACTGTCCATTTTTAAAGACAGGACAAGAAAGTAAAAGAGGATTGGCTTTCTATTCTCTAGAAAATAATCCTCCAGGTCTTAAGGTATAAACCCAAAAAGTTGAGGGAGAGTGGCAAAAACCATATAGACAGATAGATAAGGATATAGATATAGATACATAAATGTCTTGAGAATGAAGTTACTATATGTTATAAGCATGAAGATTGGAATTTAGTCCCCCTTGTACTAGGGCCCAATATCACTCTAGGAGCCCAGAATGTGAAAACATATAGTGGACACCAAGGTATTTTTTTCCTTCTTTCAGTTAATACCCTTCTCATCTTTGTGCCAATAGGAGACAGAATAGAGCAGAAAACATAGTTTCTAAATAAAGCAGTTAACTCCTTAACCTCATTCAGCATAAACATGGTAATATTATTGTTGGAATAATGAAAACAATAGTAATTAGACAGAAAGAAAAAAGAGAAAGTAAGAGAATTTATATGCATTGTATGTTCCCTGAGTGAGAAAGATGTGAATTAAATTACTGTGTTATTGGCAATAGAACCAATTGCTATTTATGTTATGCCAGTGATCATTGTCTCTCTCTCTCTTGCTCTCTCTCTCTCAACTTCCAGGGTTTAGCTGTGAGAGAGAAAACTATTGACTAATTAGAGAAGAAAGGAGAAAAAGGAGTAACAAGATAGAATGTCCAATATAGCAAGAAAATATGATACTACAGAAAGAATATGGGCTTCAATCCTCACCTCCACTATTCCTGAATTGTGTGTCCCTAACAAGCTATTTAATCTCTTCAAGTTTTCTTCTCTGCATCTGTAAACATGAGATTTCAAGCAATCCATACATAGTATATGTTCTCAAAAAGTGTATAGTTCCTTAGTCATGTCACCTTGATCATAGCTTTTCCTGACCTTTTGCAAATTTCACACTCTACAAATCAGCTGCAATGTACAAGGACCCTGAAACAGCCCAGAGTATTAGTAATAATAAAAACAGTGGCATGTAGTATTATCTTCAACAAGTATTTCTCAGTTCTATCCCCACTGTTTTGATTGCCTTATCTCATTTTAATTTATTTAAAATTAATTTTTTTTTTCTTTCAGGGGCACCTGGGTGGCTCAGTTGGTTAACTGTCTGGTCATGAGTTCAGGGTTCTAAGATCAAGCCCTGCGTCAGGATCCACACTCAGTGGGGAGTCTGCTTGAGATTTTCTCTCTCCCACTCCCTCTGCCCCTCCTCTCTCTCTCTCTCTCTCAAATAAATAAATTAATTAAATCTTAAAAGATTTTTTTATTTACATATCACCTAGATAAATCCAACTTACCTGTTTTATATATGGAAAAAAATATAATAGAGTTGTTGGGTTATAAAACACTAGAATCATAAAAATCAACCCTATGTTTCTTGGATAACTCTTGACTTGAAGTTAATTACAAAATCTTATCCCAAGAATAGAACTGAAATTATGTCTTAGTTAGCTTGGGCAGCCATACAGAATACCATAAACTGGGTGGCTCAAACAACTGACCTTTATTTCTCATAGGTATGGAGGCTGGGAAGATCAAGGTGCCTGCAGTTTCTATGTCTGGTAGAAGCTCTCCTCCTGGCTTGCAGAAGGCTGCCTTTCTGCTGTGTCCTCACATAGTAGAGAGAGGAAGCTTTGGTGTCTATTCCTCTTCTAATAAGGGCATCATTAATCCTGCCATGGCCCCTCTCTTGACCCCTCCTAATGGGTCCACCTACTAACACCATCACTTTGGGGATTAGGGTTTCAACATATGAATTCTGAAGGGGACACAAACAAAAGTCTATAACAAATGGCCTTGCTAAAAAGAGGAGAGAGAAATAAATATGCATGTTGATGTCTAACAGCATTAAAAACAGGACAAATTAGCTCTGCAAAATAAGACATCTTAACTCCTATCATTCACTCAAAATCACTTAAATAAATTCTGCTAAATCATATAGTGTTTGGATTAATCCTTGGAGTAAATGAATAGTTATAACAGTCATCAAAGAATATGAAGCTATCTTTTGGCATCATAAAATTAATGAACAAAATTTTTACTCTTCAGACCATATTTTCATTGAGTCATCAAAGAAGTAGAATGAATACTTTTGGAAAGATTGATCAAATTTTGTAGAGATGTCTTGAATTAATGCAGAGTTAAAGTTGTATTTTTTAAAACTTTAAAAATATCCTATTTTTTAACTTAAAAATATTTAGTTGAAGGATCTGGATAACAACAAAACAGAAACTTAAAAGTTAAAACTTTCCACAACTCTGGTATTTACTGTTAAAAATCCTCCAGGATATTTTGGGAGAAACAAATGCCTAAGTAGTTCAGAAATGAACATTTTCTCATGCATGGAAAACAACCAGATGTTTTCTTCCTGAAAAAAAAAAAGTTATCTTTTTTTGGAAAATGTTTGCTATCCTACCTAAATATCATTAATTGTACAATAACAATTGTTTTTTGGTAGTACCTTTAACGTTTTCCCCTAAATCAGCTACAAAATTATCACTTCTGCAGAACAGGATAGTTTCTAAAGGCCATTTCATAAGAAAATAGTTCCAGTCTAAAGAAGGATAAAGTATTATAAAATTCAAAGAAATGCAAGAGAAAAAAAAAAACAGAGTCTACAAAATTCAAAGAAATGCAAGAAAGAGAAAAAAAAAAGAGTCTACAAAAAATCTCTCTCATGTTTGAGCCTGTATGACACTCATAGTTTGTCCTACCCTGACTTTTATATTAGTTATAAATATCTAAATCGGCCATTTCTATGTATACATTTTCTTCTGTACAAATAATAAACACGATTTGTATTAACTGCCAAGAAGACAGAAAGGTTGAGAAACTTGCCCATGGTTATAGGAGGGCATTGTGAAAGCCAAGAACTGAATCTGAGCATAGTTTCAATTCTAAGTCATTCATTCTTCTGCCTTTTGGTAGTCCTGGATTAACTGGCATAAAGAATAAAAGATTATGTCAAGAAAGATGGACTTGCTAGAAAATGTGAAGGAGGTGAGAGGAACAGGGATTGTTTCATTGCCACAAAGATTTAGTGCCCTAGTATTAAATTTGGTGTTAAAAGAGAAGCCAATTGAGTAGGGAATATCGTATTTTCCATTGTGATAGTTCAGCTATGATAAAAGAAGATACTTGAAGATAAAAATAATGTTTTAAAACAGCTGTTTTCTTAATACTATGTGAATGATACAAAAACATTAAATCATAAGTTGTACCTTCAAGGAAAATAAATCTAGTATGGAAGAAAAAGCATAACTAAATTTTAAAAAGGATCTATAATTTTAAAAATGGTTCAAAAAAGCAATAAAAAGAATAGGCAAGATAACTGGGTAAAGATGACAATATTTAAACTGATTATTAAGATAAATATATCATTAAATTATAATATAAATTAATAACATAATTTATGATACATAAATTACATGTTATATAATAAAAACTATATATAAAAAAATATTATTATTTTATGATAAGATTAGGAGACTCCTTCCCATCTTACTAAAATAAAATAAGTCATTTTCCTTAAGGAAATAAAAATCATTTAATTAAATGTAATTTTAACATATCAATAATAGTGTTTTAGGACTCAAACTTCATTATATTGGAGAATTATATTAGACAACCAAATATAATTAAGCCAAAATTATTACATGGTTAGAGGCTTATTTTTCAGGTATACTATGTTTAAAATCCATAATAACATTGCATTGTTCATATATTTAGATAATTTCTGTAGAATACTGAATATTCTGTTCTTTGCATATATAACCATATGCTGATGTAATTCATATGAGAATACCAGATTTGCATGTTAGTAAAAACATGGTTTGTGAGTTTGTTTGTTTTATCTTTCCATTCCTCTGGGAAATAATTGTGGTCTTTTGCAAACGTGAAATAGCACAATTTCCTGTATTTTTGATGTTCTTCAAAAGACACCACACACTCTATAATTCAGTACAGATAGGATGCTGGCATTAAATGAAACTGTTATAGTTGTTCTCTGTGCTTTTTCTAATAATAATTTTGCCACCCCATTCTTCCTTGCCTACAATTTTTAAGCAGATTTAGGGGGAGTGTTTGTATGCCATATGAAATATAATCATAACCTTTAGAATTGAGTTTCTCCTTCAACTAATAGTCTTTAAAGTGGATCATTTAAGATTTTCCCCCTTAGCTTCTATATCCCTGTTTAATCATTATTTAACACCTCTACAGTCCTTTATCTGATCATCATTTCTCAAAATTCTTAAGCATGACAGCCTCCTGAAATACCCACTAAAAAGCCATATAGTTAATTTCTGCACAGGGAATGGACACAAGATTATTCTACTATAAATTGTCAGTCTCATCTTCCCAGGCTTGCAGAGACACACACACACAATGATGCTGTTCATTTACAAGTCCACATTTATTATAATGCACTATTTATCATTATTCAGGAAGCTGAGACTCTCCTGTCAAGAGACAGAAGTGTCAAATGAAGTCGGCACGTTCAGGAGATGTAAGCAAAGTCAGCTTTGGTTCAATAGGTATTTCTTTGTACTTAGGAACCTAACCCCATGTGCTTAGCAATAGGGTAGGTGCGATGGAGTTTTATAGATCTACCCAGTGAACATGTGGCAGGCACATGAATACAGTAAATCACATCATTTTTCATTGAATCTACTACTCAGAGAAATAATTTAAGGACAGCAATTTACTGAGGATTAACCACTGAGAAAGCATTTATTGAGAGCCTACTGCAGTCTTCATCCACAAATTAGGCAAAAATAGTCTTTGCAGCATATGTTACTTGGAGGACACTGTTCCTTCCTTCCTATGTAGGGCTCTTGTTATGAGGAATAAAGAAGACCCATTTGGGTCTCCTCTCATATTGTTTCATATGAAGGAACTTTGAGAAAGGCTTATATGCAACTATTTAAAGTATGTCTGGCAGAAAAATAGAAGAAGTGAATTCAATAATTTCACTTCTGTCCTGCCTCAAGAAAGACTCCCTTCAAGATTTTTTCTGTATAGCCACTGTTTTAAGTAATTCAATACTATACATGAAATTGGAAAGATAATTCTCTCAAATTCAGACTGGCCAACTTAAAGTTATTTAAGCAGACATGATCAGTCTAATGTCATTAGAAGTTAGGACTATTTAGCTATTAGAAGTAGGAAAGGGGGGAAAAAAAGAAATAGAAAAGGAGAAGATAAAAAATCAGACTTAATATAGGATTCTGTTTACAATTTTTTTAAAAGCCATAAAGTTTAAATACACCCTTACCATTATCACCCTACTTCAAGAATTAAACCCAACCACATCAACCCTAAAAGGAAAAATAAGAAATTTATTATTCAAGATTGCTTGATATGTAACAATTTCTACACTTCATATTGATTTCACAAAGGAATAAGAAAATACATTTAAAATAAATGTTTTTATTTTTTTTTGTCCTATCAAGCATATAAAAATTAAGACTGGAGAATCAAATAATGATTCTCTGAAACAAATATAAAAATTTTCTACTATAAATTACTGAATAGCAGAAAGGTTAGAAGAAGGACATTGGTGAAAATAACAGAGTAAGAACATCTAAAACTAATGCCCTCATAAAAAAAACGAGAACATGGCAAGAAATTATCAAAATTAACTTTTCAGAACTATGAAAATTAAGCTAAGGTTTACAATAACCCAGGGAGGACTTATTCAAGAAAAGCAACAATGAGTTCTGTGGTATTTAGATCCCCTGAGTTCCATCTCTAGCTAACCTGAAATCCAACAACCCATATCATGGTGAAAACCAGCAGCCTGGAGATCACTGGAGGAACAAAAACAGAGTTGAAACTTCTGTTAAACTCCATTTCCAGAGAACCACTATCAGTTGACCTATTTGGCGGTTTCTGCAAGACCTTCCTTGTAAGGCTGTCTTCATTTGACCTGTGATAGAACTTCCCCAATGCAAAAATCTTTTCCCGTGAGAGTATTTGTTAAAAGCAAATACAGGCCTTTGTTTAACTTCATGGCTGCCTGAGGAAGTGGATCACAATCGAAGCAAATAATAGATGGACCAAAAGCTTAAAAAGAAAAGCTAGGGGATAAGATGTCCACAGTCTCTTTGAAAAGATCTAACCTATTCCTGAGAATCTAGAGGGTCATTTCCATACATAAGACTGCACACATGTTCAGCACTATGTGCCTCCTCAAGAAAGACTTAAGAAGGCCCTAAGCTATTTCTTATTTCTGCTTGAACTTGAAACTCTTCACGAGCAGGAAGTGAAGTCTAAGGCAGAGCTAGTAATTGTCAGCTGAGTACTGAAGCAAAGCCTTAACATGCACACAGAGCCTCTTAGCAAAGACTGAGATTTATTGGTTCTGGGTTCGTAAGGAAATTTGCATTGAATCATTAGTTCACCACTAAGCTAATTGACAGAGACATCAGCAGCCACACATGATAAATAACATAGACTCTACAGAATTAGTTTAGAAAGTCATTGAACAAACAGTAGGGGATAAATGAAGCTTTATAGGAACAGAGTTTTTGTATACTATGAAATTAAGTTGTTATAAATAAGATGTTAATTGTGATCCTCATGACAATCACTAAGAAAATAACTCAAAAACACAGTTTTAAAAAAGGAGGAGGAATTTAAATGGCACATTAGAAAATATCTATTTAACACAAAGAAAGCAGTCATGAAGAAATAGAGGGAAAAAACAGACATAAGACATTAGATAACAAACAGAAAGTTATGATGGGAAGAATGATGTGCTTTCTGAATGAGATTATATACTAGTGGGAGTCGATGAAGCAAAGAGATATACAAATGCTATAGGAGCAAGGTCTTTGTCTTTTTCCAAATTACTCCATCTTTTGCCTTGATCTGCATTGACTTTTTAAACCAACCAAGAGGGGCGCCTGGGTGGCTCAGTCATTAAGTGTCTGCCTTCGGTTCAGGTCATGATCCCAGGGTCCTGGGATCGAGCCCCGCATCAGGTTCCCTGGCAGGTGGGGAGCCTGCTTCTCCCTCTCCCACTCCCCCTGCTTGTGTTCCCTCTCTTGCTCTGTCTCTCTCTGTCAAATAAGTAAATAAATAATCTTTAAAAAAAATAAAATAAAATAAATAAACCAACCAAGAAATCCTTTGAGAATAAATACACCATCTTCCGATATTCTGCATGTGGTGAGAGACAGATGGAAAAGTACCTTTCAAAACCTTAGAATAAGGAGTAAAGGAGAATAATGGTGCAACTTCCACATAAAACCTTCACTAATGATTTCATTAGAGCCTCCTACCTAATGTTTATCCCAGGCTGATTATTGATCAGAAAACAGTTTGAGAGAAGACAGGGAAGATAAGGAGAAGGAGGAGAGGAAGGGCAGGGCAGAGGAGACAAAGACAATGATTCCTAATGAAAGAGAGGGAAAATATATATTCTCTAGCCTGGCTTCAGGCTTTCAACAGTAAAATCATAGACTATAATTCAAGTTTTGTTTCTTGTTTCTTATTTCTTTCTTACTTGAGTCCATCACACTAGTCAAACAAGCCCTCAATGCACACTTTGCACTTCCTCACATCTTCTCTCCTATTTTGACATTTCTTTTCCTAAAATGCTATTCTTCTCTCCCATATAAAAAGTGTCTTTTCTTTGAGATGTCTTTTATTCTTTAGATCCTACCTTCATTAATCTTTTCCAGGTGGGCTCTGCTCAAAATGATATCTCTACATTTGAAGGTACATTCATTTCAGTTATCATTTATTACTTTTTGTCTTAATTCTGATCTGAGCATGTCAGGTTCAGATGAATATACCAATGGCTTGAACTTCAATGGGTTTATCTCAACAGATGAAATCTGGAAGTAAGCAGTGCAAGGACGATCTAGAGTAGGGATCATTAAACTACAGCCCTTTTATGGAAATACAGTCATATCCATTCATTTACATATTGTCTATGACTGCTTTCACACTGCAATAGCAGAGTTGAGTAGTTGCAACCCCTTATGGGAAAAGGTTGGTTTAGACACACCACAAGGTCATCAAGGACTCAAGCTTCCCCCACTTTCTACTCCTACCTATCCTCAGTAACAAGCTTTTACCCTCACAGCCTTTCAGATTTCCAAAGCCTGCTTTATTTCTAGTCAGTTCCAGCCATTAGGTTCATATATCAAAGAGTAAGATGGAGAAACAGAAAGGGGGAAAAATAATAATTGAATGAATTATTTCCCTTTATAGACTATCTAGAAGTCCCAGCATATGTGCTAATATCTTTTTGACCAGAACTTATAACCACTTCTAGTGGAAGAAGGCAAGAAATAAGTCTTTTAGCTAAACATATTGCTACACTTGACAATATAAGGGTTCTGTAAAGAAGGAAAAGGAAAGACAGATATTGTGTCAGCAATTAGCAAACTCTATCATAATTAGGAATTGTTTGATTTTAAGAAACACCCAGTCAAACTAGCTTAAGTTAGTATTTAATGAAAGAATTCAAAGGAATCTCATGGAATCCAAGGGCGAATGTCTTATCTGGTCTTATGAAGGAGAGGAACTAGAAATTAGACAGGATGTTCCTTTCCTTCTTTCCTCATCTTTCCTGGGCCATTTGGTCACCCTGCTCTTTTGGCTCTCTAATTCTCCCTCTGGATACCAGATTTCACTGCAGAAGCAGATTCAATCCAAAATTCTATGCTTTTCTTTGAATATGATAACAAATGTCCTTTAGCCTTGACTTTGTTTCTTTTTTTTGATCTACACCTATCCTCAGTAACAAGCTTTTACCCTGAATACCATGATTAGAGTCTCTGAGTCACAAATTAAGATTCATGAAAGATAGAAACTCATTGGTATAACTTTGGTCACTTTTCTACCTATGATTAGATCAGTTGTGGACTGTTGATGGTTTCATGTGGGCTAGCAAACTCTCCAGGCTCTAGGAGGTAAATTCTCTGAGAAGGAGTATGTGAGAGGCATAAAGATGACAGGTATCTGGTGCCTAGCTTCTACATGCTTATCTTTTATAATCATATACTGCCAAAAATACCTTATACTATTGGTGATATGTTTAATCTTTTTGAGTGGGCATGTATGGCACCCATTGAGGATTCTGTTTTTCAATTGGAAGATTACCCCTGTGGAACAAAGAAGAGAATAAAAAGAGTATGTTCCCTCTATATTATTCATTATTCTTCCAACATTTTCTAAAGGGCAATAAGCCGGTCCCCAAATACATCGTGTAAAACCAGTTTCTTTTCCACTTAAGAAATAATGGGATCTTCAGAAGTGATGAGATCTTAGAGGCAGAAAACTAGTGGCCAATATAAGACCACTGACGCAATCAGAAATTGGCCAAAAAAAGCAACCTGGGCACATTTAGGCAAGGACTTCTCCAAGTATAAGATTTACACATTTTTCTCCCCCAGTCCAATTATAACTTGTCTGAAGACAAAAACCATACTTTATATTTACTTATATGTATTATAGTATGCATTTAGAAAAGTAAGAAATAGTATTTATCAGGTATATAAGAAATCTGAAGAAAAAACCCTCTATTATTAGACTATTGTTATTCTCTGTATTCATTTCACAGAATACATTACCCACAAGACATTGTGTTCTCATAATGTTTCTTTTTTATCCATAATCTCCAAACTCCACTTGGAAAGAAAAAAAACAATACTGCTATTCTCGTATATGAAGTGTAATTATATCTCCAGTTCTTCCTTCATCTTTATTATTATTATAAATAAAACCAAGAATACTTCAAATGCCATTTTATTTTCCTTGGTAGGTATTTTCCTAGTCATGTATTTACTTGTCATATATTTTCCTATTGTGCCTACCTCTACATAGCAAAAAGCTATTCCAGTGATTTCAAGAAAAGCTAGCTTTACATAGTGGGTTCAGGGTTGTGGGGAAAGGTAAGAGACATTTGATCCTAACTGAAATATATTTTATAATTCCTTTAGAAGCTACAGTAAGGATATTTTGGGGTTTTTTTCCATATTTAATGCACTTCTATTTATTTGATTTATTTTAATTCCAATTAGTTACCATACAGTGTTATATTAGTTTCAGGTGTGCATAGAGTAATTCAACAGTTCCATACATCACATGGTCCTCATCACAAGTGCCCTCCTTAATCTCCTTCACCTATTTCATCCATCCCCCAACCTCCCTTCCCTCTGGTTACCATCACATTGTTCTCTATAATTAAAAGTCTGTTTCTTGGTTTGAATCTCTCTCTCTCTCTCTCTCTCTCTCTCATTTTTTTCCTTTGCTTGTTTGTTTTGTTTCTTAAAGTCCACATATGAGTGAAATCAGATGGTAGTTGTCTTTCTCTGTCTGACTCATTTTACTTAGCATTAGACTATAGTAACGTTTAAAACAGAGTGAAAGCTATTACAGAGCTTGAACAGTTACGTGAGACTTCTTTCACCTTTTAAATACAGTGTACTCATAAAGCTATAATGAATCTGACTAGGTTAATTATTTTTTTAAGTTTTGGGTTTGACTTTGCTTTGATGTTTGTTTTTGACATCTATAGTATTTATAGAAAAGAACTGCAAAAATGAATTCATGTTTTTTTTATGAGTTACCTTTTGTGGCAACCATCTGAAAGTCTGAAATGGAATCTTCTGAACTTTTTAACTTCAAAATTGTAGCAATATCTGACTATGAGATGTCATATATCTGTTATTAACCAATTACGTAGGTTTGATATTCGTTCATTCTCTGTGGAAAAAAATAGGATACCTTCTGTGGTTTTCATAGGTTCTACAAGGTTATTAAGGAAAAACAAGAACATACATTTTTAAAAAGACAGTTTATCAACATATACTATATGTTATGATTTTGGAAAGGCTTTCACACTCCCTTAATATGAATTGCATGGTGGGAATAGCTAACTTAAATAGATATTACAAGTGCAAAAAAAAAAAAAAAGTGTTTTCCATCCTACCTCATGACCTTGCTTCACTCCTATGACCAATGACAATGGCCTTGTCTTGATGATGATATTTAGCTTACTTTGATCCTTACAATGCACAAGAAACACTTTCATCATTGACATTGATTTGTTATATATTAGACTTTTTGATGAAATGGAGGGATAAATCCCTCCTTGTTCTATTAGTATGATGGCATGGCATTACAAATTACATGTTTGTTTTCTAGTAAAATATAAATGACACTAGAGAAAGCAATTTATCCTAAAACCATAGTATAAACTCCTATATTTTCAAAGAACAGATATAATCAAGTTGATAAACCATGAACCAGGCTTATTTAAATGAGTTGTCTTTTGGCATATGGAAAGAATTATTTTCTGTTATGAAAATCAAACAAGCTGTTAGTGAATCACAGAAGACAAATACAGAAAATTGCCTGGTGAAATCACATTTCAGGAGGATCCATTGCCCATAGCAATGATAAAAGAACAACTGGAATATCAGAAAGAAATGTGTCTGTGTTAGTAATAGAGAAAACAAAATCTCCTTTCCTAATATTGTTCTGAACAAATTAAATATTAATCATGCCAATAAGATAAGTGTTTGAATAACTGAAATACCTATAGTCCTGCCAAAATCCCACAAAATTAAAATTGTGTTTTCAGGAGTACTGGTGGATTAGATACTCTGGCTGCTCCTGTTATTGCAAACAACTAAAAATGCTATATAAAATATTTTTTCTAATATCTTAAAACACATTAATGAACTGACAAAAGCATTGAGAAATACAAAGGGGTTAAAAAAGAAAAGTTTTATTTCAGAGAAGTAAGCAGAGCACTAAAACTTATTTACATATTGAGAGAGCTTTTGCTGATCAAGAGAAATTCAGCTTTAGTTTTCATAAGTTTTAAGGAAATGAATGCCTAGAGAAAGTTCAAGAAACATCCAAGGTGGAGAGACTACTAGAAAACTTCCAAGATATTCCTGGAAATTCCAAGTACTACCTTCAATGTAAAGGTGAGTTAGAAATAATCCTGGACCCCAAATGTTTACCATGGAAGATTTTAAGAAAATTCCCCAAGTGAAAACTTAAAGCTGAGTTTAGAGTGGTCTCCCCTGAAAATTTGTAACCATGTGAGCCTTCCCTCAGTTTGCAACCAGTGTAGTTCAAAACACTGCTAGGTAAGAGTTTGATTAAAAGTGGTCATAGAGGCACCTAGGTGGCTTAGTCGGTTGAGTGTCCAACTCAATTTCAGCTCAGGTCTTGATCTCAGGATCCTGAGATTGAGCCTGCGTTGGGCTCTGTGCTGAGTGTAGAGCCTGCTTGAGATTCTGTCCCTCTCCCTCTGCCTCTCCCCACAACTTGCCTGTGCATGTACACTCTCTCTATTAAAAAAAAAAAAAAAAAAAGGTGGTCATGGAAACAAAACAAATGAACATGGGGGGAAAAAAGAGAGAAGCAAACTATAAAACAGATTCATAACTATAGAGAACAAACTGAGGGTCGCTGGAGGGGGGTGGGCAGGGAGATGGGTTAAATGGGTGATGGGTATTAAGGAGAGCACTTGTGATGAGCACTGGGTTGTATGTAAGTGATGAATCACCAAATTCTACGCCTGAAACTACTATTATACTGTGTGTTAACTAACTGGAATTTAAATAAAAACTTGAAACAAACAAACAAAAATGGCCATGGATTGGAAATGCCTCAGACCCCTAGAAGGGGAACGACTTTACTGAAGAAAATCATTAGCGGAGGAAAAACTTTTACATAAGGTCTCAATACTTAGTGCACAAAATATTCAAGAAATAGAAGCACTCCATCAAAAGTAACAAACATACAAAGAAACAAGATACCATGAAGAAAAACAGCAACAGGTCTTCAAAACACTTGACCTGTTGGAATTATCACATATAAAATACCATGCAATTGTGTTTTCCACAATTTAAAGAAATGATATAATTTTAGAAGTGTAAAGCAATGACATAATAGAATGACAATGGAACAAAAGAAAAACTTTTAAAATTAGCAAATATATTTGAAATGTAAACAAGTAGAAGTTCTAGAAATAAAAAGTGTATTAAAGTAGACAATAAAAAAATCAATGAATAAGTTTAATAGAATAGCTGAAGACAGAAGTAGGAAATTCCAAAATACATCTGAAAACAACAATCCAGAAGTCCAAAGATACGGAATTTTAAAAATTGAGTTTGAAAAACATGGACCAAATGATAAAGTTTAACTTATATCCCATTGGAGTTGCATAAGGAGAGAAAGAAGAGAAGAAAGCAGAACAGTTTTTTTAAGGTTTTGTTTATGTATTTGACAGAGAGAGAGAGAGAGCACAAGCAGGGGGAATGGCAAGTAGAGGGATAGGGAGAAGCAGACTCCCTGCTGAGCAGGGAGCCTGATGATGTGGGGCTGGATCCCGGGACCCTGGGATCATGACCTGAGGTGAAGGCAGATGCTTAACCAACTGAGACACCCAGGAGCCCCCAGAAATGTTTTTTTTTTTAATTTTATTTATTTATTTGACAGAGAGAGACACAGTGAGAGAGGGAACACAAGCAGGGGGAGTGGGAGAGGGAGAAGCAGGCTTTCCGCGGAGCGGGGAGCCTGATGCGGGACTCGATCCCAGGACCCTGGGATCATGACCTGAGCCGAAGGCAGACGCTTAACAACTGAGCCACCCAGGTGCCACCCCCCCCAGAAATAGTTTTAAGAGTAATGATGAGAAATTTCTAGAAAAGTTGAAAATCACCAATAAGATTCAGGAAAGCCAGTACATTACAATTAGGATAAATAAAAAGAAAGCCATATCCAATGACACCACAGTAAAAGTGGAAAACACAGAGACAAAGAGAAAATTTTAAAACAGAAAACACAGATTGCTTCAGAGGAAAAATAATTCGACTGATGCTAATTTACCAATAGTAACAATAGGAAGAATACAGTGAAATAATATCAATGTACTAAAAAAAATAATCATCAATATCAAATCAGATACATGGCAAAAAAAAAAAAATCTAAAGGCTGCACATCAGGTGAAAGGGAAATGATCCAACATTAAATATTTGAGACACAAAAAGGAATGAAAAGAGGAAATGGCAACTATGTGAACAAAACAAAACAAAGACTGACTGCATACAACATTAATAATTACAACTTGATAAATAGAAAAGATAGATAAAGTACAAGACAAAAAATAGCATATAAATCCAGAGAGTTCATGAAATAGAAAAAGTTTTTCCAACTCTTATATCATTTGTGAGGCTAAGGATATTGATTAGCCTTAGAATTTGATGAATTAAAAAATCACTAATAGAAACAGTTAAAGAATGTCAATTCTCTTACAATTCCATAAGGGCTTATATATCAGTCAAGTTCCCAGCATATTAGAATAACTTGAAGGGGGTTACTAATAAGACTATTGTAAGGGAACAAGTGTACTGTTGGCAAACCTAAAGGGGGAGTTCAATATTTTGGGCTATCACCACCTCTTGACCCAGAGGGATGACGGGAGGAAGCAATTATAAGAATCTTCAAGGAGAAAAGCATGCAGAGATGGCTTTCTGGAGAGGAATTATAAATATGGATAAGGCAACAAAGTCAACCTGAAATGACCACACAAAGTAATAAATACCCTAAATCCCTCTCCTTTCTGCCATCACTGTCCTGCTAGGGTTCATTGTTAGCTAAATCTTACTAAGTAACAGATGGCAAAGGAACACATTGATATAATCCATACCTGTCAATCTCCCAAGGCTGAGACTGTGATGGAGTAAGACAATGGATGTGGAAAGCAAATAAATTTCTAGGTTTCATATATGAACAAGCTTCACTGCAGCATTTTTGTGGTAGCAGACTATTGGAAACACAGATAGTTAAAATATAGTGGGCACACACCATGAAATTCTAGGAAGCCCTTAGAAGGCAGATCACATGTACCATGAGCAACAAGATAAATTATATAGTAATCATGCTGAGTTAAAAAAAAAATGTAAGAGAGAGATATCTGGTGCAGCCACTCCAGAAAACAGTATGGAAGTTCCTCAAAAAGTTGAAAATAGAGCTACCCTACAACCCAGCAATTGCACTACTAGGTATTTATCCCAAAGATACAAATGTAGTGATCCAAAGGGGCACCTGCACCCCAATGTTTATAGCAGCAATGTCCACAATAGCCAAACTGGAAAAAGCCGAGATGTCCATTGACAGATGAATGGATAAAGAAGAGGTGGTATATATCTACAATGAAATACTATTCAGCCATCAAAAAATGAAATCTTGCCATTTGCAATGATGTAGATGGAACTAGAGAGTATTATGCTAAGCAAAAAAAGTCAAACAGAGAAAGACAATTATCATATGATCTCACTCATATGTGGAATTTAAGAAACAAAACAGGATCATAGGGGAAGGGAGGGAAAAATAAAACAAGACAAAATCAGAGAGGGAGACAAACCATAAGAGACTCTTAACTATAGGAAACAAACTGAGGGTTGCTGGAGGGGAGAGGGGTGGGGGATAGGGTAACTGGATGATGGACATTAAGGAGGACACATGACGTAATGAGCACTGGGTATTTTATAAGACTGATGAATCACTGAACTCTATCTCTGAAACTAATAATACATTGTATGTTAATTATTTGAATTTAAATTAAAAACAATTTGCAAAAGGTAAAAAAAAAAAAAAAAGATAGAGATTTCTAGTTCAATAACATATACCTAAATTGAAAATACATGCATACAGAGCTACAATCCACACTTGGTAAGTCCATATGAAAACAAAATATTCATAGGGATTTGGTATAACATGAGGGAAAAATAAGGAAAAACAAATAAATATGTAAATATGTATGTAATACAAGAGAGGGCCTGGTATGCAAGCATTGATGATAATGATGATGTGCCATGAATTGAGGATTATAGTTAATTCAGTGAGAAACGATACTTGATAAATCTAAAAGAGAGTAAGAAAAGAGAAACATTTTTTTGGAAATAAATCTATCTATGATTAGAACAAATATAAGGATATATATATAATATTAACTATAAAATAGGGATACTAAATTATGATAAAGGTTTTAAAAGTTTTGATTCTCCAGGAAAATAAAATAATTCTAACATAGTATAGACTGAATAAACATAGCTTCTGAATATACAAAGTAAAAATTGAAAGAACAAGAGAAATTGACAAATCCAGAATCATCCTGGTAGATTTTGACACATCTAATTTACTGATTAAGCAGAAAAAATTAAATCAACTGTAATATGGAGGATGTAAACAAACACCTATAGATGATCTAACACACACATATATAACAATGCACCCCAGAGTTGCAGAACACATATTATTTTCAGGCTTACATAGAGGATTTCCCATTCTGGTAATGATGGGCTGTCTTGTAGTAGACCAACCCTGACAAAATGTCAAATCTATCTGTTAGAAGACATTCAAGAGATACTAATCTAGTGAGGATTTAATGAACAAAGATCTGGAAAGAAGTGGAAAATGAGCCCACTTCAGCCTCATTCATTCCCATTTTTTGCCTCAAGGTGTTTGCTGATTTGCTAAGCACGACTTTTTAGTAGTCTTAAAGGGCTATAGAGCAACAGCTAGAGTGCTGAGATTTCCATGGAGGAAAAAGTCGTAGTAAAGACCTCATGCTTTCAGCTTCGAATTCCTAAGAGGTTACTTTCTAGGAGTGGAAATGAACCAGAAATAGACCAGATACCATAAGTCTAAAGCCCAGTCTATAATTAGTTTTTTTTTTTTTCTGGAGGACAACATAACATCCAGAGACTCCTATTACCCCTAAAATTTTTCACACAATCTGTTCAGCATTGCTAAATATCAAAGTATCAGGACACAATACCAAATTATCACGCACCAAGATGAAAACCAAAGTAGAAAAACTCTTACAGGTCACCCACATTTTAGAGTTATCAGAAACAAATCAGGGTCACCTAGCTGGCTCACTTATTAGAGCATGTGATTCTTGATCTCAGGGTTGTGAGTTCAAGCCCCACATTGGGTGTAGAGCTTAATAAAAAAATAAATTTAAAAAAAACATATATACCTCAAAAACAAATCAAATATACTTATGTCTTCTCTTAAACAAATAAAATATTAATTTGGAAAATTATATTTGATAACTGGAAACTATAAAAACCTGAATATGTATTCTAGAATAGATATATACAAACTTGAAATAAAGTTGAATGGATGTAGTTAACAGATTAGAAACAGCTGAAGCAACAGGCAACTGGGTGGCTCAGTTTGTTAAACATCCAACTGTTGATTTCAGCTTAGGTCATGATCTCAGAGCCATGATCTCAGGGTCATGATCTCAGGGTTGTGAGATCAAGCCCAGTGTGGAGCCCAGCATTGAGTCCAGTGTGGAGCCCAGTGTAGAGCCCAGCATTGAGCCCTATGCTCAGCAGGAGTCTGCTTGAGATTCTCTCCCCCAGGACCCCTCTAAATAATAAATAAATCTTTCTAAAAAAAAGAGGCAGCTGATGAGAAAACTAATGAAATGAAAGATAGGGCAGAAGACAATAAACACACCAAATCTTAAAGAGAAGAAAGGATGAAAATATTTTTTAAAAAATAGAGGAATTATAGGAAACATAGTAAAAAATTTCATTATGCAATTAGAACCCCAGAAGAAGAGAGAGTTAATGAAACAGAAATGATAACTAAAGAAATAATGGCCAAGAATGATAAAATCCACCAAGGTATAGATCCAAGAAGTTCTACAAACCACTATAAGAAAATGTACATCATAGTAAAACTGTTGAAAACGAAAATGTTAAGAGCAGTCAAGAAACAATAAATATTATCTTCAAAAGACTAATAATAAGACCGGAAATTTGTTTCTCAACAACAAAGCAAGGAAGTCAGAGTCAACATAATATTTTCAATTTCCTAGTAGAGAATAAATACCAAGATAGTGAAAATATTCACCAAAATTAAGGTAAAATAAGGACATTTTCAGAGAAACAAAAACTAAGAAAATATATCATCAATAAACTCAAACTAAAGAAATCATTAAAGGAGGTTTTTTAGGCAGAAGGAAAATGATCCATAGAAAGTATAGAGATGCAAGAAGGAATTCAGAGGTTAAAAAAAAAAAAAGGTAAATATGTGAGTAAATCTAAATAAAGATGAACAATAATATTACCTTTTGGAAATACATTTACAATCATAATATATAACAAATTGTACTTTAAAGCAAGAAACATTTCCAGAAATAATGAGGGCATTTTACAATATAAACATACATGTTATCAAATATATATATATGTATATGTAAAATTCATCAAGGTGTAGATTTAAGAAATTTGAACATATGTATCATGTTAAATAGTATCAAAAAATATGATGTCCCTAGAAATAAATCTAATAAAAGATGTGTGTTATTTATAGAGAAACTTATAAAGCATTACTAAAAGTCATTAGAGAATTAAATAATCTGGAAATGTACTATATTCCTGGATTGGATGACAATATTATAAAGATGGCACTTTTCCACAAGTTAGTCTATAGAGTCAAAGATATTTCCAATCAAGACATTTCAAATCAAAATCACAACTTAGGAGGCAATGGAAGGGATGTCACAAGTTAATCTTATAATATACTGAAGAGCAAAGATCTATAAACAGCCAAGACATTCTGAAGTAGAGCAAGGTGAGAAGATTTGATTCACAAGATAAAATTCATTATACCTTAAATGATGGCATTTTTGTATTGGCGCAAAAATGGATACATTGACCATAGAGTAGAGATCCCAGAAATAAGCCTACATATTTATGACTGAGCAGCTATCACAGATGCCTGGGACAAGAAAACAGACAATTTGATCAATGACACCTGGACATTTGGGGATCCACGTGGGGAATAAATGTGACATTGGACCCCTACCTGAAAACATCCACAAATATTGTTTTGTAAATGCAAGTGTAAAAGGCAAAATTTTGAAAGACAGACAGTGTAGTTCATTCTGAAGGGGAAGGGACGGGAAAGATTTCTTAAACAAGGTACAATAAATGAAAGCAAAAGGGAAATATTGATAAATTTGATGACTTAAGAGCTTCTTCTCATCAAGATATCATTTAATGAAAAGATAAGCCACAAACTGGGAGAAGCTATTTATAACACATTAGTACTTAGATATATAAAGAACATCTACACATCAATAAGAATAAAAAATAATATATATTAAAGCAATAATAAAATAGCACTTAACACTCACCACCTCAAGCATCAGAAAGGATGAAGAACAAAGAACCATTATTTAGTGTCAGTAGGAGAATATACTCTTGAACGACAACAAAAATCAAATTACAAACATATACAATATAATTTAATTTCATTCCTATAAACTTCAAAAATTTAAAAAACTAGGTCATATATTACCTAGGGCAATAAACATATGTAGAGAAACCATAAAGAAAACCAAGGTATAAGGTAATGATTAAAGCACAACTCAGGTAATGATTGCCTCTAATGGAGGTAATTTCCCCTAGGGAATTGAAAAATAATGGTAATGTTCCTTTTCTTAAACTTGGTTCAAAGTATCATTATTCTTGATATCTGACATCTATTTTATAAATAATCCTTTGTAACTATTCAAATAGTTAATAAGCACAATTTTCAAGAAGAGTTTTGATATCCTTGTAGACAGATTCTAAGTAGCTATAACAGTTTGCCAGTAATTTCCCAGAAATGGTATATTGGCTTCACAGCCTGGACAGAATATTTCATATTTGGAACTGAGCAATTTCTGGCAGCGCCAGCCCTTTTGTAACCTTATTTAGCATATTATTGGCAGAAGGCTATAATTGCTAATCAAGAGAAAGTCTTTCTGATGGATCTTGGAATGTCCAATAATTAGGCAAGAATTACCGTGAATTTTTTTTTTAAAGATTTTATTTATTTGACAGAGAGAGACACAGAGAGAGAGGCAACACAAGCAGGAGGAGTGGGAGAGGGAGAAGCAGCCTTCCCACTGAGCAGCGAGCCTGACATGGGGCTCGATCCCAGGACCCTGGGATCACGACCTGAGCCAAAGGCAGACGCTTAATAACTGAGCCACCCAGATGCCCCTACCATGAATTTTTAAAGAAATGTATCCACAAAGGAGAACAACCCTCTCTGCATAAAGTAAATTCTAACAGGGTATCCTAGAACCCAAATCTATGGGATATTACAGCACTGCCTTATGGAGATAGATGTCTGAATTTAATTTTATAAAGTAAAGAAGCCTCCCTTTTAGCTAGCTACTTAACAGTGGACACAATTTTTCAATTTTGTGTTATACTAAAACTCAGATGAAAAAGAGAAGTGATCCTTTCTGTATTAAAGTTTCTGCACCAGAAGTTGGCTGAAGGCCTCCTATGGAGGAGAGGCAGAACTAGTCCCTGACAAAGTGATATGACTTCAGAATTCTCTGTCCCCCAAAACATATTCTGTATAGCTTGCTGCTACCCAAATTTCTCATCCCATATTTAATATCTCTACTAAAGGTGTCAGTCATCCCTTTGCATGAATGAGTTTATAATACCCTTTCCTGAGAGAAGTAAATCACAGGGTGAGCCACTTGTAGAGAAGAGGAAAGACTCTTTAGTCCAAAATCATCAGAATTCACAGCTGAGGACAGCAGGGAAGCATAGGGTATATCAGTGCTGAAAGAGTTGCCACAGAAGGGAGAAACAGGTACGGAAGTGTTTCTTGGAACTTGCAAGCAAATTTCAACAACCTTGCTATCTATCACATTCCAACATTCATTAAAGATTCTTCTAAACTCTACCTTCCCTGAGGGAAGCAGCCACAAAAGCGTGCTGTAGTGCAAAGAGTGAAAAGAACTACTTTCACCTTTGACAAAAATCCATGAAGCGACTGCCAAAAACCCAGGATTTTGGTTGACAGATAAAGGAAATGAGTTGTATTTTCTTAAATATTATTTGTTTAGCTGACCTGTGAAGGATGTGTTTTTTTTTTTCTTTTAGATCGATGTATTTCCATGAAAAGCTCAGTTTGTGATATCAACTTGCCCATTTAAAACTTACCTTGAGCATTCAAATTGGCAAAGAAGAAGTCAAACTTACTCTTCACAGATGACATGATACTTTATGTGGAAAATCCAAAAGACTCCACCCCAAAATTGCTAGAACTCATACAGGAATTCAGCAACATGGCAGGATATAAAATCAATCCACAGAACTCAGTTGCATTTCTATACATTAACAATGAGACAGAAGAAAGAGAAATTAAGGAATTGATCCCATTTATGATTGCACCAAAAACTGTAAGATACCTAGGAATAAACGTAACCAAACAGGTAAAAAATTTGTACTCCAATAACTACAGGACACTCATGAAAGAAATTGAGGAAGACACAAAGAAATGCAAAAATATTCCATGCCCATGGATTGGAAGAATAAATATTGTTAAAATGTCTGTGCTATCCAGAGTAATCTACACATTCAATGCAATCCTTATCAAAATACCATCAACATTTTTACAGAGCTAACAAATAATTCTAAAATTTGTATGGAACCAGAAAAGACCCCAAATATAGAGGAATGTTGAAAAAGAAAACCAAAGATGGTGGCATGAGAATGCCAGACTTTAAGCTATATTACAAAGCTATAATCATCAAGATAGTACGGCATTGGCACAAAAACAGACACATTGATCAACAAAATAGAATAGAAAACCCAGAAATGGATCCTCAACTCTATGGTCAACTAATCTCCAACAAAGCAGGAAAGAATATCCAATGGAAAAAGGACAGTCTCTTCAATAAATGGTGCTGGAAAAATTGGACAGCCACACGTAGGAGAATGAAACTGGAACATTTTCTTACATTATATACAAAGATAAACTCAAAACGGATGAAAGACCTAAATGTGAGACAGGAATCCATCAAAATCCTAGAGGAGAACATAAGTAGCAACCTCTTCGACCTCGGCAGCAGCAACTTCTTACTAGACACATCTCCAAAGGCAAGGGAAACAAAATGAACTATTGGGACTTCATCATGCTAAAAAGCTTCTGCACAGCAAAGGAAACAGTCAACAAAACTAAAAGGCAAACTATGGAATGGGAGAAGATATTTGCAAATGACATATCAGATAAAGGGATAGTATCAGAGATCTATAAAGAACTTATGAAACTCAACACCCAAAAAACAAATAATCACGTCAAAAAGTGGGCAGAAGATATGAAAAGACACTTCTCTGAAGAAGACATACAAATGGCTAAGAACAAATAATCCAGTCAAGAAATGGGCAGAAGACATGAACAGACATTTCTCCAAAGAAGACATACAAATGGCCAACAGACACATGAAAAAATGCTCCATATCACTTGGCCTCAGGGAAATATAGATCAAAACCACAATGAGATACTACCTCACACCAGTCAGAATGGCTAAAATTAACAAGACAGGAAACAACAAATGTTGGTGAGGATGAGGAGAAAGGGGAACCCTCTTACACTGTTGGTGGGAATGCAAGCTGGTGCAGCCACTCTGGAAAACAGCATGGAGGTTCCTCAAGAAGATGAAAATAGAGCTACCCTATGACCCAGCAACTGCACTACTAGGTATTTACCCCAAAGATACAAATGCAGTGATCCGAAGGGGCACCTGCACCCCAATGTTCACAGCAGTAATGTCCACAATAGCCAAACTGTGGAAAGAGCCTAGATGTCCATCGACAGATGAAAGGATAAAGAAGATGTGGTATATATCTACAATGGAATACTACTCAGCCATCAGAAAGGATGAATACTTACCATTTGCATCTTCGTGGAGGGTATTATGCTGAGCAAAATAAGTCAATCAGAGAAAGATAATTATCACATGGTTTCACTCATATGTGGAATATAAGAAACAGCACAGAGGATCATAGGGGAAGGGAGGTAAAACAAAATGGGAAGTCATTAGAGAGGGAGACAAACTGTGAGAGACTCTTAACTATAGGAAACAAACTGAGGGTTGCTGGAGGGGAGTGGGAGGGAGGATGGGGTAATGGGGTGATGGGCATTAAGGAGGGCATGTGATGTAATGAGCACTGGGTGTTATATAAAGCTGATAAATTATTGAGCACTACATCTGAAACTAATGATGTACTATAAGTTGACTAATTGAATTTAAATTAAAAAACTAAAACTGACCTTGAAAACAAGAAAGAAAATCAATCTGAATATGTAATTGCTTATCTTTAACATGCTCTTTCTTGATGTACATGATTGTTGTATATGAAAGATGAAATAAACAATGTGGAAGTGACTTTCAACTCTAATGTGAATATAGTCATATGCTACAAATTCTAATATAGTCACACGTGGCTAGTGAGCCTATCACACGTGCTGCTGGTATGACCGGGGAACTAATTTTTAAATATTAATTTAATTTACATTTAAATTTGAAAATTTACACTGAATTGAATTATTGGAAAACATTTAAGTATGTTTAGAATAACTCAAGTATGTAGATCTGCTTTTTCAACTTTAAATTTTATACACAAGTTAAGTATTTCTGATGAAAACTTAGCATTCAAATTGAGATGTACTTTAGGTACACACTGGATTTCAGAGATTTGGTCCAAAAAGAGCCAAGCCTGTAATAGGTCATTAGTAATTTTTAAATTGATTACATGTTGACATGACAATATTTTTGCTATTTTGAATCAAGTAAAATATATTATTAAAATTAATTCTACTGATTACTTTTTACCTTTTGTCATGCGGCTCTGGGAAAAATTTAAATTTGTGACTTGCTATGTATGTACTGCTTTGGAGGGAAATTTTGGTAATATGGAATATGTAGAAAATTTGGAGGTGAGTCACATTGAAGCCCCAGCTGAACTTTACTTTGTGTGTGTGTGAATTGGGTGAATGAACAAGATTGCTGTAAGGCTTAAATAAAATACCTCATGAGAAAACCTTGAGAAAACTCCAAAGTACTGGTCAGATGCCAGTTATTTTTCAGATATTTTAATCATGTATATATTCAAATTATAAGCTAAATGAGGGTTTATAAATAATCATGCTTCTATTTAATCACTGAGAATAGCAAAATTGGCCCTCAGCTATAAAACTGTATGCCAGGAAGTTTCCAGAATGCCAAGAGGTTATCTTATAGCAGAGATTCAAAGTGTTGATTTCTAAGCTAGGAAGAGTCTGGTGCTTTAATATTTGGCCACCCTAGTGATTACCTTTAATAGGATGAAGCTACTACCTGCAACCCACTTTAATAAATTTGTTTCATTGGTGGGTTTTATAAAAATGGCAGAGTAGGGTACAGGATTTCCCCGCTATCCAAAGCAATCACCATTAATTTATGTGGAAAATTTTTTGAGCATTCCTAGACCCCAAAAATCATCTCTTATGCTTTTCTATACCTTAGGACCCATATTGCTAACGGATGCACAAAATAAATCTAGATAAAGCACAGATGCTCACAGACACAGTGCAAAGCCCTGGTGGCTTGAGGCTGCCATGCTGAGTGCAGTTTCCAGGCAAGGAGCGCGGAGGGCATGCTCAGCCTCGACAACAGCTCATCGCAAAACAAACGCTGAACGCCATTCGCTGTTCGCCTGTTTTCATAAAAGCAAAAACCTCTCTGGATTTCTTTCGGTCTGCGAAAACAGGTAACTAATGGAGGTCTTCCGAAAAGCGGGGGATACCTGTAGAAGGCCAATGAGAGCTTGCGGGAAGCTGACCCAGCGAATCAAGTCCTATTTTCTTCTCAGACCAGGGAGAGGAGTAGAACGATATGCGCAACAAATAAACAGCGGTTTCGCTCATCTTCTATAACCGTTTACCCTCCACTGGAAGAGTGGGCTGATCAAGTGTATACATTGGAAACTTTTGAGAAAGATTTACAAAGCTGTTCTAAATAGGAAGACTCTGAAAATAACTTCTGAACGGCATCCATTTCATAGAAAGCCTCACCTCAAAAGTGATATGAAAATAGCCGGCTCCGTTGCATATTGTCATCATTTAATTTGTGAGTCATATTGCTCCAGTTCATCAATGATATGCCAATAAGTGGATTTGAGTGGTCCCTTTTTTGTATTGCAAAATCTCAGTCAACAACAACAACAAAACAAAAGCCTGGTTGAAAGACGGTATTTAAAGCAGCTTCATTCCTGAAGGCATTCTGCAGCAAGTCCCTGAGTCTTGTCAGAAGTCTACAGTTTAGACTGAAATTACTCATTAAAGAAATGGAACTCACCCTTCTTGGCTTATGCTGTACCTTATTATGTGTGCTCTTTCTTTTCAGGAATTGTTCACTGCCAAATTTGTTCACAGCCAAAATTCTTCTAGAGGGATGACCTTGTCTATTTTGTCACATTTTTTTAATGATTTTGAGGTACAAGTAGATTTGAATTACAAGATTTCAGCAAGTAACTCCCTTGCTCTGTTGGGAATATTGGAAACATAATTCTTGACCACTTCCTTCTAGTTTCCTAGAATGCCAAAACAGCCACAGGCTAACCTACCGTAATTCCCTTCTCTGCCTTTTTTGCTAGTCACCTCTGGATGAATCGTAAAAGCATGTACCTTTGTGCCTTACCTAGTTTTCCCGTCTAATGAGATTATTAATGTGGTTTCTATGTTAAGTATATGTGGAGACGCCATGACTTTTGAATGCTAACACTTGTTTTGGGAAGCAATTAACAATGTAAGAAAAAGCGGGAAATCTCACAAAATTAACATAATAGGATTAAGTGAACTTTTCAAAATGATCATTTAGGAAGAAAAATATAAAACTTCTGGAGAGAGCTTTAAGCATTTTACATTTGTTTTAAATTTTAGCAATAATGCTAATAATAGTGAACATTTATTGAACATCATCTCAAGTGCCAAAGATGAATTATCTTTGATTCTCACGACAATCCTAGAATATAGGAAAATTATATCAACTTTGCAGGCTCTCTAAGACAGACAAAAGGTTTAAAAAAGCAAACGATTGCTCTGTGGAAGGATCCATTCATCAGCCACTCAGGTCTCCAGGATGACAGAGGTTCCATCTTTACACATGCTTCTACAACGCTAGGCTTGAGGAAGGGAACATAGTGATCCCACATTGGTTTTCTAGCTTCCATCTTGAAATGATACACAATTCTAGTGACATTGCATTGGCTAAAGCAAGTTACATGACCACATCCAACTTCAGAAGGAAAGACAACATGAAATTCTACCTTGTACCAGAATGAGAACTGGAACCAATGTGAGAAACCCTAATGACCTCCACACATATCAAAGATATGCCGCTTAAATGATTTTGTTCTCATGTAGGAGTTATATAACACATTGTAATACTATAATTATGGGGTTTTTTTTGGTTGTTGTTTTTTTAAGATTTTCTTTATTCATTTGACAGAGAGAGAGAGAGAGCACAAGCAGGGGGAGCAGCAGACAGAGGGAGAGAGAGAAGCAGGCTCCCTGCTGAGAAGGGAGACCGATGCAGGGCTCGATCCCAAAACCCCAGGATCATGACCTGAGCCAAAGGCAGACTCTTAACCAACTGAGCCACCCAGGTGCCCCAATACTAAGTTTATGTTTAACTCTGACACCACATCCCAATTTCTTATAATTTAGTGATTGTCATATTCTATAGTTCCAATGTAGAAATAAACTGCCCTAAGAAAATTCAGTCTATAACTTGGAGTACAATGATAAACACTTACCCTGAAAATCCCTCTTTATTTTTCTCCTTGAATAATTGAACCAGGGACACGGAGATGTTTACAGTAATCTATATTACCTCACTTTTCTCCCTGAATATCCTTTCCAAATATATTATCCTCCATCATAAATGTCCTTCAGGTTAGTTTTCTCAGTCTTCACCTAAACCATAAATACAATTTTAAAATGAAGAATTTCTGTCCATCTCCTTAGTTTCTTTACTCCCTGTTTCCATACACAAGCAGTAAATAAGTAACTAGCTTCTTTTCTTTTCTTTCTCTTGGAGTTATGTGCTACCTTTCTTGGTATTGCTGCATAAGGTATATAGACATTTCTCTAATACTTAGGGGTGGTCCTGACTTGACTGTGAAGTATGAATTCACATTATTAGTTTTAAACCTTTCCATTATCTAGTGAATTTTTAATTGACTTACTTAGTATTTTCTTGCTCTATCACATTCAAAATATTCCACAAAACAGTGTTTGTGGGGCATTGTAGAATCCTTCTTTCCCATCATCAAACCACAAAATATCTTAAGTTCCCTCTGTGATATTTTGCTCATTGTAATGAAACCTGAGAGAATATGAACTTAACATTTAGGCAATGACTAGAATGGTTATAAAATAAATAATTCAGAAAATAAATATTAAAATCTTTTAAGGTTAAGCTGTTCTTTTGTGTGATGAAACATTGAAAACAGCTTGAATTATTTTGTATAGTATTTAGTTAAATAAAAAAAAAACTCAAAAAGAAAGAGAAAGAGAAATGTGAACTAAAAACAACCAAAGTAATCCATTTTAAATATTAGTTCTTTCAACCAGTTTTCCTAGCATTTATTCTTGTTTCATGAAAATTATTTTATTCTTTTGATTAAAAATATGACTTAGTCAAAAATTTTCTTGTTTGCCTATTGTATCTACACATAGACCTTTTCTACCCAGAAATTGTTTAAAAGTGTTGTGACTGGGGCGCCTGGGTGGCTCAGTCGTTAAGCGTCTGACTTTGGCTCAGGTCATGATCCCAGGGTCCTAGGATTGAGCCCCACATTGGGCTCCCTCCTCGGCCGGAAGCCTGCTTCTCCCTCTCCCACTCCCCCTGCTTGTGTTCCCTCTCTTGCTGTGTCTCTCTCTGCCAAATAAATAAATAAAATCTTAAAAAAAAAAAAAAAAGTGATGTGACCATCACCAAATTTTCAGGATAAAGTTCTTTATTTAATTGCATTTTTAAATGCAATAAATCATCTCATCATTAGACTAAAAACATGATAAAAACCACTTGTGAAAAAATTATGTTGATGGCATATCTTAATTAGAAAGCTGTTCCAGAATATAACAATAATAATGATATTTACTTTTATTACTCTTTTTTGTCATCAGAAGTGATGTCAATATAATTAGTATATTTAGTACTAATTATTTATTTTATTTTAGTACTTTATTAGTCTTTTATTAGTATGGTTAACTGGTCCTGGTAACTATTTGGCTTGATGCTAAATTTCAAAATAAAATATGAGACTAGATATATGAAGGTATTGAATTTTTAAAATATTTTTAATACTTTGATTACATTCTAAAATTTATCTTGGTGTATAGTAACATATTAATTTAAAGTAATAAGATGGTCTACATTAAACCAAGACTCCTAAGCTATAATAATTTCCATACTTCTCTTCATATTTATCTTTCTTTTTCCCCCTCACCTGAAAATTCTAGGAACAATAATGGCCCTCTAGAGATTCTTTTGTGAGACTGGGAGAGCTTCCCTGACATTTTATTAAGGCACATGAGTAAAAATTACTGAAGAGGCAAGTTCTACACAAAGGTGACAAATCAACTGGGGACTGGGACCTGTAGCAGTATCTTAAAAAATAAAAATTTAGTATATCCAACAAAACATTTCCATCAAAGCATTTATTTTAATATGCTCCATTCTCTTCAGTTGGGCAAAATATTTTTCAAAAGAACAAGCACCGCTATCATCCAATAGTATCCATTCATTACTACGTGGCAGGCAGTGTGCTGGGAGATAGACTTACATTATCTCATTTAGACCTTTGTCAAGCCTGAAAGTTACGTATTTTCACCAAAATTTAAGATATAGCCAAACTAGGCTCAGAAAAATAATTTGCCCAAACTAAAACTTACCAAGACTCCAAATCTTTATGATATTCCATTTACCATGAACAGATGAACCAAGCAGGACTTTTTTTTACGGCTTTACATAATCTTCGAAACCTGGTCAATTTAAAAATTTTTCCCAGGAAATTATTAACTAGTTGTTTTTTCCTTCAAAATACACTTGTCCCTATCTTTGTCCAATGATTACATCATTTGTAAGGCTGATGACAAGACCATACAGTGTTTGAGGAAATATACTTAGCTTGCTATATTGAGGAAATATACTTAGCTTGATAGCATCTTGCTACATTTGTTCTTCCAGGACTGAATGAGATTCACTTTTGTTGTTTAGGATTACCAGTGTTTACTAATAGTTCATAAGTATCCTTCAAGTGCTTATTAAATCTCCTAGAATTCATGTTAGTTTCCGCATAAACTATCAGATCATGGATGCTTCAGGGCACCATATTGGTGTTAGTAGTTACTGGCTTGAGAACAAACCTCCAAGATGCTATGAGACAAATGGTTAGTTCTATCCATGGCTCTGGAACGGAATTCTAGAACCCTTGAAAAAACGATTCTAAACTCTATAAATACTTTAAAATGAAAACGTAATAAACATCTGGAATTTGAATAATTCTTTCTGACAGTTTGATCAGATAAATCACAGAGGGAAAGCTATAATGTATTTCACAAGCAATCTTTAGTATAATCAGGAGATTGGCTTTGTATTTTTATTTGAGCACTTATATCATTATGGGAAAAGTTCAAAATTATACTCAAGGAATTTAGATTTAAATAATTTCTGGGGAACAAGTGCAAGAAAAGGTTAATATTTTTAAATGAGCAATATTATCATTATGGTATATTCCTTTTTGTTCAGCATTCTTGAATATCCTAAAAATAGATAAATGATAGAGAGATACTTAGATACATAGACACACACATGGGCAAATTTGTTGGCTCTTGACAAATGAGATATTAACTCTGATGAATTCAGGAACTCTTTTAAAGCTCTCCTTTACATTTTTAAATTAAAGTGATAAGATCGACTGAAGTTTCATGAGATACCAAAAATATTTAGCTCATTCAATTCATCATGGTTAATTAAGTTATCCACCCGAACAAAATCCCCACCTTACATTAAACCCCTCTATTTAAGCAACTTAAAATAAGATACTCCTCAGGAAGTTTAACAAAAATAAAGTCTTTCCCTCTATAAGAAAATAGGTAGAGGTCAGACTTTTAGAGATTTCACAGGATCAACAATAATAGGAATACCTGCTGTAAATATTGGTTTGAATATAAAATAGATTGGCAGGTAAGAATGTTATTTCAATTAGGATGTTAATCTATTAGTTTTAGACAGCCCTGAGAGGTGAAAAAATGATAGATGATAGATAGATAGATAGATAGATAGATAGATAGATAGATAGATAGATAGATGATAGATAGATAGATATAGACAGATAATAGAGAAGAAAAAATGATCACTGTTAAAATTTCTAGAGGAATTCATTAAAAGTAATTTTCAAGGAATAGGAATGAAGAAAGTGGATGCAAAATTTCATTTGTAATGTTGACAGGCTAGTATTAGTTAATATCTTCCTGACTTATCAGACTATTTGTTAAAATTCCAGAAGAAAAGACAGAGCACCCCAGAAGCCTCCCCTGGAGCTGATCTACCTAAACCATGGGAAGTCTAAGAGATCCAACTGAAACTAGCTTCATTGAAAAATAGAGGTGAGAATGAGTCAATAAACTCAGATAGTAATAGAACAACCGTGAAGTTGGGACCTTCTAAAGGGATGCTTATTGTTGTGCTTGTTGCTTTTTAAAATTTCCAAAATAAGATTTTATGAAATAGTGTGATGAGAAACAAGAAAATTTCAACTACAGCTTATCAAGTATTTTCTATGTCCTGGGCTTTCACAGGTATATGATCTCGTCACATTTACCTCATCCAATCCCCACTCTAACTCTATAAGTTGGGTACAATTATGTCCACTTTAGCGTTTAAAAAAGAGATCCTCAGAGAGTTTCCTAGATACAAGTGCATTTGAAACTTGTGGGCATAAAAAAACTAACTTGGTTACTTGATTAAAATCCAGATTCCGGGGCGCCTGGGTGGCTCAGTCATTAAGCGTCTGCCTTCGGCTCAGGTCATGATCCCAGGGTCCTGGGATCTAGTCCCACATCGGGCTCCCTGCTCCGCGGGAGGCCTGCTTCTCCCTCTCCCACTCCCCCTGCTTGTGTTCCTGCTCTCACTATGTCTCTCTCTGTCAAATAAATAAATAAAATCTTAAAAAAAAAAAAAAAAAAAGTCCAGATTCCAGGCTTCTGCTCTTCTGAATTCCCTAATTCAGTAGGTCTGGGATGGCAATTGACAATCCATATTTTAAACAAGCATCCATGGTGATTCTTTTAGATTCAGCCAATTTGGGGAACACTGCTTTCTACTTAGCTGCCCTGTGAAAGAGAGGAGCAGGTCCTGAGTTTAAGAGACAGTCAAGATAATTTGAGAGAAAATAATTGTGTATATTTGTCTGTTTTAGAAGACAAGTTTGTCATCTTATAAGTGAAAGACAAAAAAATACATTTTTTGTTTAATTTCATGTGAATGTAGGACAAAGACACTTTTAGACTTGTGTTAACATGGCAACTGCAGCAGTGCAGAGATGCCCAATTCATTCATTAAAAATAACTCTTAACTAGTTAGCATAAGCCCAGTATATATGACACCAATATAAGCATTTGACCTATCAACAGTTTGACTGAAGGGACAGAAAACGTATACAGGAAATGGTTGCTTCCTTCTGGGGACTTAGATCATTACATTTAAGGGAGCACAACATATACACATAAAATATTAGGTAAAGGTAAAGTTCTTACACAGAGTATTAATTTTATAACTAGATTATCTACTTAATGAATGAATTTCAAAAACAATATGAGTTCCTCCCCCTGTAGGCATGAGCTGTGATGGGAGGGTCTCCTAGAGAAGTGAGCTGACATAGGACCTTGAAACACAAGCAAATATGTATCCTGGGGGTAGGGGAGAAGATCACCCAGAACTATGAAAGGAATATGGTGCCTAGGGCCTGGTGAGGAGACTGACACGGGTGGAATGAGAGTGTGTTTAAGTAGGATAGAAATTCTTAATAGCTTTATTCTTAGCTAGGGAGATCTTTGGAAGAACTCTGCAGAATTTCCTTGACCTTGCACGTCATCTTAAATTGCATACTCATTCATTCATTCCTCCGCTTGAGCAATCATCCTTGTAGAGATAAACTTTTAATAGTATTATTTCATGCAAACTAATATAAAGCATTATCATCTTCTTTAAACTATGTCTCTAGCCATATTTACATCTTCCGCTGCAAAGACAGTTGGGCAATAAAATTTTAGGTGAAATTATTTTAAAAACAAAAACATTTTTGTCTTTTCATACAGTTTATCTAGTATATTGTGATTTCAAAGTCTGAATCAAAGGTCCATAAACTGTAAGACACCAGCCGTTAAAATCCAGAAGTGCAGAAAAATGTAATTTTCTTTACACTGCTCCTTTTATTTAAAAACAGAGAAGGTAATTTTTAATCGCTAATAGAGCCATATTAAGCAGATAAATGCCTTCAATAATCTGACTCAGATTTATGGGTTCATCTTGTCTGCTTTACTGAGGTTGCATGATGGTTAAAGAAAAAAAATCCTTGTTTCCCTCCATGAAGCACAAATGGGCTCTTCAATCTGGTTTCCTTTTCTCATAACACTCTTCTCCAGTTTGACTTCAAATGGTTTTATTTCTTGTTTTAAACTCATGTACTTGAAAATTATTGGTTTCAGGAGCAACACAAATTTAGGCAAGGGCTGATGGTATCTGTGCTATAATGGATACCCTCTCAGATTTCAGCAGTATATATCCCTAACAGAGATAAACAGGAAATTTTTTATCAGTGGCATTGCTATCAGACCTAAAAGGATCAGAGTATATAATAGTTATTATCTGACAGGCACTAGTTTATCCTTTACAGGAAAAATAAAAAAAAAAAAACTAGAAATGGTAAATGACTTTTTTCATCTCTAACCACCTTCTAAGCACTTGTTTTTCTTACCGCCTTAGACAGATTATAAGCATGAGGACAACACCAGTGATGAAATAATCTTTTCTCATAGTTCCTCCACACACTACTCCTTGCATTGCACAAGATGACAGTGGTCAATAGAATGTACTCAAGAGCCAAGTGAGAACTGAGAGAAGAGAGATCTCCTGATGATGTCAGATAAAGCAGGTAAGACCTCTGGCTCCCTGCGTCAGGTCTCCCAGTTCCAACTCCGATTTCAGCCTCAGCTGTGATGGACAGCGCCACATTAAGTTCCCACTGACAGCTACTCATCTCAAGCATGCTACATGTATCTTTCTATTTTGTGCCCTGAACGTTCTCCAACACTATGGAGTCCACTTGCCCCACATGCAAGCACAGCCGTGAAGTACTGGGTTAATATTCCCAGTGGCAACCCCTAACTATTGGGGGAAGGAACCAGTAGGTAAATGCTCCTGCCTCCTCTCTTTGAGGCTGACAATTTTGGAAGTACAGGTGGACATTCTGTCTACATCCCAGTACAACCTAGTAGAACCAAGCAAATGCTGCACAAACAAAAGCAACTACCTCAGTTACACACTTCCTGCTAACTTTCATTACATCCCTGTCTCACCTTGCCTGCTCCTTTACTCCTGCTCCCTGGATTATCTCCAACATAAATTGTTTGCACCCAGGTTGTTGTCTTAGGCTCTACTTTCAAGGGAATGAAAATTAAGATAAGTAGATTTGTTTACTACCTGCTATTGCTTTAGAACAGAGATCAGTAAACTTTTTCTCTAAAAGGGTAGATTGTAAATGCTTGTAGTTCATATAGTCTTTGTTGCTGCTGTTAAATTCTGCAATTTTAGAGTGAAAATAGCCACCGACACTACAAGATGAATGGGCATGCCTGCATTCCAATAAAACTTTATTTACAAAAACTGGTGGTGGGCTGGATGTTGCCTATGAGCCATGGATTACTAATCCCTGTGACTCTCCTAAATTCTTTTTGTAATGCATTAGAATACACTTAGATATTCCTGAGCTTAAGTATCCTAACGATAATAATTAATGAAGTTAATAATTATCTTTTATTAAAATTATTATGTACAAGGCTCTATTCCTGGCAGGTGTTTTACATACATTACCATGTTTTATTCCCAACATTTTCATTTCATTTATGAAGAAACTGAAGCTCAGAAAAGCTGTGCTGGCCATTCCTACTGTTCACCAAATAGTTTTCTGCCTTCTGAACGCATGATTGGATTATAATTCCTGGTCCTTTTTCTAGTGAGGAAAGGCCATCTAATTATTTCTAGGCAGTGCATGATAAGATTTAATTAATGTCAAATGATCCTCCAGAGCTCTTTTTCCCTTTGCAATAATCATTGACAAGTTCCAGATCCTGAGTCCCAGCTTGAGGACAATATGAGGAAGCAAATACCCAGTGACCATGTAACATAAGGGGGAAATAGATCTGAGATTTCAGAAGTTATTTGTTACCATTTCATGACGTAACTATCTTGACGAATACAGAAACTAAGGAACTTGACCACTGCCACAGCTAGTAAGTGACATGGACAAAATTTGAACATAGGTCTTTAGACTCCAATGTTTGATTTGTTTCCGTTGTACCTCCCTCACTATGTGTAAGTCACTTCCTGCACATAAAAAACATGTTAAGGCAACTACTCCCTGACAAAGGATGTCACCCAAAGACCAAAGACCTTCTTTCTTAGCTGTGTTCAAAACACACACAAAAAAGAGAAAAATCTGGAAAAGGACAAGCAAGACAAACACTGATTCTAGAAAAATTGTCCAGTATATAAAATTTAGATTCAGTGCCCTACCATCTTTTTCCTACTTTTACCCATACTTCCTATAGACGAAACATTCTGGGACATGTGTCCAATCTTATGATTGACTTTTCTCTGGTCACTCCTCCCATTTCTCTCCAACAGGGGTGGGTGCTCCCTACTATGTGACCAGACTGTTTCTAATTGACCATGGATTGACCCCTGATCCAAGACAGGACAATCAGCTGGTCTTCCCAGGGAAACTGGGATTGGGAGCTGATCCCCTGAAGCTGGTTTTTCTATTGCAATGAAGCATTCTGAGATTATAGAGTAGCAGACTTCATCCTGCCATCTGAACTAAGGTTTTCAGAGGAACAAGCAGACATGCAGAAAAGTGAGAGAAAAGACAAAGAGAGAGAGCCCTCCCAGCATTTAAAGTATTAGTTCCAGGCCCAGCTCTATTCCTGACACTAAGGTTAATGAGATGTTCCTCAAGTCTGGTAATAAATTCTTTCAGTTTGATTAAACTATACCAATTTTTTTTTCTATGATTTGCAGTCAAAGAGTCCTAAAAAATGCAACTCCCAATTCATGAGTACTTTTTCACAACTGCTCAAAAATTTAATCTTAACAGATGGGCTACATCTTCTAGTAAAAATAATTAGTCTCGATGGCTACCTCAAAAAGACTTTAGTAAAATAATTCAGTCTTAAGTATTTTATAGGAAAACCACTAAAAATAAATATCTGATTGTTGAAATTGAGCTATTAAGTTGAGCTATTTTAACCAATTATCTTTCCAATATTCTTTACATGATCCTCATCCCCTTTCTCACCTCAGACTTGCCCTAAAAGTATATATTTCCCAACCCCAGGGTCAGAAAATAGATATTTCTTAATGCAAATAGAAAAAGTGAGTGAAAGTTTGAGTTTTACTATCATAAGTTATCTCCTATTAACTAGAAAAACAGGAAGAGAATAATCAATTTTGTGTTTTGGTTTTCAAGACATGGTCAATCCTCTTGGATTAATCTTCCCAAAAATATACACCAAATCGCAAAATATTCTTCTCTCTCTCAAAGTAAGAAAGATAAATTATTTAAATTAAAAATCTCATTTTTTTCTCATGGAAGGAAGTATGTTATTTTCTACAGTAAGTCAGTAGCAAGTAACACGATTCTATAAATGTACAGACTAGTTCACTCTGCATCACTTGCTATAGAAATAGAAGAAAAATGTTTAGTTTTAAAAAGGAAAGAGATAAACAGCTATTTCAGGAATAAATCATTTAATCCTTTGACTAAAACCATAAATATAAAATAAATATATTATGTGGTCTGCAGCAAAATTTCCTGAAATTCAGGAGGCTAAACTGAATTAATATTATATGTTGCCTGATATATAGCTATATATCTCCTAAACTGTGATATAAAATAAAATTTGAGAAAATCGGACATTTTTTATTGCCTAAATATTTATAGTGTGGGGAATTTCAGCATCAATAACTTTTTTAAGAAATGTTGAGGTTTATTTGGATTTAGTTTGTTCTAAAATGGTTGAAATCAGAAGACTAATCATAATTTCATATTTCTAGTCCTGTATTGAATCAAATGATATTGTTTTTATTCTTACTACTTTTATGCTGTTTTTTACCCTATTTTTTAATTTAGTCCACATAACATTTGGAAAGATATTTTTGAATAGATATTTTCTACAGAGATTTTATTCAAATAATAAAAATTTTATATTAATATGCATTTTCATTACAAGAATGTTTGTTCATATTTGAAAAATCATGAGTGACTTAAGTTTTCACTCAAATAGTGGAATATTCATAATAAGGCATATCTTGATTTTTTAGTGTTTAATATTCAGCAAGAATTAATTTCATATTATTACAAATGATTAAAAAATGACACTGCACTACAGAACTAGAATTTCTAATTTATAAACTCATTTTTATATTCACACTTTGGAGAAAATTGTGGACACATTAAACTGCTTACATAAGCTTTTTAAAGAAGTAACTACAAAATGGAAAGTAAAATTTGCAGTGCCATTTGGCTGGCTAATTTATCTAAAATACGGTAACTGTAAAACCAGGTAGAAGGTCATTATTATAATTTTTCTCAGTGAGATCTGCAATAGATCTCTCCACATTTAGAGAATTCAGCATTTTTGCCCATTCTTATAAGTTTTTTTTTTTTTTTTAAGTATCCAAGCAAGACAAACTACATTTGCAATTCCTTAGTAAGACTGGGTATAAGACAGAGGTATAGTGATAAGTCTTATCATGTCAAGGAGGATAGGGAATAATTTCCTTTTTACCCTAAACATCCAGAAGAGAGGTCCTATTAATTCAAAGTCTCTTACCCTTCCAAAGGAAATCATCTAAAATTTTATGTGGCTGCTTAAATGATTGCTTTGGGAAATTTATATGGTAGTCATGGGAACAAGTAAAGAAGTCAAGGCAACGTTGATCATTTTAATAGTGTGCAAGTGATCCATCCAATTTGTAAATACCTTGGACCACTCTTCTAGGTCATGAGTGATCAGAAAAGGCATTTATACAAAATTAATGAAATAAAATACAAGCTCATTAATTTAAGCTAAAATCCCCTGAAGTTTTTTAATTGGCCCGATTCATCATAAATACTCTATCTGAGCTTTTGAGAAAGCAAAATATACCTCCTTTAAAGGGTTATTACATACTTTTTAAAGAAGACATATTTTCTCTTTGATAATTGAGAAATAATTCCTTTGTTCTTTTAACATTTTGAGTATTTCCATGAACAGCACTTCTCTACAAAACCTACTTCTGTGGTTTCATCAACATTTGTCTGCATTTAACTAGTAAAGATGTCAGCATGGTGCTCATGGATCTTGAGAGCGGTCATGTCAGATGCAAACTGCAGCGAGCACAGACAGGGCAAACCTGAGACCAGCACCGGCAGGAGAGTGAGGCAGGTGACAAAAGAACTGGCCATGTTATAGATGCTGGAAAGAGACAGGACAAGACATATTGATGATATCTGTGCAATAAATATTATAAACAGTGGGAGTTCTGGAAACAGTTTGAGTAAAGTGTGATCCTACATGCAGGATGCCCTGGGATTCCTGAAAAGAGCAATGGAGAAAGGCACCATATACCTTTGAAATCCAAGGCAAGCAAGCAGAAGGGATCAAAGAGGTCTGAGAGCAAGTAACGGAGCCTCAGTTTCAATGCTGGGGTTTGGAGATTAATCTCTGAAGGGGGGATGAGGAGGACCTCAATCACAGAGGGATCAGAGGATCAAACGGATTACATAAATTCGGTAAGACTGAGTCAAGGGAACAACGTAGAGCCCTACGTACTAGAAGGAGAAACTTGGTTAGTGTACTAAATAATTGGTTGTTGATGATTAATTTATGATAACTAAAGTAAAAATCTAGGAAGAACACTATATCAAGTAAATTTTTCTTTGGAACTGAGGCAACTCTGAGGCTGGCAGGTCAAACAGTCCACGCCCTAGGCAAGAAGCCTCCAGAGAGATGAACAGATAGAGCTGGACGCTGACATGCAGAAGTCTCCATGTGGCTCTTCATCTTTTACCCACATTAGAACCCAAGCCTAATGCCTCACAAGTACCATTAAGATTACACCTACCACTCTGATTTATAGCAGATTAAACGGATATGTGTAATTAAAGACCCTCACCCAAAGCAGTTGCACAATAATGCTGACCACTCTTTTTTTTTTTTATGCTTCTGATCCAGATTTTCCAGACTTCTCCCACACCTGCTATCCTAAAGTCTGATCTCTACTTATAATCTATTCCACCCAATTTTTACCCCGACCAATCAAGTATCACTTTCAGGTGGAAACAAGAGTTGCTATATCTACCTCTATAAAAAAAAAAAAAATACATAGGCATGCTTGTAGAACAAAGATTTATGTATCTTTTGAAGACATATCAAGGCACAAAAGACCTAGAATCCAGGAAGCTTTCCAACTTTCTTTGCAATCTGGCCAAGGGAAGGCTGAGGGGTAGAGAGGTCTCATGAGGCAGAACCCTACCTAGCCATGTTGCAGCTCTTCCTCATCACCTTCCTAGGAAGAGGTGGTGGAAGCATTCTCAACAATCTCCTGATCTGTATGTTCAGGTTAGATGGTTACTTACAGCTTTAGCAGCTCTGAGCCATTTAGATGGTGTAGTAAGCATGTAGCATAAAGTCCAGAAGATGTCAGCTCTTGGGGTTTGCAGCTAGGGCCTCTAAACTCACTGGAGGCCTGCCAAGGGCAATTCTACATCTTGAAGATGTAGCTTCCATGTGGTGGTGCTGAGTGAGACAGAGATATTTCTTCTTAACGGCAACAATTTTAAGCTATAATTCAGGAGCTGACTCTCTGATCTTAGCCAGATTTCAGATTCTCAGGATTCGCTGTTTACAGCTGTAGCCCAGAAAATCCCCCTGTCCTTCTACCTTAACCCAAGGCCATATCAATTCCATTTATAGAAAAGCCTAAATGCTTAAAGGAAAGGAAAAGTGAAGCACAGTTTCTCAGCTCCTTGTTTCTCTACTGACACTTCTCTGTGATACTTTAAAAAACACATAAAAAACAAAAAAACCTACCACAATAGTTTCCATTAATTGCAATCAAGATATGGAGGCCATTTCTCTGCCATTTGAAGCTAGACTTGGCCATACGACTTATGGTGGTTAGTGAAGACTTAACAGATGTAATTCAAGCAGAGGAGTGAATAGGGCTTGCACCTCAGAACTGGCTCTTTCTTTGTTGCTGGGAACTCTTGTTACAATGTCAGTTGACCAGGCTGACCTCCAGAAGGTGACAGCATGTGAGGAAAATCTCTGCTGTACCAGCGAAAGGCACGGACATATGAGTGAGGCCTCCTAGATCACCCAGCCACAACCAAGCTGGCCCAGATAAAAACAGCCAACCCAAGGAACTGGGAGAAAAAAAGTTGCTGTTTTAGGACACTAATGTTTGAGATTGAATGCTATGCAATAAGCAAGCTGAAAAATTCTCTTCCTTAGTTCGCATAATATAGAGCTGCAAAAAATCGCATTTAATAAGGATTAATTATACAAATAAGATCCTGAGAAGAAGCACAGCTTAGTATTTTGTCACTTTTTTCAGAAAAAAACTATTGGATAAATTTATTTTGTTCTTATGAGCAAGTAAAACAAGGTCAAGGATTATATAGCACATATCTACCTGTGAATATACTTGCATGTGTATGTTCAAAAATAACTAATTCTAATATTTATTAGCATCATTAGCATCATTGATTAGAGAATTGGCAGGGGGTTGTTTGCTTGCTTTGGTTTTGGTTTTCAAATTACTTCTCTTGGGAAATATTACACAAGAAAAACATTTTTCTTGAAATAGCAAATACATTCATCCAACTAGATTTTGCTCCTATTCCCCAGACACAATCACATGGGTTATGATGTGGCCAACTGTGAACTTGTGCTGGAACAGATTTAATTTTGCTTTAATTTAATAACATGGGGCAATGGCTCAGAGAAGAAACATGGTTCTCTCCTCCAAGGAGGAGGAAAAATCAGAGTAGGCTGGACAGTGTGACTGGTAGTTGCGCAGTTGGATTTTATTGTTCAAAATTAGAACATAGGTTCAGTGCTCAAGGGAAAGCTGTGTTATTTATGGTCCTGCTCATTTATACCAGGTGTACCCTTGGCTTTCTGACCACACCCACTGACTTACTGCCATGGAATTGTGTGAGCCTGGCACACCTAACTGCTTGAGTCTCTAAGATGTTATAAAAACTTACCAGTCACATGGCAGTAGGCTCACTTCCTTTATATTATCCAACAGATCCAGACCAAAATTAGAAAATTGAGACTTTTTTTTCCCTAGAACAGTGATTTATTTAGTAACTCTAATCTGAAGACATTCACTTTTGAAATGCTGAGAAAATTGCAAACAATTTATCACACAGAAATTTTGGAAGCATCCATATCAATAAAAGTGTCTCTTGCTAGTTTATGACTGGAAATCAAGTAATGATCACCAGTGGTATTGATCTCTTCCTACACAATCTTCTTCTGAATCACTCATTCATTAAAGAACCACAAATTTTTAAGGTGCACAAACTTCATGATCTTGAAACTTAAAGGAGAAAGTATGAATGATAGTTTTTTTAAAAATGTTCTAATGTGGTGATTAAATTATGTCACTTCAAGTAAAAATATTAATTATTTAAAAACAAATCAATGTGGATCAACTATTATGAATGATTGGAAATTTTTTTTAAAGATTTCATTTATTTATCAGAGAGAGCACACAAGCAGGGGGAGCGGCAGAAGGAGAGGGAGAAGCAGGCTCCTGCTGAGCAAGGAGCCCGATGCAGGACTCGATCCCAGGACCCGGGGATCATGACCTGAGCTGAAGGCAGACACCTAACCGACTGAGCCACTCAGGTGTCCCTGATTGGAAAATCTTTTAAAGTTCACCTATTTGTGCATATATAATATGTGTATATACAATATCTATTTCTAATATTTTTTGGTGTCAGTCATTTTCAGAGTGAGGAATTTGGGGATAAAGGGTAGAGGGAAGTTGTTTTATTTTGTTTATTAAGTTATTTCTCTTGAGAAATGCTACCCAAGATAAACCTTTTTCTCCCCAGAAATAGAGAAGACCACCTAACAAAATGTTGCTTCTGTTTCTGCAGACCTAAGAGTCAGATGACGTTTGAGGTAAAGACAGTTTTCACAAGTCCACAAACAAATCTTCATTATGAACAGCAAATATTCTATCCTACTATTTAGAAAAATAAATTAGTACTTTTGGATTCATTTTATTTTCAATCTTGCCTTAATCTTTTTTCTTATCTTAAAGTGTTGTTCATCAGCTGCTCTTGACCTTCACCCTCCTTTTTACCATAGTTTAAGCTACACTGATGTCTTTGTGTAGCATGATTTTAAGAACCTTGCTCAAATTTAAGTATTTGTACTTAAAATGCAAATATTTAAAATGATAATACCCACTACTGACATTTTTCAGTGAAGTATAACTACTCAAACAATATTGATAACAACAAAAGGAACACAGTTTTACAAGTCAATTATCATAACACTAGTCATTCAAAATTAGCAGAATTTCATATACTTTGATTCATCAATGTCTTTCCTGAGAATTTAAAGATAATAACTAAATGACAAGGAAAAAAGATAAGACATATGAATCTTGTAGGACCCTTAATATTTTGCAAAAATTTTGTTATAGCAAAAAATATATATTCCAAATACATAAAAATTGCAATATATGATTAAGTAGATTCTGAAAGACTGGTGAAAATGATGTGAAAGATGTGAAAGACTGGTACCCAATGATTAAAATATTAGTCTGAAGACTGTATCATGTAAAATGTTTACAATGTAATATTAAGATAAATATCAGATCTCAATATAGCATCTGCACAATATTTTATATCTTTGTCAAATTATATGTCTTTATCTTCAAGAACTGGAAATAATTTGAGAACATGGATCAGAACAGAGTGGTGAGATTCTGAAATCTGACTTCTTTTAAAAGTTCCCTTATTATTATAATGTTTAATCATCATTTTAAAACCTCATATATATTTCCACTGATGAAATAACCCTTTTAATTCATATAAGAGTAGCTAGTAGAAATCTCAGTCCATAACCTGTCATGATGAGTAAATATCAGTTTATTTTTCTGTATTTAAAACTAATTTCTCTTTCAGACCCCTTTTCTCCTAAATCTCAGTCAGCCCAGGGTCTTCTTTCATCCTTTTTGGAATCCCATCCTTGTTCACCTCTGTTTTTCACTCCTTGATCATCATTCCCTCCTTCCTCATTCTTCCTCACTTGGCTTCTTCAATCAGCTGTTTTCTCTGAAATGCCCATACTACTCTCAGGTATGTGAGAAACTGCCTATTACTTCCGTTCATCAGAGCTGTGGTTCAGTTCTGATTCCTGTCCCCATCGTAGGATAATTCCATGCCAGAATGGAGCTGTCAAACCTCTGGATGACTACTACTTGTCCTTCTTCCCAGATATCCTTAAACAATTCCTTTGCTTACAGTTATGAGCTGCATAAAACACTGAGGTCTTCATTCCTACCTCCCCCCACCATCAGGTTTCACCCTGAAATGGGTATGCAGCTCTTCTGTGCCCCAGATTCCCATTCTTACAGGAAATTTGATCATCCATCCCACCCCAGACTTGGACTAGGCAGCAAAATAGACTGAACTCAGGTGCCCTTTGCAGATCAACAAATGTTTGCACTTACACCTCCCTGTTGCCTAGAGAAATGATCACCTTGGAGCCTAGTTTTTACATTGTCATGATTCTTTCTGGCCTAAGTTCTCTCAAGGTGCAGGTCCTTGGAAATCAAAGCTACATGGTGACTCCTCTGTTCTCATGTTTTCACTATCATCCCTCTGCAGAGGCAAAGAACATCAGTGATCAAAGATGATTAAGCAGTAGGAAAAAGGAAATGCAAGGGGAGAGAAAACCAACGTATTTCAAAATTTTATTGTGCCATTCCAATATTATGAATATTGCCTAAATTCAAGAAAAGTCCTTGTGGCTTTATCCACAGTCAAGAACAATTGCATAATATATAAGGCCATATATTTTGGATGACTCATAAATGTGTGTGATTATAAAAACAGAACTATAGTTTTTCTTCTACTAATGTTGCTATGTGAATAATCTCAAATTCAGTTGTTTAGACAGATGTTAAAACAGGTTCACAAATTTACTCTCTATTATTCGGATGCCCCAAAACTATTTCTTCTTTATTTTCTTTTTTTAAAATTTTTTTATTGTTATGTTAATCACCATACATTACATCATTAGTTTTTGAAGTAGTGTTCCATGATTCATTGCTTGTGCATAACACCCAGTGCTCCATGCAGAACGTGCCCTCTTTAATACCCATCACCAGGCTAACCCATCCTCCCACCCCCCTCCCCTCTAGAACCCTCAGTTTGTTTTTCAGAGTCCATCGTCTCTCATGGTTCGTCTCCCCTCTTCTTTATTTTCTAAAAACAATCTCATTTTCCTCTAAAATCCCATCCCACTGGTGGCATAAACAAAATATGCATTTGCCAATTGATGATATTTCATAGTATGGGGCTTTAATAAACTCTTTAAGGGAATCTAGTCTCCATCAGCTGAGTGCTCAGACATTTCCTTCCTGCCACCTCATCGGATCTCCATCCCATTCTTCCCAAGATAGGACCTAGGATTTGGGGAGGGGTGAGGGAAGGTTGTAGGGCTTACTTGACCGATGAGGACTTAGTATCCAAACATGCAGATCTGTGGGCTGTGCTATGGAACACTGTTTGCCTGCCCCAGAGAGAAGGATTGTTATTGCTTGGTATCTGAACCACTGCACAGTTTCTGAGATATCACTGGTACTCTTATGGGTTATCCTCTTGTATGGTCAGGGTTCCTCCTCCTCCCCTTCAAACTTGGCTCTATTCCAGAGCTACCGACCCTCTGATTTGTAGCCAGTCTCCATTCAGACCAAGTCTTAGGCTATCTTCAGCCTCAGCTCTTACAGTGGTGTGATTTTGCCCCTAACCCAGGTGGCCCTTGGCAGTCTTGCTACATCTCAGCACAGTTACCTTACACATCCCACTCAGCTCACCAGGATGGCCTTCCCACATCTTAACCACAGCACACAGTAGCCAAGAGAGGAACTAGAGCATTTGCTCATTTATTCTCTTTGCCTAAGAACACATCAAAAATTTTTACTCTGAGGCGGTGATAGCATGTTGGTTCCAGCTTCCATGACACTGCACCTCCTTCAAAAGTGTCAAATTTGGAATGCGACACCAGCCTTCCCTATTTTTCTTTCCCCTTAAACTACAGAACACTGTTTTTCCAACTTTTGAGTCAGAAAAGCATGAAGTTACTTGTCTGACCACCTGTTTCCTCTCTCTCTTATCTCTCTCTCTCTCCTCTTCCCTCACTCCTTCTCCAGAACTAGAAGGGCATTCTTCTAGTCCCCTTTCTTAGAAAGGACATCCCTTCTTCTTACAAAGACAGAATTCATCCTCTCCACATCATAGTTTTTCATAAATTGAAGGACAGCTATTGGGGGAGTAGCTATAGGGCCATGTGATACACTGAGGATGGAGCAAAGAATGAGGTATACATTGGTCTAACATTTTCAAAATATAATCCCCATTACCTTATTCGTAACATAGACTTACATTAAATAGCCCTTTTCATTGGCAAAGTAATTTTATACATATGTTAGTCCAAACAAGATTTTGTGATAATATTGTGAATAATTTTTTAAAGACTTGTAATTTAAACAAGATTCTGTTTAAAAAAACAACAAACAAACAAGCTTTTCTGGGAGACAGTATTGTGAAACTGAGGCCTAGCAATGGCAAAGCTAGGACGCGACCCTGACACTTCAAGTTCAAATTTCAGCATCCTCGCCATTCACCAGAGTCTCCATATTTCCCAGATAATCACATGAATTGCAACCTACTAGATCAAATTGCTCACAATGGTTATGAAGTGGTCAATGATGACCAACTTTTCATCAAAGAATATCTTAGGTTTGGAAAGAATCTGACTTGTCCATTCAGCAAAACAAGAGATTCTCACATGCCAGAAATGGTCTTCAGTTTTTAAAAGTATTCTTTAGAATCTGCCTAGATGTCTTTGAGAAATTATATAAAATATAATTTTCGATCTCTCTGGATATTTTCCATTTCATATTTCCATTGGCCCCATTTTTTAAAAGATTTTATTTATTTATTTGAGAGAGAGGCAGAGAGAGAGTGAGAGAGAGAGAGCACAAGCAGGGGGAGCAAGAGAGGGAGAGGGAGAAGCAGGTTCCCTGCTCAGCAGAGTCCAACACAGGGCTTGATCCCAGGACCCTGGGATCATGACCTGAGTCAAAGGCAGATACTTAACTGGCTGAGCCACCTAGGTGCCCCTCCACTGGTCCCATTTTATCACAAATTATTATTATTATTATTATTATTATTATTATTGCTGCTATATGTAGAAAAGATATGTTTGGTACTTCAAATGCATATCTGTCAATTAGTTTTCAATTAATCATTACATCTCTGGGATCCTTCTAAATAATCAACAAAATTGTTGAGAAATATAATACTTGCAATGCTGGAGAGGATCTTGAAGATAATTTAATTCAAATTCATTAACTGAGTATTTGTGTCTCATTCAATCATTCATTGAACAAATGTTGACTGAACACCTACCATGCCCCAGGCACCATTCTAGGGTCTGGAACACCGTCATCAGCCAAATGGCCTAAATTCGCTGCTCTCAGGTAGCTTACATTTTAATTTGTGAGACATAAAAGATAAATAACTGAAATGTATGGAATGTTTAAAAAAAAAAAAACAAATGCCAAGGAACAGATAATAAATAGCAAGAAAGGGAAGATGTAATATGCAATGGGGGATATTTCAATATGGTGGCTGAGGAAAGGCCTCAGGGAGAGACTGACTTTTGAGTAAAGATGTGATTGGGGTGGGCCCAGGAATGGGAATTCTAATAAATTAGGAAAAATTCAAAATCTTGAAAATACAAATTCCTGACAGAGGCAAGCTGCAGGAAAACAGGCACTTTCATACATTGTGAGTGGTAGTACAAAATGATATGACCCTGTCAGGGAAAATTTCTCAGCATCTAATGAAACTATATATGCATTCCCCTTTTCGCCCACTGTGCCCACTTCTAGGAATCTATTCTAGACACAGTTCCATGATTTTAAAACAATATAAGCACATTATTTACAAAAGCAAATTAACAGAAAATATCAGCGCCAACAAAATCCTTATGAGGTTGTATCAAGAAAATACAGTACTTTATTATTATTACTGCTTTAACCCACTAAATTTGGGAACAATTTTTTCCACATCCATAACAACTGGGCCAAACAATAATGGACACTAAAACACTGAACAATAAAAGAAAATTCATGAGTTCACATTGACAAGCAAGGAAGGGAGACAGAAAGAGAGGAAAGCAATAAAGGAATAAAAGAGGGGGAAAGAAAGGGAAACTCATTACTGATGCCAGCTAAAAAGTACAGAATAAATGTTGAAATCACATCTCCATTTTGTAGTCACCAAGGTAACAGCTAATTTAAACAAGGATCATCAATGGATGTTAAATCCTTTGGATAAAAACTGGAGGTAGTGGGATCTGTGGTGGGGGTAGAAATGTACTCACCAACTCTCACAGTATCATCCACAAATTACTCACTAATTGCAAAACCAGTCAACCTTTCTAATGGAGAGAGCTGAAAGATACCACCTTTACCAAGTGATTCAACTCTGCATCACTGTTAACTAGAACACCTGCTCGTATGAACCATCCTGATGTGATACATATATCACGTATTCTTGCTAAAAATGTTTAACCTAGGTTCATTTGTGAGATTAAAGAACTAAGACAAATAAAAAATATGGGACGTTGTCCAACACAGCTGATCTGATCTTTAAAAGTCGATGTTACAATAATAGCAGCAACAAAAAGACTGGGGACTCTTCCAGATTAAAAGGGACTAAAGTGACATAACAAGCAAATATAACATATGCACCTTAAATGTAAAAGACTGCAGACTAGATAATATTATTGAAATTTTTTTTCACTTTCTCAGGTGCAATTATGGTGCTGTGGTTATATAGGAGACTATACCATTTCTTAGAACAGACATGCTAATGTATTTAAGAGCAAAATATCATGATAGCTGTAACCTACTTTCAAATAGTTTAGCAAAATAAAAATTCCTGGGGTGAAGAGAAAACGAGGGAGAGAGAGGGAAAGAGGGGGGGAAAGAAGGGGAGAAAGACAGAGAGAAAGCAAGGGAGGCAAAATGTTAACAATTGGTGAATCTAAATGAAGGCTGTATGCTTATTCATTGCAGTAACCTGCCAGCTTTTACATATAGGTTTGAAGTTAAAAACAAAACTATTGTTAAAAACAAGATAGAATACTGGAGCTGAACTAGAAGTCAGCAAGTATAGACAAATATATCTTGTGGAATTTTGCTACAGGATAGGAGAGAATTAGGACAGGTAAATAGGAGAGATGGTAATCCCTAATTTCTTGATTTTTAAGTTAAGGAGGCTAATTCAGAATATTTACATCTGGATCTATAATGTATGTGTAGAAATTCTGGAAATAAGTCAATGTATATAATAAAGAGTCTAGAAATAGACCCACATAAAGATAAGAGACTGAGTTTTGACAAAGGAGCAAGGGCAATAATGTGGAAAAAAATAATATTTTCAACACATTGCACTGGGATAACTGGACATCCACCTTCCAAAAAATGAAACTAGATTTTACAGGCTTCACATAAATTAATTCAAAATGGATCATAAACCCAAATGTAAAACACAAAACTATAAAACTCAAAATAGGAAACAGGAGAAAATCCGATGACCTTGGCTATGATGATGACTTGTTAAATTCATAGACTCATGATTGATACAATCATGATGAATAATGAAACCTACCGAGATCCCCGTCATGATAAAGGCAGCCTTCTGGTAACCTCTGGTATCTCCATCTCCTTAGCTAAATCCATTTGTCCATTCTTAATGATAGGAAACACTAGGATTTATTTTACATTTTTTTGAACATTTGTGCTTCTCTGAAAAGGCTTTTTGAGAAAAGTGTTGGCCCTGCCTGAAGGTATTCCTAGAGCAGACCTCCAGGGATAAGAAACACAAGTTTAGCTCTTTAATTATTTTATCAAATGTCAGCCTTGCCTAAGTTCTAAGGTATGTTGCCTTTCAATCAATAAGACAGAACATCTACACTTGACTGATTCCCATCAGAAAGCCCGTGGAGACAATTGCTTCTCCAGATAAGGACAACGTAGCCACTTATTTCCTGAGATTCTCTAATTTTCAACTTTTTTATCAGCCCTGATCACGAGAAAGAGATATGTATTTACTAAATTACATTAACCCTTCCCACATAGAAATGTCATTTCAGATCTACAGTTTAATATTGTGCCTTGTCTTTTGTCTTGACAAGTATATGAAACAGTGATGTGATGTTGCACATGGCTTCCATTGTTGTCGTTCATACATGGTGAGAGTTTACTATGAACTTTCCTTTCTTCTGTCACATAACAGACTTTTCTGAATTCAGAACGAAGATATATGGGCTATTTCTCATGGTTTGGCATCTTTTCCCAAATGAGAATTATTCATCTCAGCACTGTTCTTTTTACTTTGGCTGCTAGGAAGCTAAGTGATCTTTCCCAATCTTTCCTTCATTAGCTTTCTTCACTTCTCAACCCCATCAGTCTGCCCTTGTTTTCACTTCATCTCTCCAATATTGCTAAGGTCTTTACATATTCTTTTTTTTTTTTTTAAGATTTTATTTATTTATTTGAGAGAGAGAATGAGATAGAGAGAGAGAGCATGAGGGGGGAGGGTCAGAGGGAGAAGCAGACTCCCTGCTGACAGCAGGGAACCCGATACGGGACTCGATCCTGGGACTCCAGGATCATGACCTGAGCCGAAGGCAGTCGCTTAACCAACTGAGCCACCCAGGCGCCCCAAGGTCTTTACATATTCTATGGAAATAACTCCTAAGCATGTTTGTTGAGCAATTTAATTAAGTGGTAATCCATGGCATTCATGAGAACACTCAGACAAAGAGCCAGATTGAACATCCTGAAGGAGGTTCTCAGAGACTCACAGCACGTCAGACATCCAAGCAACAACCGTCATAAAATGAAATAAGGGCCATAATAGGAACAGGTAGAAGGTGCAGTGGGAATACAGAAGGAAAATGCCTGTGGTTTGATAGAAGAGAACGAGAAGATCTCACAAAAATGTGAAATCTTAACTGGGGTCTAGAAGGATGAGGAGGAATTTATAGGCAGATATATTTATAATGTACGGTGGGACATGAATTCCATGGCACAAATGAAGGACAAAGGAAACAACATCATTGCTCTATAACCACGTGCATCCCATTAGACCCTGGTACTGTCACTTAATCTGATTAATTTGGTCTCTCTTCTATGAGCCCATAAAATCTTCATCTATCTAGGGAGTTCAAGAAAAAAGTGGCTTTGATTCATTTTATAGTCTTCTAAATCCGTCTTTTGCCTGGCCATGGCCTTTTGAAATTCAGAGGTCAGGTATTTGATTATTTTTATTCTTTTTGCATTGGTGTTGGGTCACCTCTTCTCAGAGATCATGACGGCAAGATGTAACACTTTGAGAAAGCGGTAAACTGGGTATACCTAGTATTGGGTGCCATGGCAAAACATCATCCCTTCCCCAGAGGAACTTCAGTGGTGAAAGGAATCTTAGACATTCCCTAAGTCGGTTCTTTCACCTTCATTTTATGGAATAAATATTTGATGTAAACAAAAGGCAGAGCGATGCTCTCAAGACCATCCCAGTCGGTTGGAGCTGTGGACCACATTCCTGACTCCTGCCCCAGCAACAGTCCAGGTCTCAACAATATAGTCCTTTAATTTGGGGCATAAACAAATTGCCAAGGGAGTTTGTTAAAATGCACTGAAGGTACATATTTTAGGATTCTACTGTTAGAGATTCAGATACAGAGAGGGGAGCCAGAAACCTGCATTTTAAACAAGCATCTCAGGTGATACTAATGCGAAGAACCCACACTTCTAAAAACACCTCCCTGGAGGCTGAACTCCACACAAGCAGAGACCTATTTCTCTTAATCTCTTTATCCCCAGTGACTGCAGAGCACATGGTGTATAGGAAATGTCCAATGTTGAATGAATGAGTAAAGCATATTTCTTAAAATACACACCACCGGGGGCGCCTGGGTGGCTCCGTCTTTAAGCGTCTGCCTTCAGCTCAGATCATGATCCCAGGATCCTGGGATCGAGCCCCGCATCTGGCTCCTTGCTCAGCAGGGAGCCTGCTTCTCCCTCTCCCTCTACCTGCTACTCCGCCTACTTGTGCTCTCTGTCAAAATAATAAAACCCTTTAAAAATTTAAAAAATTAAATAATTAAATAAAATACACACCACCTTCAAACTTTGGCGTTTCTAGCAAAAGTACTGACAAACTGGTTCTTGACTGGGCTATTTTGAATTGTTATCTTTGAATTATACTGTTTCTATATTTCTTTATAAATCAAGCTTTTCAATACAAAGTCCAGATCAAGATTTTGCAACACAGAAAGCCAGCAAGCTCATAAAACATCCCAGGAAGTAAGAATTCAAGCAGTGAAAGAGAATGATTGTTTGAGTTGTCATTGTTCACACTTGGATCACATAAGCTGTTATTCCAAATCAAAACCCAAGGTACTTTTTTGGTATTTTGTGATTCGCTGTAGCCTTATCTTCATTTACGAAATAATATAAGAGGGTTTGCCCTCTGTTACATATGTGACTATTAAATATTTAGGGCTATAGAGTGAATTTCTCTATATTTTATAAACAAATATTCTAAAGAAGAGCAACATTTTTTATACAAATTAGGATAAGTGAGAATAATGACATGGCATGGAAAAATATTGTTGGTTTCTGCTAAGAACTATTCTATTCCATAAATTAGGGTATTTTAACATAACATCTGGGGGGAGTTGCCATAAAGAAATAACTCATTAGGAAAGAAGTATACCTGCAAAAAAAAAAAAAAAAAGAAGTCTACCTGCAATTACCCTGAGATCAGGACTCTTCTGACAGTGTCACATAACTTGCAGAGTGAAACACTAGTATATCTTCATTTTAGAAAGGTTTAGAGAGAGCCTTAGTATCCTCAGCCTTTCACATGGTACCTCCTAAAAAGCCATGTTCTATATCTCACACCACATGGCCTCTGCCTTCCAACTATAATTCACATAATCTGGTTATCTGGTTCTGTAAGAATTACAAAAGTCCATTTTAGAGGGGTAATTGCCAGGTGAGTGATATCCAAGACTGAGAAAATGTAGATGATTAGATTTAGCAAAATGTTATAGCATGATTCATATTTGTTGATTGTGAAAATGCTTTGGGGAGATTGAATTAGCAGGGAGAAGACCTTTTAGGAGGCTCAGAGAAAAGAATCTCAGGAGTATAATTTTGGAATGAATTAAGTTATTTGGGGACCTAAATGAGCATGTCTGAAAATTAATATAACAAAAGAAGAAGTGTATATGAGAGCAGAAAGTCAGCATATAGTCCAGATTGGTTTTGACATTTGACAAGCAATTATTATAGTGAAAGTAATCATGAAAACTCAAGATGCCTAGTTTTCTAGTGATCAATTTTGGCCAGAGTTTGACACAATTATCCAGTATTCAGACAAAAACAAAAATGCTAATTTGCTCAAAACGTACTGTTTTCTGTGTTATTCGAATAATTTCCGTATATTACTAAACTTTGTCCAGCTGGTTCATAATTTTGGTTTTCAAGGCATCGTTTTTCAAAAACTTTTACCTTTTCTTTTCTCATAAAGCATCATTCATGGCCAGGGCTCAGAACATAAAACTAACATCATAATTCTTAATAGTATTCTTCTTCAAGGGTACATCTTCATTTCAATTGGTAATAAGTCTTACAAAATGAATGATTCTCAAATTATTTAAAGTGAATTACAGGGTGGCAGAATTGGTATAGAGGGAAAGGCCTTTAGAACAGGCATGAATTACAGCCCAGAGCCTCCTTCCTCCTGCTGTAATTGGCCCCGATACTTGGGACGATGTAGCTCAGATAAAAGAAACCTTACCACAGGCTTTGGCAGAGGCTACATTTGTACCAGAAGGTACCAGTGAAGGGATTAGGCTTAGTCATCCAGCCGCTTGGTCACCCACTATGCAGTGCTCCCCAGAAGTTTACACGACGGCCACCAAGCCCGCTGCCTTTCAGGGCTGGAAACAGAGATGTCACTTTGAACAGTGAACAAGTCTCCGGGATAAGCGATGACTGTTCTTCCACTATATCCTGCAGCGTTCTTTATACTAAAATAATATGGGTAAGGACAACCAGCTGAAGAAAAAGAAACATCTATATTGAATTCATGTGCTCCAAATGAGAGGTCTTATGTTATTTACTGAAAAAAAAAAAAAATAGCCCATAAGAACTACTTTATGATAAATAAAACTAACAGATTTTTCTCAAAAGTGCATTTGTTCAAGTCAGAAAGTGATAGGCATTTAAAGATAAATATGGGGACGGGGAGCAAAATTCCTTAATCTCAGTCAGTGGTATTTGGTGGTGGGCCGGGGGGCTCTTTGTCACTCTCAAAAGCACAGAAAGGTGATTTGTGATGTGTTTTTGTTCAACTCCTTCCCCATGCATATTATCTCTGCAAGATGAATCTTCTCTAAGACATGTATTGCCCTTTTATGCTGACTGCATGCGTGCGTATGCATAAATGCCACATTTCCAATTAGGATGTGTATACTCAGGAAGGATGACATATCAGGGCTGTCAGGCTAAAAGCCCTACAGTGCAGGAGAATTTTCCACATCATTCTGTGGGTCTGCCAAGATTATGGGATGTGTCTATTAGTTTTCTTCATCTTCTCTTTCCTTGCCTTTGATTCTAAGTCATCCTCGCTCTCAAGCTAGATACTGTTCTTTTTTTTTTTTTCAGACAGCTCCAGAAATAAAGTGAATTGCCGATCTCTCTTACTAAAATTTAAGTAACGCTTTGTTTTATCCTAGTAAGATGCACTCCCTGTTGTTTCCAATATGGATTAGTTTCCAACAATTTGACTTCACCTCTTCATGTAAAAAATGTGCTGTTAGCACATTACTGAACAAGATCGCTTTCTGTGGAAGAAACTACAGGGGAAATTTGTACTGAAGTCTAGCACTTCATGATGTCTTCTTTGAAAGTCTTAAACATTGTGCAAGTAAAAATGGCACAATATCAAGGTGTCATATGGCACACACTACAGCGAATGACACCTAATAGGATAATAAGGTAAGCTCTTCAGAAAGATATTATAAATCCTTGAAATATAAATATGATGTTTGGGAACACCTAGTGTTTTTCCTGAAAATTTTAAATCTTTATGTTGTTGACCATCAGGGAGAAAGGAATAGGATAGATGGGAAAATGTTGGTATCAAATTGGAATGTCAGGTAAAAATATAACTTACCTGAGTATATTGCTTTCAAAAAGTTACAAAGATATGCAAAAGTATGATTCCTATTTTCACTAGATTCAACTTACTAGTATATTAAATTATAAGGTCAGAGGCCAGTGTGCTGCATTTATAAGCTATGTGGCTGGGGCCGAGAATTTGTGTGCTATGTTTTGAAAGCCTTGGTGATTCAAGCACCGTAGATGTGGACATCTCCCAACTCATCTGAAAATACCATTCACATCTTTATTACTGCGAGAGAGATAAGATCACAGAACTTGAAGAGATACAGTAGACGATCTGGTCCATTTTTCCTGCTATTCACAGAGTAATTACCATATTTTTCCAGGCTGAGCAATCAATAATGCATTCTAATGCTTTCCATTTGGTTCTCTACAATATTGGTTTTAATGTCCTCATCTTGCCGATAAAAGTTCCTTTTCCCTAGTTTTCTAATCAGGTCAAGTTGTCTTTTTAAATGGAAAGTGGCAATAACCAGCTAATCAACAAAACACATTTGCTCTCCCTCAAAGCATGTTACAGAGAGCAGCTCAGCCCGTCACACCTAGTCCTTCTGATGATTTCGGGGCGGGGGGAGAGATTTTATTATTCACAGGGGGAAAAATCTAGGCGCATGAACAAGTAGGGCATTTTCTCTAGGCATATTTACTCAACATAAATGTGGGCTCACATTTAAGACTGCGTATATTGTTCATCTAAGTTTGACATTACCATTTTAATGCTGTAACTGCTAGCTCTTAAAGGCTTTAGCTTTATTAAAAGTTTAATGAAACAAGATTTGTTAACTCAGACATAGTATGTTTAGATTCTTTTTTTGTATAATAGATTCTTGCTTTGTAAGGTGTGTAGGCGCTCTTGCTAGATTGATGGAAGTATGGAAAAGATTAAGTGACTTCTCTGGGATCACCTCAAAATTGAGTGGTTCGGTTCAAATAGAAACCCGATCACAGCCCTTTGCTCTATGCTTCAGGCCACATAGCTTTCTATGTTCGTAAAAAAAACAATATTTTGTGCATTAAAGAAAGGATGATGCAATTTATCTTTGCTGTTAATATCGTTTGTTGTTTATTACAGAAGGATGTGCAGCCACAGGTAAGCTTGAAATTGGCCTTAATAAAAAAAAAAAAATGTTTAAGGCAGCATTACACCTGAAAATAAAATTTAGTGCTTATGTTCAAAATGTATATAGATTTTTTAATTCTCACCAACTGTAGTGAAGGAACTACTTCCACAAAATCGTCAGGGAAAATTCCAATGATTCCACATCCCTGGAAATAACATGCAGGGATGTTATTCTAAGCCATTATTGAATTAACAATCAGCATTACTCAGGCTTTATAAAAAGAAATGGATGAAAAGAGATCATTGCCCTCAGGGAACTTACAGTCTCCTTGGGAGTATGCAACAAGACGCAGTAAACAAGAACAAAGTGTGCAAGACTTGTGCACTATTGGGTAAGCACTAAATTTAGTGATTAAGCACTAAATTCTGTTTTATAGATTGACTCTCCATTTAGTGAGAAATCAGAAGAAATAAAGATCAATCCTGGCTACTTAGAATACATGAGAATGTTCTCGAAGAAGTATAAAGTGAAGCTAGATCTCAGTGGATGGATCCACAGACAGAGGGCAAGAGGAGAGCTGTTCTGGGTGGGCTATAGGGAAGTAAACATGATATGCTCTGAAAAAGGGAGAGCTACTTAGGAGACAGAGAATAAAATGAAGCCTGCTCATTTGGTCATCAAATTAGCAAATATTTATGGAGATCCTACCATTCTAGATACTGAGGATATGGTAGTAAGAGAGGAAAAAAGGAGGACAAATCCCCCATAGCACTTCTCCCAGCAGGAAACACAGGGCTTATCTAAACAGCCTAAGAGAGGGAAGTATAATGAAAAGATTATTTATAGAGGTAGGAGCAGGTTTTAAGGAAATCAGCAGAGGCTGTATAATACCCTAAAGCCAGCAATAATGGGAAGCAGCCACCATCTCTACTTTTGAAGGGATAACAGGAAGGAGAAGTTACCGGAACCTAGAGAGAAGATCCAAGAGAAGGGCTGTCTGACAAGAGGTGTGGCCTTCAGTAAAGATCACTATCAAGCTGCAGTGACCTGCTGGGAGTGAATCTAGTGAATAAATATCCCAACTCCTGCCTCTCTATTTCCTCCTAATGTTTCCCATTTGCTGATTCCAACTACAAGGCAGAAAGCAAAGGGGCCACTCAATGTAGTCAGTACAGATCTATGCGATATGGAGAAGAGTGGGGATGACATCTGAAGAGGAAAACAGAAGTGTTCAGCATAATCTTCTGTATCACCCAGGAGACTACCAGAGAAGTAGAACCAGTAGGATAAATACACACACCTGTGCGTGCACACACACACATACACACATAATGCACATATATAAAAAGTAGATGCATAGAAAGAAAATGTATATAAAATATAATTTGTTTTACAGATAAAATTTATACTCACGTATAATTTAAATGTGTAAGTCTATGTAAATATAAAATACATAAATATGTATGTATATCATATATATACACCCATATGTATTTTTCATATATTTATAATGAGATTCATTTCAAGGAATTGGTTTTACATGACTGAGGGGTCTGGTAAGTGTGAAATCTAAAGGATAAGCTGGTAGGCTGGGAACTCTGGAAAAGACGCTAAGGCTGAAGTCCACAGATAGAATTTCCCCCTCACTGGGGAAACCTCAGTTTTTCTCATAAGGACATTCAACTGATTGGATAAGGCCCACCCAGATTGTGGAGGATAGTCACCTATATTAAAGTCAACTGATTATACATGTTCACTGTATGTACAAAATACCTTCATAGCAACATCTAGATGTGTGTTTAATTGAATAATTGGGTGTTGTTGCCTAGCCAAATGAACACAAAAAAATAATCATCACAGACTCTGTTCTTATCGACCTTATATTTTGGTAGAGAACATCAGAAAAAAACTGTTTTTAATTTTTTTAAGTCTACCTTCCAGATAGTGATAAGCTAAGAAGAAGAAAGGAGAGTATTTGGATAAGGAGGGATGAGAGGCACTATGTCTTAGCGTAGTCACAGAAATATTTAAGACCTGACCTTTGTGCTGAGACCTGAATGAAACCAGGAAGTGAGCCATTTGGATAACAAGGGAAATTATTCCAGGCAGCCCAGACAAGGAAGGCTCCAAGTTCACCCTCTTCAAGGATTAGTAAGAAAGCTGGTTTGGGAGCCAAGGTAGCAAGGAAAAGAGTGGGAAGAGATGAGATTAGACAATGGCAGGGGTGGGACTAGGAAGGGCTTTTGAAGCAAGATAAAGATTTTGGGTTATATTTTAAGTGAAATAGAAAGCAGTTAAATCATTTGGAGCTGAAAATTAATATGACCTGACTCTGACTTCATTGTTGTTTTTAAAGAACCACTGTTGCCTTCAGCTGGAGAAAAGATCATGGGCATCAGGAGGGGAAGGGGGAAACAGGTGGGGAGCTCTGGCCTCTCCAGATTGGATTAGAGCTATGGTGGTGGAGACTCTAACATAATCGGAAGGTCAAGCCAATATGATTTGCTTCATAGACATGGCATATATTAAGAGAGAAATCAAGACAACTTCATGTTTGGCCTGAGCAACTGAGTAGATAGAATTACTTACTCAAATGCTGAGATGTAAAAGACCAGGCAAGGCCAACTTTGGGGTTTGGAGGATGGGGATTCAGAATTCTAGTTTGGAAATATCAAAGTGTCTATTGGTCATCCAGTTGAAAATGTTGAGTGGGCTGTTCGTTTCAGGAATGCAGGAGAGAGGTTAGGGCTATAGAGATAAATTTGGTAGTTACCAGCATAAAGATATTAGGAAGAATAGGTAAGAACAATTGATAGGTATAATGGGGTAAATTATGATAAGGGATCAGCAGGCTTTAACGGTGAGATAGGGAAGCAGCTTACGTGTGTGTGTGTGTGTGTGTGTGTGTGTGTGTGTGACTTAGTACTCTGTGAGCTCCTTCAGAGAAAAAATGTGCCTTATGCCTGTTGGATGGTTAGCACACAGCTAAGGAGCTAGCACATGATGGCCTCTTGGCAACTATTGAATGAATGAATGATTTAAGGGATTAAAGGCCACTGACTATCAGGAACACTGGCCTGGCATGATCCAAGTCCCTTCCCCCTGCCCCCAGGAAACTACACAAAACAACAGACTTCACCACAGATTGCTTGGCAACTGCTCAGTTGATCTAAGCTCGTGGCAGAAGAAGCAAGGTCCTTAAAGGTTGACAGAAAACTGAACTGCAGCCCCAGCTCTGTTACTTACTAGCCATGTGACTTTGGCCGATTATTAAGCAATCAGAAATTCACTTCTGTCAACAAAATGTATGTGCATCTAGCACCGTGCTTGGCACATGAAAGTGGAGAAGACAACTCAACCTCCTTGCTCGTTTCCTGAGAACCTCATTAAAAAGACCTGGAACTGCATCATTTATTAATTTTAAATAATATCTGTTTCATGGCTACAGAGCTCACGAAACTAGTAACAGTCCTAAATTACGCAGGTTTGGCTTTGTTCTTTAAGAGCTTTGGAGCCTGTTGAAATCTGTGCATGTAATTAATGTAATCATTTCAGTGATTCTTGAAGTTCTTGCTACTGTTTTCCTCATTGTAGGCCTCCTTTCCATCTTCAAATAACTTTTGTTGAAAGCTGACGACATGCTGAATAGTGTTCAAGGCATTGTGGATAGAATGGAATTCTGGTACCATCGCAGATTCATGCTCATCTTATCAGTAGTTAAGCCTATGATTTATAAATTATATTTATATTGAACCACTGACTTGACAGTTAATTTTCAGAAATGGCTTTCTACTTCCTTCCATAGATAAAAGAGAACAAATGCACTCATAGGACAGAAAGTTTGGGAAATTTTATGGCGACTCCTGACTCATAGAAAATAAAATATAGGTTATGCAATTTTTAACTTCAGGTGACATATAAAAATAAAAAGATACAGTTGTCCTCAAGGAGCTAACAAGGTCCATGAGATAGGGCAAGATGTATGGGAGAGTACATAGAACAGGCACTGGGTAAATGAATGAGTGAGAAAAACAAAATAATGAAAGATGTAATAATTTACAGATGTGTATGATTCATTCCAGCAGAAGTTATGGATTGCCCTATGGAGGAGATAAGATTTGAGCTGGAACTTCAAGAAAAATGAAACTTTTGTAATACATGACTGAAGAACAACATTTTAGACAATGAAAACTAGAAGGTGTAGTATATACTCTAACACAGCTGGTAAACAGGGAATAAACCAGGAAATGGTAGAAACTGAATACGAGTAGGCCCTGAGTATGTTCTGGGTTGTATTTAATAGGTAATATTAATAAGCATCATTTAGGATACTTTCTTTGTAGGTAACAGAAAATTCAACTCAAGCCTAAACACGAAGGACATCATTAGCTCGTGTCCCTGGAATTCCAGCCACAGAATAGATTCTGGTGGTGACTTTGCTCTGTGGCTCCATCTCGGACCGCTGCTCTTCTCCTGGTTCTGCCCTCCTCTCTGTGCTGGTATTTATATCTCGACTGCTGTTCAGACTTCACATCTATGGATGACACCATCCAGAGGAAAGGAAATGGCTCTCTGTATGGCATTCTCTTGAGTCAGTTCTAACTTGCAACTTCCAGTTACATCCCACTTGCCAAATTAGTTCACCCACCCCATCCACAACCAATTTCTATTATCATATCAACATCCTTATTGGCTCAGACCTAGAACCCTGAACCAATCACTGGCAAGGAGGATGGGATTACTGTGATTCAGCTTGACACTCTGGGGCTGCCCCTGGAGTGGGAGTCAGTCACCCAATCACTCAGTTGCTACATTGGGGGGCAGGGTGGGGGTCGTGGTGAAACAGGTGTTGAGAAGGTGCCTTCAATGTCCACCCACTCTGGGGGAATTACTGAGGTGTTTTATGCATGAAAGCCACGTGAACAGATAATCCTATTGAATATTAATTTGATGGTGATTTAATGATTTGCAAATAAATAAAATAATTTTTTCAAATAACTTTAACAATAAAACTTTAAGAAAAAGGCAAAGAAATTAAAATATGACTATATAATATAAATAAAAATGCTCTATTTATATGAAAAAATATATTCTGCTGTATTCTAAAACTGTAAACTAAAACATAAAAAAGTCTACATTTTCCCATCTAAATTAGACTTTCTGAAAACTAACGTCTATCACTGTTGTGGAGTTATCGTGGTGGAATGAAGTAATATAACACTTCTGGAAAGAGATTTAGCATTATGCTTTAGAAGCCTTATCAATATAATTACACTGACAGGGCTGTGTCTTAAAGAAATAATTAGGAATGCAATTAAAGATCTATATATAAGGACTTTCATAGTAGTGTTCTATATAATAAATAAAACCTGAAAAGACCAGCAGGGAAATGGCCAAATAAGGAAAAGTTCATAAATGGAAAACTATGTAGCAGAAAAATAATTCTGATGATAAAGGAAAATATTCAATATAATAATAATTTTTAAAGCACCAGGATTGCAAATATATACTTTAAAAAAAAAACAACTTTTTGAAGAAGAGATTTTTTTTTTGTAATTTAAAAAAAAATTTTATTTTGTTAGTCACCATACATTACATCATTAGTTTTTGATGTAGTGTTCCATGATTCATTGTTTGCGTATAACACCCAGTGCTCCATGCAGAACGTGCCCTCCTTAATACCCGTCACCAGGCTAACCCATCCCCCCACCCCTCTCCCCTCTAGAACCCTCAGTTTGTTTCTCGGAGTCCATAGTCTCTCATGGTTCGTCTCCCCCTCCAATTTCCCCCCTTCATTTTTCCCTTCCTACTATCTTTTTTTTTTTTTTAACATATAATGTATTATTTGTTTCAGGGGTACAGGTATGTGGTTCATCAGTCTTACACAATTCACAGTGCTCACCATAGTACATACTCTCCCCGATGTCCGTCACCCAGCCACCTCATCCCTCCACCCCCCACCACTCCAGCAACCGTCAGTTTGTTTCCTGAGATTAAGAGTCAGAAGAGATTTTTTTTAAAGAATGACACTTTTAAAAGTTCTACTGCATTTTCACTTACTTGGATTAAGTGCCTGCCCTAAGAAAAACAGTATTTCGCCTTGCTGAGCGTAAGTGAGTGATTTTTTAATATAATCATTATAGTGACTTCTAAAGTCTTTCCCTTAACTTTCTATAACACAAGGTTAAAAGCAAAACATAATAAAATGAAATAAAACAAAATTAAAGCAAAAAATAAAAACCACAGTTGAATTGTAAAACAGCGATATTATTCATTCAAAAATATTGAATCTACCATGAAACTGTCATTGTTCTGGGTGAGAGAATACCCAAGTATTCACAAAGTTATTAAAATGAGTTTGATATTTTTTACTGAAGTATAGTTGACATACAACCAAACATTAATTTCAGTGATTTGACAAGTTTATATGTTATGCTCTGCTCACCACAAGTGTAGCCCGCCTCTGTCACCATACAAGCCTACTACAGTATCACTGACTATATTCTCTATGCTGTGCTTTTTATTCCCATAATTTACTCATTCCTAAACTGGAAGCCTGTATCTCCCACTCCCCTTCACCCATTTTGCCTGTCCCTCCACCTCCGTCCCCTTGGGCAACCATTAGTTTGTTCTCTGTATTTGTAGATCTATTTCTGCTTTTTGTCTATTTGTTTGTTTGTTTTGTTTTTTAGATTCCACATATAAGTGAAGTCATATGGTATTTGTCTTTTGCTGTCTGACTTATTTCACTTAGCATGATACCCCCTAGGTCCATCCATGTTGTCACAAATGGCAAGATCTCATCTTTTTTATGGCTGAGTAGTATTCCTCTGTGTGTGTGTGTGTGTGTGTGTGTGTGTGTGTGTGTGTGTGTGTGTGTTTATCACTCTTTATTCATTCATCTATTGATGGATACTTAGGTTGCTTCTATATCTTTGCTATTACGAACAATGCTGCAATAAACAGAAGGGTGCATACATCTTTCTGGATTGGTGTTTTCATTTTCTTTAGGTAAATACCCAGTAGTGGAATTCCTATGGATCATTCAGGTATTTCTATTTTTAATTTTCTGAGGAAACTTTATTCTGTTTTCCACAGGGTTGTACCAATTTACATTCCTGCCAACAGTGCATGAAGGTTCCTTTTTTTCCACATTCTTATCAACACTTGCTATTTCTTGTCTGTTTCTAGCCATTCTGACATGTGTAAGGTGATATCTCATTGTGGTTTTGATTTACATTTCCCTGATGATGAGTGATAAGCATGTTTTAATATGTCTGTTGGCCATCTGTATGTCTTCTTTGGAAAAAAATGTCTATTCAAGTCCTCTGCCCTTTTTTCAATTGGATTATTTGTTTCTTAGATGTTGAGCTGTGTAAGTCCTTTATATATTTTGGATATTAACCCTTTTTCAGATATATCATTTGTAAATATTTTCTCCCATTTATATGGTTGCCTTTTCATTTTGTTGATGGTTTCCTTTGATCTGCAGAAGTTTGCTTTTTTTTTTTTTTCTTTTTTCTTTTTTGGTGTAGTCCCAATAGTTTAATTTTGCTGTTTCCCTTGCCCTAGGAAACATATCTAAAAAACTTTGTTATAGCTGATGTCAAAGACATTACTGCCTATGTTTTCTTCTAGAAATTTTACAGTTTCAGGTCTCACATGTAGGTCTCTAATCCATTTTGAATTTATTTTTGTGTATGGCGTAAGAAAGCAGTCCAGTTTCATTCTTTTGCATGTTGCTGTCCAGTTTTCCCAGCACCATTTTTTGAAGAGACTGTCTTTATCACATTGTATATTTTTGCTTTCTTTGTCATAGATTAATTGACCATATAAGTGGGGGTTTCTTTCTGGGCTCTAATCTCTTCCATTATCTATGTGTCTATTTTTGCACCATTACCATACTGTTTTGATTACTACAGCTTTGTAGTATGTCTTGAAATCTGGAATTATGTTACCTCCAGCTTTGTTCTTTCTCAACATGGCTTTGGCTATTTGAGATCTTTTGTGACTCCATACAAATTTTAGGATTATTTGTTCTAGTTCTGTGGAAATTGCTGTTGATATTTTGATAGGGATTACTTGAATCCAGATTGCTTTGAGTGGTATGAACATTTTAAAATATTAATTTTTCCAGTGCACGAGCTTGGAATATCTTTTCATTTGTTTGGGTCATCTTCAATTGCTTTCATCAATTTTTTATAGTTTTCAGAGTACTGGTCTTTCACCTTCTTGGTTAAGTTTATTTCTAGGTATTTTATTATTTTTGGTGCAATTGTTAAATGGAGTTATCTTCCTAATTTACCTTTCTGCTACTTCATTCTTAGTGTATAGAAACCAATTTCTGCCTACTAATTTTGTATCCTGCAACTTTATTGAATTTATAAAATGGGTTTGATAATTTTGATGTTGGGGTCATGGTCTTTGAATCATGAAAGTGGTTATTAAGATACTTTACGATATTGATCCTTGGAGTGGGGTGTTGGCTACATGGGGATTGATTCCATTTTTTCTCTAATTTTGTTCATATTTTGAAATTTTCATGATAAAAACTGACGAATAATTTACATGGAACCAATGAAAGCATTTCTAACCCACAATGGTTAGTTTTCTAAAACTTAAAACCTAAACCCTTCTCAATTATTGCATGTACACTTGTCCAGTTAACAGATTTAAAAATACAAGTCTTTTATTTAAATAAGAATAAACAATACATTTGCATAGGCATAAACTGTGTGTGCATCTTAGGTATCATTTAATATATTGCAGATGATATTTTATAATCATATGCATGTATCAAACTTTGTATTAGAAGTGGTCTTTTTGGGCACCTGGGTGGCTCAGTTGGTTAAGCATCTGCCTTCAGCTCAGGTCATGGTTCCAGGGTCCTCGGATCAAGCCCAGCATAGGGCTCCCTGCTCAGCGGGCAGCCAGCTTCTCCCTCTCCCTCCATGTGCTCTCTCTCTCTCTCTCTCTCTCTCAAATAAATTAATAAATCTTAAAAAAAAAAAAAGAAGTGGCCTTCTTTTGGTACAGGAAAAAAAAATGGTATAGAAAAATCATATCATAAAGATAAACTCAAAATGGATGAAAGACCTCAATGTGCGACAGGAATCCATCAAAATCCTAGAGGAGAACATAGGTAACCTCTTTGACATCGGCCACAGCAACTTCTTTCAAGATACATCTCCAAAAGCTAGTGAAACAAAAGCAAAAATGAACTTTTGGGACTTCATCAAGATAAAAAGCTTCTGCACAGCAAAGGAAACAGTCAACAAAACAAAAAAGCAACCCACAGAATGGGAGAAGATATTTGCAAATGACACTACAGATAAGGGGCTGGTATCCAAGATCTATAAAGAACTTCTCAAACTCAACACCCAAAAAACAAATAATCAAGTCAAAAAATGGGCAGAAGACATGAACAGACACTTCTCCAAAGAAGACATACAAATGGCTAACAGACACATGAAAAAATATTCATCATCATTAGCCATCCGGGAAATTCAAATCAAAACCACACTGAGATACCACCTTACACCAGTTAGAATGGCAAAAATTGACAAGGCAAGAAACAACAAATGTTGGAGAGCGTGTGGAGAAAGGGGAACCCTCTTACACTGTTGGTGGGAATACAAGTTGGTACAGCGACTTTGGAAAACAGTATGGAGGTGCCTCAGAAAATTAAAAACAGAGCTACCCTATGAGCCAGCAATTGCACTCCTGGGTATTCACCCCAAAGACACAGATGTAGTGAAAAGAAGGGCCATATGCACCCCAGCATTCATAGCAGCAATGTCCGCAATAGCCAAACTGTGTAAAGAGCCGAGATGCCCTTCGACAGATGAATGGATAAAGAAGATGTGGTCCATATATACAATGGAATATTACTCAGCCAACAGAAAGGATGAATACCCAACTTTTACATCAACATGGATGGGACTGGAGGAGATTATGCTAAGTGAAATAAGTCAAGAAGAAAAAGTCAATTATCATATGGTTTCACTTATTTGTGGAACATAAGGAATAGCATGGAGGACATTAGGAAAAGGAAGGGAAAAATGAAGGGGGGTAATAGGAGGGAGAGATGGACCATGAGAGACTATGGACTCTGAGAAACAAACTGAGGGTTTTAGAGGGGAGGGGGGTGGGGGGATGGGTTAGCCCGGTGATGGGCATTAAGGAGGGCATGTACTGCATGGAGCACTGGGTGTTATACAAAAACAATGAATCGTGGATCACCACATCAAAAACTAATGATGTATTGTATGGTGACTAACATAACATAATAAAATAAAATTAAAAAAAAAGAAAAATTATATCATATTAACAAATTCACCTTTATTTTTTAAAATATTTCTTTTATTTATTTTTTAAAGATTTTATTTATTTATTTGAGAGAGAAAGAGAGAGAACACATGTACACGAGCAAGGGGGAGGGGCAGAGGCAGACAGAGAAGCAGACTGAGCTGGGAGCCTGACGCAGGACTCTGTTCCAAGACCCTGGGATCATGACCTGAGCCAAAGCAGACACTTAACCGACTGAACCACCTAGGTGCCCACAAATTCATCTTTAATACTCAAGCATTTTATTTGAGGATCAAAATTACATCTTCATAAGCAAACTTGTTCTACTAGGCACTTCCTTGTATGCTTTTATTATTAAATTTATCTGCAATTTGACAAGCTGTTTGATTTTCCACACTTAATGCACTTTAATTACCATAGAATAAAAATATTTTAGAGTTATATGAACCTTAGAAGTGCTCTAAACGATGATAAAATTAAGGACAGGTCCAGTGACTTTTAATCATTACATCCCTAACTGCGGGAAGTCAATAAAAATGTGTTGTGTTGACTAGATTCAGTCTACTTTCCCACATAGGATAGGGCTCTCCCCCATGACACTCCTAACTGATGGATGTATTCATTTTAATACTAATCCTTCCTGTAATAAGGGATTCATTATATACTCCTAGATTTGTTTTCTAAGGTCGCTATAACAAGGTACCACAAACTGGGTGGATTAAAACAGCAGAAATATATTGTCTTACAGTTCTGGGAGCTACAGGTACAAAATCCAGATGTCAGCAGGGCCAGGCTCCCTCCGAAATCTCAAGGGGAGAATGCTTCCTGGCCTCTCCTCACTTCCAGTGGTTGCCAGCACTCCTTGGCCGTCCCTGACTTACAGCTGCAGGACTTGAATCTCTACCTCTGTTGTCCCCTGGTGTTCTCGCTGGGTGTCTCTGTTTGGCATGGCATTCTTTTCCTGGTGTCTCTGTGTCTTTACATCATGTTCTCCTGGGTCAGTGCCCAACGTCCCTTCTTATAAAAACACCAGTGATACTGGAGTAAGGCCCCACCCTAATGACCTCATCTGAACTTGATTACATCTGCAAAGATCTTATGTCCAAATAAAGCCATGGTTACATTTACTGGAGTTAAGGTTTTACATATTTGGCGGGGGGATATAATTGAAGCCATAGCACCCCCACACGGGATAATGAGACACAGACAACTGTCTGAGTTGATGGCGAAGAAAATTAGAATTAAGATTGTCAGCGTCACCTACCTTCTACTTAAAACTTTATATATCTATTTATATATATTGTATATTTATCAATACTTGGATTTTGAAAATATATATATTTGGAATATACAGAATATCCAGTTGACCCTTGAACCATGCAGGGGTTAGGGGCACCAGCCCCCACAGAGCTGAAGATCTGCATATAACTTTTGATTCCCCAAGAACTTAACTACTAATAGCCTACTGTTGACCCAAGTCTTTCCAATAACATAGCCAGTTATCACGTATTTTGTATGTCATATGTATTACACACTGTACTCTTATAATACAGTAAGCAAGAGAATAGAAAATGTTATTAAGAAAATTATAAGGAAGAGAAAATACATTTACGGTATTGTATGTATATTTCCTTTTTTTTTTGTAGTTTTTAATTTTATTATATTATGTTAGTCACCATACAATACATCATTAGTTTTTGATGTAGTGATCCACGATCCATTGTTTCCGTATAACACCCAGTTGTATGTATATTTCTTGAAAACAATCTGTCTGTAAGCGGACCCAAACAGTTCAAACCCATGTTGTTCAAGGGCCAACTGTATGCATATTTGGAATACATATTTTTGGAATATGTGTATATATTTGGAAATATATATATTTGCACAATACCTCTTGCTTATTCAGAACTTACAAATCTTATAGCAAGAACTGAATAAATTTATACATTTTCATAGAGTCATACTAGTAGAACTGGAGTTACTAAAGCTTCATAATATGTATCAATAATAGCATTATACTTTGAACACTAGGAAATTCTGAATATTTTTAAAGTATTTTTGGTAACTACTACTTCCCTATTTGTGAACTGGTAAGAAAAAGGTCAAGTAAAATGGGCTTGAAGGGCCTTGGAGATTGTCTTCACGTAAAATTGCAATGCACCTTTTCATATCACATCTCTGTTCACGAGAGATTTCTGAAAGAATTTAGCCAAATATGAAACTTTTTACTCTATTTGTAAGTAATGTATTTTTATTTCAAAATCAAATCTAATATGCTACTCTCTATTTTCAGATCTTAAAAACAGCTCAAAAGGCTCTTAGATGTTCATTTTGATCCACATACGTGTGTCTGCAATTGGATTAGATAAATTGGAACTTCATGAAAATGAGGTAGAGTTAAACTATTTCATGGTCTGGTTTCTTATTAAGAAATAATATAATTTTATCATGGGTCTATGGTGTCCTGGTGCCAGACAAATGCTGAAGCCAACTGCAGCCTTTTATCAAAAATTAAACTTTGACTTAGAGCCAAGATTCTAGTTTTCAGCTAAGATGCTTTACGTCTATGGTAGCTTTGTACTTCATGGACTAATTGCCATAATACATGATTATCGATGCAGAATCCTCTGTGGTTCTTTTTGGTCTAGTAGACTTGCATATTGAAAATTGCAGTTTTAACATATTTAAGAGTACAAGTGACTAACTTGACAGAAATTTTCACACACAAACCCTGACAGCCTGAAGTAAGGATACCCTTCCTTTATCCCCATTCCTCCACCCACGCTTCTGCCTGCTTACCGCTAATATTCCTCGGACTGTCAGTTGCTGGCATCTGGTAAATCCAATTCTTACTGGCCCAGAGAATGTACTAATTATATCCTACAGCTAATTAGAAAGCAGCCTCTTTGCTAGAGAACAGTTTATTTAGCTCATCAATGAATAAGACTTGGTTTGAATCTTGATTTAAAAATCAAAGGAAAATGGAGAAGGGATGAGAAGGAAAATATATCCCTCATGAAGCAGGAAGCCCTGTTAATTAAACTGAGGAAATAAATATAGATTTTGTATAAGGCTGGAAGGAGAGGCTTTGGACTAAAATACTGAAACTAGAGGAATTAAAGGATGTATTTGCATTTCATGAACCTTATTTACAAAACCTAGAAACACGTTATCTTAAAATCTTAGCAGAGCTGTAGTTGATGTGTCAATGACATTATTTGAAACCTGGTCAGATTCTTTTTTTTTTTTTTAAGATTTTATTTATTTATTTGACAGAGAGAGCACAAGCAGGGGGAGCAGCAGAGGGAGAGGGAGAAGCAAGTACCCACTGAACAGGGAGCCCGAGGCGGGGTTCTATCCCAGGGCCCCAGGATCACGACCTCAGCCAAAGGCAGATGCTAATGGACCGAGCCACCCAGCTGCCCCTGGTCAGATTCTTTAAAAAGAGATGAGGAGGGTAATGTTTTATTGATGAAAGTTTCATGAATAGCACGCATGATTTAACACTTACACTTAGGTTAAATGCTTCTGAAGAGTTAAATTTCTATAATGTGTATTTATGTTAATGGCTCACATGGGATTTATTAAATAAAAAATACAGTTCCTCACATTAACAGGGCTTTACCATAAATTTGGGGATGGCATAATCCTTGCAGGTGTCAACCATTGAAGTATGTAAATGGTAACCTGACCCATTCACTCTTTACCCCTTTATCTTCATAATCAAATCTGATCATCACAAGCAGCAGAGAAAGACATTTTCATGCTAATTTTCAAAATTGTTACCAATTTACCGTGACTAATTAAAATGGGAAGTTCTGTAACAATTCAGGTCAGTGGTTCTCCACCCTGGCTGCACTTCAGAATTATCTAGGGAAGCTTTTTAAAAATATCCAGCATTGTACCCACCCCGTTGATACCCCCACACATTAATATATTTAGACTCTCTGGGTATGGGGCCCAGGAACCATATATTTTTTTGACGTCTGCGAGGGGATCCTGTATATATATATCGTATATATATATAGGATATATATAGAGAGAGAGAGGATTGAGATTAATCATTCTATGAGACGGTTGGTCCCAAAAGATTGGGAAGTCATTAAGAGTTTCTTGAGTTGCTTAAGAACCAGATAAAAACAGAAAAGGAGAGGAATTAGTTTCTTAGGCTTGAACAGAGACACTGTTTTCATCCTACAGAGTGGACAATAAGGGATACATGGATCCTTCTGAGAAGCTGATTAAAAGCTATGGACCTCTTCCAAGAAAAGCAAACACATCCACAAAGATGAAACTAGTATAGAAGGTGATACGTTTCAAAGAAAAGCAGAATCTCAGGAGAAAAGTCTGTGAACCCAGAGGGAAGAAAGAAGTGTTCCCAGAGATGGAAGAGCTAACACTAAGAAATGAAGCCCAATTATTATATGCACAGGGCCATTCAGGCAGAGATGATAATGGCATACAAAGGGCTGTGAGATAGGAAAACTTTCCAAAATGACATTTACATGTCTCATTTTAAGAGAATATATCTATAAGCTTCCTGCAAAGACCTAATTCTTTGCTGAATTTAGCATGTTTCCCTCCTGACTGTCACACCCTCCCCCCAAAGCAAAGATTCATGCATTGCTTATTCTAGTTTAGTTTCCTATGCTATTTTCCAAAAAGACTTTCACAAATTTCTTCTATTTCTTTCCTTTAAATAATATTAGATTGATGCTGCTAAAGCAGACCCCAAATTTTAAAGTACTTTAGGTTTCAGCATCAGAATACTGAAGGAAACAGTAGCTATCCACTTCAAGGTTGTTTTTATAATTTGAATTTTATTTCATTCTTTCTCTCTAGAATTTCCACTCAATGCACCCTGATTTTCTTGGAGCCAATCTTAGATGATCTCATTCAAATCAAGCTCCTCAATTTTTCTCAATCCATCTTTTTATATACAACCCTGGAAATGGAACTGAGGTACTAAAATCAGCTCTGAAGCTATTCTAACTATAGTCACTCAGCTTAATAAATCCTAGATTTAGGACGTATGCTTTTTCTAACACAGAATTATCAAGCCATGGGATTTTCGGAATCAAAGGATTCCTTAGAAGTTTGTAACAATTTAAATCCACTGGTCTGCATAAGAAGTCCAAACGGCATCGATATTTTAAACAGTTAGGAATATTTCAAGATTCATATTAACGCTGTTTTTAGCGTCTTTCCAACCAATCCATTGCCCTTGATATTGTTATTAATAGACAATTAGCAGACAAGATTCGCATCAGTGGCACGCTCAACAGCATGACATGTGCTTCCAGCATGGACGGGAAGGGAGAACTGATAAAAGGACCAGAAAAGTAAAACCACAAGATGAAAGTGCACATCTATGTGACCATGTATCTACACAAAAATGGCTTGCAGGAGATCAATGAAAGAAGTTCTCCATCAAATGAGAGAACATCTAAGGAATATGGAAGGTCTGACACACATAGCATGGTGCTTCTATTTCTGTTGTACTAATAGATGGCATGTTGGATTGGATATTAAAATATCTCTGTCCCTATACGTCATGAAAAACTTCATTTAAATTACAACTGAAATCTTGATCCTCTGTAACTAGATTTACTTTTATTGCGGCTGTGAATACTGAGTCCCCTTAGCTGAGTCTCCTTTACAAGACACATATGTAAGTTTCTATGGGTCTTACTTGAAATAAGGCCACCTACATTGTAACTGATATATATTTATATACTTATAAATAGTATAATCGACTCCTTAAAAGACTATTCATTTCAACTGCTTAAATGAATACATTTCTTTGCTTAGATATAGTTTATAGTTTACTTCACACAGTTTCATATGTAGATAATGAATGGAAATCCACAGGGAAAAAAGTGTAAAGCTTGGAGCATCCCAAAGTTATCCCTAAGGAACAGAAAAACAGTCACATATCTGGGTTGCCTGGTTGGACTCAGTCAGTGAAGCATGCGACTCTTAATCTCAAGGTTGTGAGTTTGAGCCCCATGCTGGATGTAGAGATCACTTAAAAATAATATCTTAAAAAAAAAACAGTTACACATCTAAAATTTTGCAAACAGTAAATGTTCATTAAATATTTAAAGAAAGGCAGTAGAATTCAGAATTACTCTTGTCCACTATATCCAGGCTAGTTCAAAAGAACATTTTTATGACTTTCCTAAAATTTACCGAGAATGTCTTTATCCAAAATAAGATATACATTTTATTACCAAAATTTCCTTTGCTGTTTCTTACCATCTAAATAGTTACATGATACCAAAATGTGAGGCATCATGCAACTCTGCAATTTTTCACGTCTCATACAATGCTTATACAGTAAATAGAATTTGTCAAATTTGAATTTCATTAGAAATCTAAGCTCAAATCCTAAGAACCTTTACTTTTCCCAGACCAAATTTTGATTCTTCTCTAGCCCACTGTGCTGAACGGTGCACATGAGTCACCCATTATGCAAGATGCAGTCTGCAGTAGGAGTGGAGGGTTCAGCCAACAGACTGTGTAATTACATTACTCAATGATCTGCAGCCCATGCCTCAAGCAATGGCTCAGCACAGGGTTGGTGGCAGGAACCATAGAAAACAATGAGTAAAAATTAAAACAGAAAAAAATAAAATCAGAACTAACAACTAGTGACTGTAAAAGGGGTTCATGTTAGAGTGGCAGCATCATCCAAGATTACCCTCGGGTTCAAATGTTGGTAATATCAAGAGCCCAACAAAAATCACATGTTTAAACCATTTGGGGTTAAGTATATTTGCAGGAATTTTAAACTACTGGAACCTAAGCCAACAGTAAGGATGTTTTAACTAATGGCAGCTGGTCTTTGCCAATTTTAAGCTTGAAACATTGACATATAACTAATGTTAAAAGGGGCAATTTAACAGAAGTAATCAATATTTGATTTGTACAAGGCGGACTGTCCCCCACAACCCAACGACTAGTGAACACTAATGAACACTACCAGGTAAGTATTGTTACCTGCACGTTAGTCATCATTTTTAAAATATGTGGATATTAAACATATTTAAATATATATGAAGATATATGTATTATATACAAATGTATTAAATAGATATGATACAGATATTTGTGTGTGTATATTCACAAGATTAATCAAAAGAAATGCTCATGTATTTAAATCAGCCAGCAGCCTAGCAGAACAAATCATGTGTATCAGTGTGGATTTCAAACATGGGCAAAAGAACAAGCTTTGTTTGCAGCATAAAAGAAACTATGCCTGGTTGGCACACTGCCATACCACAAAGCGATCTCCTGATAACTTGTGGCTCAAAATGCTGCTATCATCAGATTCCTTCCTTTGGTAGTACTATACACACTTTGATGCTGAGATAACATGGACACTTCATATGCAAGATATAATGGAAGCAGAAATTGCTCCCTTGATTTAACCAGTAGTTATTTATGAATGTTGAGCAGTGCAAAATTGCAGTTATTTGCGGATCCTCATTAATAACACCTCACACTATTTCTGCAAAGGCAAATGCACTTTGACATTCAATATTTTTTCTTCACAATTATTTGAATTCCCTCTGAACAGAAGTAGAAAATAGGTAATTGTACCCATCGTTCAAATAGCGATACAGTTTATTTTAGAATGGTGAGAGCCAATGGATCCTTTGTCTGCTTCGGTGTTGTAACAAAAATTGCTGCTTTTCCCACAATGGAAAATGCCACAATGGTATTACTTTTCTCAGGAAATTGTGCAAAAGATAGTTCAATGGTTAAAAATCCCTTAAGTGTTCCAGACCCTATCAGTGAAATTTAGTTGCTCTCACTGGAAGATAAAAATCTATAAAACATATAAAACAGGGACAGATAACGCTGGAAAATTATAACGACAGTAACAGTTTAGAAGGAAAGATGCATGATGCATGAGAGACTATGGACTCTGAAAAACAAACTGAGGGTTCTAGAGGGGAGGGGAGTGGGAGGATGGGTTAGCCTGGTGATAGGTTTTAAAGAGGGCACGTTCTGCATGGAGCACTGGGTGTTATATGCAAACAATGAATCATGGAAAACTACATTAAAAACTAATGATGTAATGTATGGTGATTAACATAACATAATAAATAAATAAATAAAATGAATCTTAAAAATAAATAAATAAAATCTGTATGTATTTCTGAAAAAAAAAAAAAAGAAGGAAAGATGCAGCACCAAATTAAAACCTTCCGTTTTATATTATCAGTTTTAATTTAGTTTACACATGAAGCATTTGGGAGTATTCATCAAATAACTGCTCAGTAAAACTATTTAAGGACTATAGACAAGACTTGAAATAAGGTGAATGATCTCAAGCATTGCCTTTGCCCGGCACTCTTCTGCTCCTTCACCTACCCCTCAATTTCGGATTCCATCCCCAGTGTCCTCACAATGGATCTCTTCAAATGTCTCTTTCTGAGCACATCATTTCTCCAAGTCTTTGCCACCTTCTTTGTGAAAACATACCTGACCTAAATTCTGTTCCCACAGAACATATCAGCGGTATTCAATCTTGAACACCTTTTACTTTTGCACCCTATTGAAGAATGTGTGTTACACTGGGATTGAGATGAATATTTCCCTTATTCTGAGAAAGAGATTTCTGAATTTCAATTATCTATCTATCGTAGACATTCTTTTAAGGCCTTAATAGCCATTTTGAAACCCCATGAAACTATAATCTTGAGAATACCACCTCTTATTCATCTTTGAACAGTGCTTAGTACCAGCACATGGCAGTTATTCAATAAATGTTGGTTGAACATAAGTGCATTGCCTCCAGTTTAGTTCAAAATTGTGTATCATTGATGGAGAACCCTTGCTCTCTACAATGGCTAATAAATCCAAGAGAGCAAAATGTTTAAAGTTTTCTGGATGGCTTGGAAGAGTCACTAACCATCAAAATACCAAAGAATAAATCTCCACCCTATTCCCTGAAAAGCACCCTACATAGTTGCCCTATCATAGCTTTCAATGCTTCAACATCTGTTCATATGACTTTAATTTTGAGAGCTTATATTTGAAAATGTTGTTTTCTTTGTCCGGTAGCTTAATACATACATCATACAAGAGCGTGCAAGTAGCAGGCTTCGATATCAATCACTCTGGGAGATGCCTCCTTACCTGTCAGCTCACCCCTCTACTGCCAAAAGTTAATTATGTATATGCTACAAAACCTGTATTCTAAGTCAGACACCACACACAAACACACACACACACACACATACACACACACACACACACACAGACAGACACACACACACACACACACACACACACACACACACAGCCTGTATTAGTCAGGGTTCTCCAGAGAAACAGAACCAATGTATAAAAAAACCTATATATAAATAGGCTATATATAACATTCCTGTTATATATGATATATATAAAAATATATAATTGTAAATCAATATAATTTCATCTAAAAAATACCTTTATGGAAGCATCCAGAATAATATGTGATCAAATATCTGGGTACTATAGTCTAGCCAAGTTGATAAATAAAATTAACCATCACAAATCCCAAGCATTTATGTTTGCCTATACTGCATTAAAAGATGAAGAAACGTAATTTTGTTCATATAACAAAATATTTAATCATTGATTGATAAGGAGATTAGCAGAGGAACAATACATGTATTTGGTTCCAGATCTTCATTTTGATGGAAATACCTTTAAACACAAACACATGAAGCTTGTAGAATTAAGTTGTTATCATAAAGGCTGTCATACTTTATGATACATACTAGAAGAATCTGCTCTTCTCATAACATTTGTTTCTCAACTAGCTGCAATAAAACTTCTTTATTATAGAGTCCATAAAGCATTTTCACCTCCTAAATTCAATTCTTAAAGTAGTCATTAAGTGCCTACAATGTACTCATTTGTAATGCTATTAATAGCAATTATGATGGCAACTCTAGCCAACAGGAAGACAGTGAAATGCAATGAAAATATTATCCTAAAGAACTTACATACTGTAATCTTCTTGGTGATAGAATTCTCTACTCTATGTACACAGCCAGAAAATATGAAGCTTGGTCTGTCGAGTTTGTAAAACCTGTTTTCTCTGAAGATACAAATCTAGATAATAAAGATGCGTAAGGTAGTTCTCACTGCTACCAACTATTTTCCTAGAATGTACCTCTGATCATGTCAAGTAACTGCTCAAAAATCTTTGATAGAGCCCCGCAGTCAGTGAACTATATCAAATCCAGCCTGTGGCCTGTTTTTGTACAGCCTGAGAGCTAAAAATGGTTTTTACATTTTTTAAGTGTTGTTTTTTTTTTTAAGCCAAAGATGTAGGCAACAGAGACTTCTGGTTTATGAGATGAGGTACAAAACCCATAGCATGGCATTTAAGGCCTTCCATACTCTAAAGGCAAATTGATAGACTAACCACACTTCAAATATTCCCTGTCTCGGCATGTCCTTCTTTTCCTCTCCTGTCATCTAAATTCAGCTGTCCACCAAAAGACAACTCAAGCTCATCTTCTCTATGAAGCTTTATCCAGCTATTCAATTCTATAGTAATCTCTCCTTCCTTGGAACTCCAACAGACATCAGTATCTGCTTTACTCACTGATGATCTCACTTCTTTTTATGTACATATTTTTATCTAATCTTGTCTTCCCAACAAGAGTGTAAGATCCTTACATGGATCCCTTCTAACAATGTCATGCAAATGTTTAGTATCAGTATTGGAAGTTTTAAGGACTTTCTAGGTCCTCTAAGTCTGATTTCTTATTAGTCAATAATTAATCACCTTTATTCATCAGCAATTACTATTCCCAAGTACTGCCAAACTTGAACATACATTTGTTTTTCCTTCATTTAATCCTCACAAAATTTTAGATAATAAGTCATGAGGGAACAGAAGGCAAGCTGAGGACAAAGCAGAAGCTGACACCCCACAACCCCCCACCCCATGGGATATATGTGATATTCCTCTTGTACTCCTGGCTGCCCTAAAGCTAAGGAAAGGAAAAACAAATAGTTAACTTATAGAGATCACAATCCTGTAAGACCTGAGTCTCCCTCAGTTTACAAATATTTTAGCAATCTACAAGAACAAAGCATTTCTATCAATAACTTAGCTTCTAGAAGGAAATGTAGATACAATTAAATGTCTTTATAACCTGGAGCCCATTGACAGATACCTGAAGCCGGCAGAGTGTAATGTTCCTCCAGGAAGCTCCCAACTATCTTCCTGTTAATTCCTTGCTAGAGGGAAAAACAACCTTAACCTGACAATGGCAAGGCCTTCGGCATCCTGTGAGCCTTCTTTATCATATGAAAATCCTTTTGAAACCTCCCTTTTCCTTACCTCCCCCAACCCCATAGTATATAATCAGCCACCCCTCACAACCCAGTGCAGCAGCTCTTTCTGCCCACTGGTCCTGTCCCCGTGCTTTAATAAACCACCATCTTGCATCAAAGACATCTCAAGAATTCTTTTTGGTTGTCGGCTCCGGGCCTCACTCCACCCAACCTCACCTATATTCCAAACCCCATCAGTAAGTATAATTATCTGATTTTTACATATAAAAATTGATACCGTTAATCTCCTTATGTTAGGTTTCTACCTCATTCTAGACCTGAGCCGTGGAAGGAATGCCCCGAAGCAGAGTCCCAAGTCCTTCAAGGGGAATGATAGAGATGTGAGCTGGAGGAGGGATAAATAAGCTACACATTAAAAGCCCAGGGGGCACAACATCCTGACCTTGTGGCTTCCAAGACCTTGGGCCTGACAGATCAAGAGCCACAGGTACAGAACAGGTGCTCCTCTGTCACCTCTGCCCCAGAGGAACCCCTAGACTCATTATAATACATTTGCATTGCAGTTAACAGCCCCACCACTGAGAAAGGCTACCCGGAGGGTTCAGGTACAAACTTTGTAGGGTCAAAACCTTCCCCTCCCAACATATGGGAGGAGTTTCCCAAATGATTGGAAACAGCCTCCATTAGAGACCACTCCACTGTATGTCACAGCTCCTCCCAGCCCAGAGACTCAATAATAACCAATTCCAGGACTACCTAGGGGCTGGTTCCACCTCGTGTGGAACCTGCCGCCTCTCCCACCTTGAGAGTGTACTTTCACTTTAATAAACTGCTTTGTGCTTGTTACGTTCCTTCTGGCTGTCTTTATTCTACTGTGGGTCCCCATGTAAATCTTCTTGTGGGGAATCCAAGGACTGAGACCTCCATTCACAGAATGCAGACTCTCTCACGTAGCACATGTACAGGTAAGATTTAGACAGGTTACCCATTTTACACCTTTTTTCAATCAATAGATATTTATTGAGCTCTTAATCTGTACCAGGCAGTGAAGAAGACACAGTTTCTTCCTTAATCTAGTGACAGATTTTAGATGCAGATTTAGCTCAGTTTTTAACCACTGCACTATACTACTTGGTGTTTGTTGTTGTTGCTAGTGTTTGGTTTTCTGTTTTGTTTTGTTTTGCCTAAGTGAGATGCTGCTATGACAAAAATAGCTGCTCTTGGGCTAAAAGATTAAAAGAAAATAAGACAGTATGCAGTGTATAAGAAAGCACCAGAGCCAGAATGAAGAGTAAAAGATGGATGGAGAAAGGAAGAAAGAGAGAACTCATTCCCCCAGTTTTTATAGTAAAAATGTTCATACACCTGGAGGAATTGGAAAGGGGAAACTTCATATAGTTGGTAGTTAACATTTTCCTCCTTTGGTCAATCAAAAAGAAGGTAAATCATGAGTTCCAGGTTCTGTAAAGAAGACAAATTTAATAGAAGTCTTCATGACATTGGATTTAAATGATTCCTTAGATCTGACACCAAAAGCACAAGAAACAAAAATAAGAATAGATACACTGGACGACATAAAAAGTTAAAACTTCTATGTATCAAAGGACACAATCAACAGACTGAAAAGGCAACCTATGGAATGGGAGAAAATATTTGCAAGTCATATATCTTAATGTTAATATCCAAAATATATAAAGAACTCATACAAGTCAACAACAGAAAACAAATTACTCAATTAAAAAATGGGCTACCTCTGAAACTAATAATACACTGTATGTTAATTATTTTAAATTTTAAAAAATGGGCAAGGGACTAGAATAGACATTTCTCCAAAAAAGATTTACAAATGCCCACCAAGCACATGAACGGTTGCCCAGCATTACTAATCATTGAAGAAATGCAAATCAAAATCACAATGAGATACCACTCATTGACAGCTACTATCAAAGCAAACAACAACAATAAAACAAAACAGAAAATAACAAATATTGGCAAGGATATGGAGAAATTAGAGCCCTTATACACTTTTGGTGGGAATGTAAAATGGTGCAGCCACTATTAAACAGTATGGGGTTACCTCAACAAATTAAAAATAGAATTACCATGTGATCCAACAATTCCACTTCTGTATAAATGCCCAGAAGAGTTGAAAGCGGGGTCTCAAAGAGATATTTACGTACAATGTTCCTACCAGCATTAGTCATAACAGCCAAAAGATGGAAACGACCATAGTATCCATCAACAGATGAATGGATAAACATAATGGAATACTATTCAGCCTTAAAAAGAAGGAAATTCCAGGGTGCCTGGGTGGCTCAGTCGGGTAAGTGTCTGCCTTTGGTTCAGGTCATGATCCCAGGGTCCTGGGATTGAGCACCACCTCTGCCCCCCACCCCCTGCTCATGCTTTTTCTCACTATTTCTCTCTCTCATATAAATAAATAAAATCATTTTTAAAAAAGGAAGGAAATTCTGACAGATGCTACAACATTGATGAATCTGGAAGACATTCTGCTAAGTGAAATAATCTGGTCACACACACACACACACACACACACACACACACACAGAACAAATACTGTATAATCCCACTTATCTAAGATACCTAGAATAGTCAAATTCATAGAGACAGAAAGTGGAATGGTGGTCGCCAGGGGCTGGAGTTTATTGGGTATAGAGTCTTCCTTTGCAAGATGACAAGAGTTCTGAGGATTGATTTCACAACAATGTGAACATACTTAACACTTAAGAATGGTTAATATGACAAAGAAATGAATGGTTAATATGGTAAATGTTATATATTTTGCCATGATTAAAATAATTTTTCATAAAATAGATAAATTTAATAGGTCTTCTACTCCTGTGCTGAAGGAGCATTCACCACATTAACTACTCTTGCATGAGACTACAAAAATCATAATTTCAGTCTAAACCCAAGATTCCTAAAATGGGCCATAAGCCCAAGCACCTGAAAGATGTTAGAATCTGCCTGTTTTTTACACCTGTGGAAATGCTGAAATGTTAATGCATTCTCCAGAAGGGTTAAAAAAAATGCATATTTAAGAGAAAGTCTCTTATACTTCCTCTGGCAGTGACTTCACTCCTTCATGAGGGTGCAAACACTAACTATGTTGTGATTTCTTAATTCACCTCATTTTTTTTTTACCTCCCACCTTTTCAGGGATAATAGAAAAGATAGCAGAAACCCAAATTTTTGTTGGCATTCAAGAAATGAACCTGGAGCACTGAGTGTAACCAAACAGTGGATGGCGTTCATCATCTTCCTCTCATGTGAATTGAAAACTGACAGGGGGTACTGTTGAGCTTCATTAGGTGTTTCAAATAATTTCCCATCATAAATGGATCAAATCTTCACGTCACAAAATAATCCAATCATCAAATCTTTGAATGTCTGTTCTGTGAAAGATACAAGGGCTTAATAAGATTTAGTGAGGACTTCTATTTTAAAGAAACTTTACGAAAAATTGAAGAGATAGCGATATACATGAAAAGTTAAATAGCAACATAGGACTAAAAATGTAAAGAAAATTAGGAAAAAGAGGTCTTAAAAGGAAATGCATGTTGAATTGCAAATACAGAGATTACCAATGAAAGGCCTGTGAGAGATTCAGAACGATTTGTAGGGAAGGATGATAGAGGGAGCCGCAGTTCTCACCTGGGGGCAATCGGCCCCTCTGGAGACGTTGAGCAGGGCCTGGAAATATTTTTGGCTGTCACACTGGGAGGGGGAATCCTACTGGTGTCTAGAGGATAGATATCAGGGATGCTGCTAAACATCTTGTAACAGCCCCCCCCCCGCCACACACACACACACACAAATAAATAATTATTATCTGGCCCAAAATGTTAGTAGTGCCAAGGTTGAGGAACCCTGGACTAAAGCTAAACCATTTCATAAAAAGAATTTCACTAAAGTGTTGAAGGATGGAAAAAAGATATGATGGAGGGAAGTAAAGAATCACAGATACACAGGGCTTAGGGGTTGAAGCATTAAGGGGTGCTAAGTGGATCAATTTAACTTGAGTGACAGGCTTTAAAAAGGAATGGCCAGTCTTGAAATACAGACTAAAAAGAGCATGGCCTTTGGAGCTTTGGAGCTCTGCTCTTACTAGATAGATGTAAGATTTTGAACAACTATTTGTCTCCTGTGAGCCTGATTTTCCTTATCTACAAAATGAAAATAATATTTGCCCTTTATATTTGTGGTCAAGGTCAAACCAGATAATTTGAAATGCCTTCCATCCTGGCAGGACAATAGGAGACAATCAATAGGAGACAGGAAAAAAAGGCCATTCCTTCAATTCTCTAGGCCCTGAAGATTACCGAGGTTCCATTTTCAATTACTGATTGAAATTACTGATTTTCCATTACCACTGCAATCAACCAAAGGCTTATTAATTAAGCTTTTATTATCTGCTTCCATCCTTTCCTTCATTTATTCAACAATTACTTCTTCAGTTATCCTTCCTTTGAGGCAGTGTTCTCTTCCCTGAAGAGAGCTTTCATTCTCTTAGACAAAAACAGATTTATTAGTTTAAAAAGTAGGCAGAAGTCTTACAAATCCTCTGAATGAATAATGTACAGATGACTCCAAATGTAACTTGTTTCCTGAACAACGATCATAAGGAATCCTAAATCTAGAGTGTATCATCTCCTGTGGTGACATTTAAAATTCACCCTGACCTCTAATATATCAAATGGTTCTCTCTTGACCTGATCAAATTCTCCTTGTTCAAGTTGAAAACATTTTCCTTTGCTGTATCACCATCTTTCTTCTTAAACCTCACATACACACTTTCTTCTTAAATCCCACATAACACACAGCCCCTTTGTTGAAATTATTGTCTGGTTCAGTGTTGTATGGATTGCCTCTGCATGATTAGGCAAACAAAAGATACTTTATAAATAGCCTTGGCTGGGACTGGTGTCCATGTTGAGTGCTGAGGTTATGGTAAATGAGTATTGGTCATCACTTCTAGTATAGGGTGTGGTCTTGAATATGGAAAGATAGGATGGCAGAGGGAACTCAAGATGTCATGAACTCTAGTTCATGGTTGTCTAAAACAGCTCTGTGAGGACACAGAGTGGAAAAGTCCATGTTTGGCAAAACCAGTAGGAAAGGATGTCATTTGGAACACTTGAGGTGTGAAGTGAAAGATAAGTAGGTGCATACCGGGTAGAAAAATTAGAGGAGAGTATTGGCTTTTACTGAAAGTCTCTAAGTGTCTCTTCTATACACCCCTTTCTTCTCTATCTCAGCTGCTTCAGTCATAATCATCTCTTGCCTAGAACACTGCAGTGGGTTCCTGATCAGTCTAATCAGTGATCAATCTGCTTATTTTACCTTTTATCTCTGCATCAGATCTGCTTCTTCATGTTCTCTCCCAACATGCCCACTTCAAATGCATCCACCATACCAATATCTCAAAAAAAAATTCTGTGCCATAACTCACGTTCTTGGAAAATCTTCCCCATAACCTATAAAAATAAATCTGCACAATTTTCAATATAAACAAATCCTTCCATGACCTGGCTTCTGCCTAAATCTCCAATAATATCTCTTACCTCTAGCCTTAGGATCCTTATATCCATAAAGAGCTCCCCCTACCCTGAAGTTCCCTGCCAAATTCACTTCCAGGATAGTCCTTACCTTGCACAGAACATCTCACATCACAACCTTTTTGGGACTGGTGAACTGCTGTCACCATTCCCTTCTCTGTTCAAGTGTTACTTTCCTGCAGGACCTACCATATGCCAGGGACTATGCTCAATGCCAGGAATACAAAGATGAATAAGACAGTGCATTGCACATGGCAAACATCCAATAAATATGTGCTCAACTAAAGTATGAGAAACTAAAATAAATAGGTGCAGAAAATGATTACCAAGTACAGTGGAACACATAGAAAAGGAATATGGCTGGTTCTTCCTGTGAAGAATCAGGGAATTCAGAAAGATTGTCTAAGAGACATGACCCTAGAGTTCATGTTCACCGGGTAAAGAGGATAGACGAATAATTCCACCCCAAAAAGCAGCCTGAGCACAGACCACAAAAGAGCATGGTACTCCAAAGGAAGTTGCAGCATTTCCACTTGACTGGTGCACAGAAGTTCACAGGCAGAGGTGACAAAGGACGAGGTTGAATGTAAAGAGGTAGAGACGGGTAGCAAATGATAAGGCTGGAAAAGATGGTCAGGGAAAAAATCATGAAAGGATTTGTATGCAAGTTTCCCATGGCTAAGACAGTAGGAAATCTGAATGCAAATGTATTTATAAGAAGCAGAGGATATAAGGGCACCTGGGTAGCTCAGTCGGTTAAGCATCAGACTCTTGATTCAGCTCAGGTCATGATCTCAGGGTTGTGAGATCGAGTCCTGTGTCGGGCTCCACGCTGGCATGGAGCCTGCTTAAGATTCTCTTTCTCCCTCTGCCCCTTCCCCCCCCAGCAGCTTACGTGTGCTCTCCCACTCTCTCTCTCTCTCTCTAAAAAAAAAAACCAAGAAGGATAGGATAGGAAGGACAAAAGGACAAGCCAGGAGATCAGGAATAGTCAGTACAGATTATTGCCGGGGCTCCACAAGTAGATGAGCATGTAAATTGGGCAACAGCAGGAATGGTGAAGAGGAAAAACAAGTATGTGAGTTATTAAAGAGGCACACACGAAGGAACTTAGTGTAGATTATATGTAGTTTGGGGTTGAGAAGAGGGAGGACTCCATATTGACTCCTGTTTTTCTGGCTACAGTGATTTGATGAGTGTTACCATGAGAACCCAACCCTTTTCTCCGAAATGAAAAGTTTTATGATTTACTAATGTAATTGTTTCCTTTTTTAAATTAAATGCTGTTAATAAAGATGAGCTAGTTTAACATGTTCTTTTCTTGACTACCAAACTCAAACCTAATCATTTTAAAACAAAATGGTCTTAGTTAATATTCATCAGTTATTATTTTACAACATTTTTTGCAAATTTTTCTTCTTGCTGCTAGCAAATACCAAAGGCATTTAATTTTTTGTATTCATCTGTGAGTCCCCGAGGATTGGATTACTGCAGTCTACTTTTTTGTCTTCAAATTAAGTGGATTTTACTTTCACTTTAAAGAAAAATATGAATTTTTATGTTTTTAATTTTTTATTGAAGTGTAATTGACATACAATGTCCTATGAGTTTCAGGAGTACATCTTAATGATTCGATACTTTTATACATGAAGAAATGATCCCCATGATAAGTCTAGTTACCATCTGTCACCATACAAGGTTATTATAATACTATTGATTATATTCCCAACGCTGTACATTACATCCCCATGACTTATTTTATAATTAAATAGCAGCTTGCATTTACTGAGCAATGCACCAACAAGAAAATCAGTGATTTTGATGGTCACAAAAAACCACAAACTCTTCCTTCTTATGGTGTTGGCTTAATTACAGCCCAAGTTGTACTTTTTCCTTTCCTCAGCGAACAATGCCAAAAACATATGTGGTGAGTTAACAGCCAAAGTAATTGAAATGTGGGATTCTTGGCTGCCGATAGGGCAACACCAAACCTCGGGAGCTAACAAGAGGTGTCGATGATTCATTAACAAAACATAAAATTGTGAGATGGGTAGCTAGGCATCCAGTAAGAGCCAATTACTATGACTAGTTCCCAGAGTTTGCCTTTGGCTGGAAAGAACTGCCAGTTAGCGGTATCACCATTGGCTGCCATTCTGCGTGAAAGACGATGCTTACATATCAGCGCACATGGGCTGCTTTACATAGAGGTGGAAGAGGCCAGTGGAGTGTAAAGTTCCGCTCCTTGTCCTCACAGTATTAGTCTACAGGGAAATTTAGGTGGAATCTCCAGTTCAGAAAGTTATCCAGTATTCCATATTAATGACAGATATCTTGTGCTTGAATGGTGGGGTAAGGAACTTCCACACACATTTGATGAGCATAAGTTGTATATTCATCACTCCTAAGCACGTGTTGAAGATGACAAGGAAACGTGTACCGAGAATAGTTTGCCCAGAACCTGATTTCCTAATTCCAGTGCTCATTTGGTAACCCGTATTAGCATTTCTATACACTCTAAATTTTGTTAGCACTGGAGCTTGTTTATTAACACATCCCCAGTTTAATAGCTTTTGACATACTAGGGAGCTGCCTTTCAATCACTTCTATTCCCACAAAAAACAATATTTATGAACTGTTAACATGTCATGTGTTTAAAAAAAAAAAATCCCAATCCAGTTGCTGTCAGCCACCATTCCAGAAGGTAAAATGGAACACTCCCAGATCTGCTGTCTCTCAGCACAAAGCAAAGAGAGAGAGAGAGTTGGTGATTATTTATTATGGCCAGACAGACAAATCATGCAAATCAGACTAAATAACGTTCCGGCTTATTACTCGGTAGTTTAAATATTTGGATTTCCTTCATACATCTTATTAATTTTCTATACTTCTGTAAGTTTCTTCCCTTTAACATATGATCTCTAGCCTTTATCTATTATAGATATTTTTCCACTGAAACTATCTGCAATTTTTGCTTATACATATATTGTTATTTATACCTACATATATCAAACACTTCTGGAGTGCCCACTGCTTTTCAGACTCTAATTAATACTACTTGAAATAAAGTCAGGTGGTATTTTGAGATCATCATAAGGCACAAGGTTAAGTTTGAAAGTGGTTACCAAGGAACACAGGTATGCAAGTAATTTACTTGTGTACTAATGTTATTTTAATCTGCTGAAAGATGGCATGCCCAAATATGACTCATGTTCTGTTAATAGAAGATAAGAATATCCCTGAAAGTTATGTGTCTGCCACAAATTGTCGTCATGAATGAACATTAAAACTGAATGAAACTCTTGGGAAAAAACATCTAAATGAAAAGTGAGAAGTCTAGTCCCCCATCTGGAACTTTCATACAGGATGCCAAACATCCAGCTACTTGTTAAAATCTGGTTGAGTGTTAGCTGCCATTTAGTTATAGATTGAGTTCTCCTATTTCAACATTCAGATGTTGATTTCTAGGCTGTTGGGTACCCCTAAGATAACATCTCATCAATAGTATTCAGCTTCTAGTTTTAGTATTGATGTTTTGAATAAAAGCATATGATTAATGAATTTTGTGGTCAGACAGAAGGCAAGTGCCAATCCACTTGTATAAGTACCACTCCAGCTAAAATTGCTGGGACTGTTCTGAAGACTAGATTTAACTTTTATGGAAATAGAAACCCAAAAGTTTAGACTGTCCTTTTTATCGTTTTTTCTAAGACAGAAAAAAAAGTTTAACATGCATGTTTCCTACTAATACATGATAACCTTGATCGAACAGAGTTCTGTCATTAAGACAACTACTCTTTTGTCAGCCCCCCATAAAAAGACAGTTTGAATGAATCATTCAACAAATGTAGACACAATGTTGCATTTTTAAAGTTTTCTAAAAATCACAAGGCACCCTTAGTTCCACCCATAAAGTTTCTGACGGATCATCTAATCAATATTTGCTATTTATTAACATATTTTTCCCTAGTGCCAGGTATGCTTAAGACTCACAAGCAAAGGAGATTAGTGGTAAACTTCTTCCTCAAATAGATATATTCTGCGCTTTTAATGTGTCTCTTGGATTAGTTAAGCAAGCCATTCTTTCTAATTAACTAAATGGAATATTTTTCAAATATGCATAGTGTAGTTCCAAATTATTTAATAAAAATATTGTTTTATTTGCTTTCAAAGTTAGTATTATTTGCTGTCTTAAAACAACATGCATTATTCTAGGGGCGCCTGGGTGGCTCAGTCAGTTAAGCATCTGCCTTTGGCTCAGATCATGATCCCAGGGTCTTGGGATCAAGCCCCAAGTCAGGCTCCCTGCTTAGCGGGGAGCCTGCTTCTCCCTCTCCCTGACTCCCGCTCATGCTCTCTCTTGCTATCTCTCTCTCTCAAATAAATAAACTTTTTTAAAAAATGCATACTCTACAGCAGTAGTTTTATTCATAAAATTGTACACACACACACACACACATACATATATGTATACATCTTAGTTTAGAATTCTATAATTCTAGGGTAGCTTATAAACAAGAGGAATTTATTTCTCAAAATTTTGAAGGCTGGAAGTCTGAGATCAGTATGCCCACATGGTTGAATGAACCCTCTTCCAAGTTGCGGACTACCTACTCCTCCTCACATCCTACACCGCAGAGAGTAGAGAGGGGAAGCAAGTTCTCTCATGACTCTTATAAGATCATTAATTCCTTATGAGGATGAGTGCTCCATCCTCATAACCTCATCTAATCATAATTACCTTCCAAGGCCCCACCTCCTCATATGATCACATTGAGGTGTGGGGTTTCAGCATATGAATTTGGGGAGCACAAAACATTCAGTTCGTAACAATATATATGCAACACTTTAGCAGAGTTGAAAATCAGTATAATGTTTTTCAATATTATATATACATAATATATTTGAAGTACCACTATTTTTAGACCTGCATTGTCTAATATAGTAGTCGCTAGCGGCAGATGGGTCCTGAACACATGAAATGTGGCTAGTGAAACCGAGTAACTGATTTTTTAATTTAATTAAACATATTTAAATTTAGAAATGGAGGCACTGTAAATCATTTGCCTGGTAAACACAATATTATTGCTCTGTAGAACTATATTTTACTTTAAACATTACATCACATGAGCTATTACTGTTTATTGTGATATGTAGGGTGGGACACATGCATCCTTTCTGGTATGCCCCATAAACACGGCAACAATCTAGTTAGTATCAACAGACAGATTCAGTTGGAATATTTTGTCTACACAGCAACTGTAATGTTGCAATGTGTTTCTTTAAATATTTCTTACACTCAAGATAAGTTACAGTGGTACCTATCTAAATCATAATCGGTTATTAGGTAGAATATTCATCATTATGTAACTAGAATTAGTAAAATATTTTTTTCTAATTAAAAACAAGCATTAAAAAATTTTTAACTTAAGGTACACTATTGATGCAAAATCAACTCAAGATGTAGAAGCTTATGTTAGATCAGTAAAGAAAAATAGTGTGGTAGAAGGTATGCTGCTATTTCATGACGAAAACCTGTTGCAATTTCCTGCAGTAGAGCAAACTAAAAAAACTCTTGCTTGTTGTGTAAAAATGACTTTAAAGGTAATAAAATGCTCAATGTAAAGAGACAATTTTCAGTAATTATAAAATGAATTTGATAAGAATTTTGCTCTCAAGAGTTGAAACAAATTGACAAAATTAGTCATTAAAAATCAGAATAAAACATCAAAAAACTTTCTACTGATTTTTTAACAAGATCTAAGCTTGTAATTATGGGCAACCATAAAATGACAGATTCTTACCGAAAGAGTAAAACTGTTTTTAAATGGAGAGATGGTAAGAGAAATTATAATTTCACACTGCATATAAACAAGTTAAATTTGAAGCTTCAAGAAAAGGAGAAGCTTGTCTGTGGCCTAAGTAGATAGACATAAGAATTTATATTAAAACTGATACCTTTCATAATGCAAAATAATAATAATAATTTACACAGTTTTCTAAGATGAATCAATATGCATAAGGTTAATTACAATAGGCAGCATTACCTAAATGGGCTACAAAAACTACTAGGAAAATCTTAAAAATGCTTTGTTGATATTGATAAATCTAGAGTTGCTTTTTAATTTATGCAACATCTCTTTGAATGAGTTATAATACTGGCATTCACAAATTGGCAGAAGAGTTAATAAACTTAACCAATTTAGATATAGTTTTGAAACTGATAGGCTTTTGCTTCAAAGTTTCAAAGTCAAATTATTTCTTCTAAAAGAGATGAACAGCTTGGTCAACATAGATGCAAATATTAAAGGGAAATTGCCTTAACTCTCGAGTCATTAGAAAACCTTTAAATAGGTTTGGAACAAGTTGGGTATATGAGTCTATTTTTCAACTGCAAAACTTATGAAATCTAAACACAGATCAAGTATTTTTTATGAAAATTTGGTGGCCAAATTGAGATGTGCTAGAAGTTTAAAATGTGCACCAGATTTTGGAGACCTAATACAAAAAAAAAAAAAAGAGAGAGAGAGAGAAAGATGGAAGGAAGGAAGGAAGGGAGGAAGGAAGGGAGGGAGGGAGGGAGGGAGGAAGGAAGGAAGGAAGGAAGGAAGGAGAAAGAAAGAAAGAATGTTTCCTTAATTTTATATTGATTACTTGTTGAAATGATAAAATTTTAGATATATTGGGTTAAATAAAATGATTATTAAAATTAGTTTCAGATATGTTGTTTTACTTCTTTATGTAGATATCAGAAAATTTTAAATTACATATTTGGCAAAAAATAGATATACCTCAATAATAAATTTAAAAATTTAAAAACAAAATAGGGGTTCCTGGGTGGCTCAGTCAAACATCTGACTCTCAATCTCAGCTCAGGTCATGATCTCAGGGTCCTGAGATAGAGCTCCACATAGAGCTCCGCACTTGAGATTCTCTCCCTCCCCTCCTTCCCCTCCCCTCACTTGTGTACTCTCTCTCTCTCTCTAAAATAATAGATCTTTCAAAAATTTTAAAAACAAAAAATAAAATTACATATGTGGCTTTAACAACATTTCTATTGAACAGTGTGCTTCCTTAAATAAATGAATAAATTGCTTTGTAAAATATATAATATATGTATATATTTTGCATTTATTTTGTTAAATAAATTTACTATTTGTCCTAATTTTATAACTCGAAATGTAGTTGGACAAGTCTCTTTTTTAGCTGTATTGATGGGGTAAAGAAACTTTTTAATAAATTACTATTTTAAAGGATCATATAGTTTATTCTGAATTGAACTTATTTGATTCAAATTATAAAGGCTGACTGGAATCTCTATATTATCAGTCTGTTGTTTTCAGCCTTGGCATTATCAACAGACCATAATACTTTAGATATAAAGTACATTATTAGATTATGTATAGGACTCCATCAAAATGATAAAGATCTAAGATAAATAATAAAGAACATAGCATATTCATTAGTGACCCTAGATTAATCTTTGCAGATTAAATTATAGCTATCTGAAATTAATTTTATAGTTTCATTTTCAAAATGACCACTTGTTTGCTTCAGCTCTCAAGAGGTCTTCCATTGTTCCAAACATTTAAAAAATAAATCTAAATATTCCTCACCAGACCTAAAGCCTTGTGAATAAATAAACCATGTCTTTAGAACATACATAAATTCCAAAGACACTAGTAGAGTGAACAGACTTTCTCAGAAAATAATAAATAGAAATGCTTCTATCAAATAAGTCTGAAATAGAATTTGTGTTTGCTTAATTTGGCCAGTATTCAAACTCACAGCTTCAAACCTGACCTGATAGGGAAGTAAGCCACTGAACATAATTATCAGTAGTAATGAGCTGACTTACAAAGCCATTTGTTTGATCCCATTTCCATTATTTCTAATGTTGGGAATTTATTTCAATTCCTCATTTCTATAATTCATAGAAATTTAACATTGAAAACAAAGATTACTTTGTCCAACACTTATTTTATAGATATGGAAGCTGAGGCCCACAAATGCCAGGGAAAACAGAACCCAAAACTCTCTTCCAGGAGACCCTATTTTCCCCCAACAAATGCATTGTTCTTTTTTTCTAGACTCTTTTTTTCCCTTCCTCTTTCAGTTCTTTTGGCCAGCTTAGAGGGTTTTTTGTTTGTTTGTTTGTTTTTTGTTTGTTTGTTTGTTTGGTTGGTTGGTTGGTTGGTTGGTTGGGTTTTTTTGGTTGGAGGGGCCAGAGGGTCTGGAGTGAAAAGTAATTACAGTTGAGGATAGGAGCAGAGGGACTGTGAGCTAAATAATGGAAAAGGGAATCCCTCCTTAGTGTAGACAAGCTAACCACCATCCCCAGGACAGCAAGGCATGCTGATGGTTCTCTGGGGGATTGGCTGAGATGTAGAGAGAGAAGGCATATTTCTCCATAATACTAAAGCCATCTTCTACTGTAAAGCCTCTAAGATCAGAGGACCTTCTAACTCTCTTGTTGATACATGTACAGTATAGAGTTTTGCTGGTCTTTTGCTGGCTTCTCAGCATTTTTTTCAATGGTTCTATGGCAATATTGCATCTCTCATACTTTGAGAAAAGAATGGCCACCACATTCGAACAATAGTTGATCTAGTCCATTCTTCAAAATCTCTAAGTCTGCTTTTCCTAGATCTGTAGACTGCATTCGAGAGTGCTTACAAAAATATATTTGATATTTAATGAAACAAAATCTCTCATTTGATGTTTTGTACTTTATTCAAGATCCCCAAATAATAGGCTTTGTCTTGATTTTTGTGAATTAAAAGCAAACTGTCATTAATGGCACTCAAAATCCATGTGAGATTTTTCTTCTTTTGGATATTTGAGGACTTTATTCTTAGCTGCCCAAGGAAATCAAATAACTTCAGATTCTAAGCCTGACAGCTTGAAGAAAACTGAAATATATTGTGGAATATACCACACTGGAATTTATATGATATTATATATCATGAAATATATTATAGGGCCAGACAAAGTTGTATGGACATGATTTGCATTTTACCTTTTTTAAAAATAGCAAAGTGAAAACCCGTCAGTAAGCAATTACAGTAAATAAAAGACAAATTTGTAAAAATGAATAATATCAAATCAGCCTATTAAGACAGAAGATAACCCTGCCGGTGAAAAAAAAACCGAGATTTTCTTTTGACCAGCAAAAGAATTTTGAGGATTTCTGAGCAAAATTAGCCATGCTCCACTTAGGATTGTTAAGTGTTGTTGAAAATTTCATGTAAATGCAAAAACATATACATACAGGAGTACGTTGACATATGTGCTCCAGTCCATTGCTAATTCTGCTTTTTAGCCCAAAATGTTAAAAGAAAGAGCTCACAGATGCTTTCAAATTTGCAATGATTGCAAGAAAAGTCTCAGATGTGGATTGGGCATTGGCATCACCTTAGCGAGTTGGCATCAGCATCAGTAACAGGTGGCATAGTAGGCAGTGAAATTGCAAAGGCAGAACTGTTTGCATTTCCTGTGTTATCATCTCAATCTTTTTTTAGTAAGCGTAATTCTAGTAATTAGGAGCAAGGTTTTTTTTTTTTGTTTTTTTTTTTAATGGAAACCCAAAGCACAGAAATAGTTATTCATTATTGTTAATATTTAAGTTTGCATGGAAGGTTTTTAACCCATCACATTAGATAAAATAATGGTGAATTTATATGCCCTCTGATAGTATATAATTCTTACATGTGCATCATTTCATTTTTCCCCACTCCAAGGCATGAATTTGATGCACTCAAAGAATAAAACACAAGATTATCATAACAACTTTCTTAAACTAATTGCTTACTGCATGCCCTTGGTTTCAAAGTGTTACATCATTGGGCGCCTGGGTGGCTCAGTTGGTTAAGCGACTGCCTTCGGCTCAGGTCATGATCCTGGAGTCCCTGGATCGAGTCCCGCATCGGGCTCCCTGCTCGGCAGGGAGTCTGCTTCTCCCTCTGACCCTCCCCCCTCTCATGTGCTTGCTCTCTCTCATTCTCTCTCTCTCAAATAAATAAATTAAAAAAAAAAAAAAAATCTTCAAAGTGTTACATCATTTTCACAATGTCCCCTCTACCGAAATTTTATTAATCCAAATAATTGCTGGTGCAAACATTTAGAAAATATCTTCCACATGGTGTAAATTTTTGAGATTTTCTTTGGACAATATTGTTTCTATTTTGATTATGACTTACAATGTGTTTCAGATTTTTCATTTATAGTTTACTTTTATATTATAGTTTACTTTAGTATTATATTAGTATGATTAGAAATGTTTATTATTCGTAAAAACCTAGGTTTTAAAAATTTTAAGTCTAAGAGTAAAGCAAAATAGTTTAAGCATTGTGGTCATGAAACGGTACGGGTTTTAGATATAAAACATATCTAAACATATCACATGAAGGCTGCCTTTTATAATTCACTTATCTCTAAGGTTTACCTGAAGAAATGAGAGAATAGTGCCTTTTTCATAAACTGATGAAAATGAAGTCCTTCCTTCTGAGAGCAGCTAGGGAAGGATCTGTTCCAGGACTCTCCCTGGCTGGTAGGTGCCATTTTCTCCCTGTGTCTTACACATGGTCTTACCTCTATGCATATCTGTGTGCCCAAATTTTCCCCTTTTATAATTACACCAGTCATATTGGATTAGGTTCCCCCCTAAAGACCTCCTTTTAACTTGATTCCCTCTGTAAAAACCATATCTCCAAATAAGGTCACATTCTGAGGTACTAGGAATTAGAACTTCAACATGTGAATTTTAGGGAGGGACATAATTCAACCACAACCAGCACCAACTAAAAATGACATAACCCTGTTCAAAAAAAAACAAGAGCCCGGACAACTGATACAAGGGACAATTTATATCTGGCTTCATTCAGGATAAATTGGATGCTCATTTAAAGTAGTATCTTAATCAATTAAGACAAAAGGATGCCCTACTAGAGTTAACTTATCTATTGGAGTCACATTAAGATTGGTCATAACCTACATTTTCCTTTCTCCATCATTTAATTTTTATACTTTCATTATACTATATTCCTATTCTTCCGGTCTCCATTTCTTTATAAATCAATTGTGTTTAATAAGATTTTGAATTTTCCATTTTGGAGAATAAAATAAACTTGAAATGAAATATTAGTGTTTATGCCTTTCATGAAGACTTTGGCTCATATCCATGTTATTGGTCTTAGTGACATCCAGTGGCCATGACAGGTCAGTGGCAGGATTTCAGGTCTTTCCAGAAATATCTTTACTACATACTTCTTATCTAGAACATAAAAAATATATATATATCCTTAGGCCACTGATCATTTTAACATAAGGGTGATAAGATGCCCCTGGTCATGTGTCATTCATAAACTGAACTACCTTATATATCAGAAAAATAATAATCATTACATTTAGTTTTATTTCATTCCACCTGATTAATGACTTAGTATCTCTTGCTGCTTAAAAATATTAAACTACAAAATGTATTTTAAAGAAACTCTAAACAGACATGGCTTATACTACTGAGCAGTATCTTGTTTTCACACACCTTTAGGTTAGAGTATCTACATTTAAATAAAATTGTCAAATATACTATTAAAGGTATGGGGTATTCTAAACAATCAAAATGTTTCTTTCTAGGTACTTATGAGCTGGTAATTTAAAAATATTACATATTTCATTAGAATGTAGTAAGAAAGTCTGTGCTGAGACATGATTATTGGGGTCTGACTATGCCCCCCGGTGCTGAAGTCAGACTGAAAAATCAGAGTGCAGCTCTATTAAAAAAAATGTTTTTAAAGAGTCCACAAAATCCATATTACAATTTTTTTGTGCCTTGAGGCAAGTTACTTAGCTCTCTAGGCTGAGTTTCTGATAATAACAATGCCGATGTGTATTATAGTGTTAAGCTAAGAACTCACTGCAAATAATGACTACCTAGTATTTTGTAGTTTAAATGACTACCTAGTATTTTGTAGTTTAAAAAGTCAATCATGCAAAGTTGCACATGCGTGAAACCTAAGGGGAGTAGGGAAGTAAGCCTTCCTGTCTTTCTAAATAATAGCAAGGTGTCTATGGTCATACCACCCTGAACGCACCTGATCTCGTCTAAATAATAGCAAGGTAACCCATCTTAGGCCCCTTTTGTTATGCAGCACAAGGCTAGGAGCCCTGGCCTGACAGAACCACTAAATGCATAGTTGCAGTGAATAGAATTCAGGAATGTGGTATTTATAATTTTCCCGGGAAACTGATACACATATATGAAATCTCTAAAAAGGATTCAGTTGAGTACATAATTAAACGTCTGGCTCTGAGAGAGGTATAGAAGCTGAGCAGAGGAAAAATGGCAGTGGACTAACATAATAAGCAAAGGCTTCCGGAGAAAGGAGTATCCATCTTAAAAGATGCACAGGCATTTGACTATTGGAGAAAAGTATGGAGAAAGGGAGAAAACAGGCCATTTAATTTGGGGCAAGGATGCACATGAGATGTGTAAGTGGAACACGAGCCTACGGTTTGGTGAGGGAATAATTCTGACCAAAGGTGCTTCTTTTGTTCTTGTTGGTGTTGGTGGTAGTGGTGGTGGTGGGTTTTTTTGCAGGGTGGGGAAGGATGGAGGGGGACACTTGGCAAAGAAGCGAGGGTGGCCAGTTGATAAGTGCTTTCACCATGGCTGATGGACCGCATCGTCAAGAGAAACAAGGAGTCATTATAGACTTTTAGAAGGTAATGGCAGGATATGAGCAGCATGCACAGAGATATGAACTGTTTTTGAAACAAAGATGCACTATGTTTCTTGTTAGGTGACCATCTGAGGAAACCAAACACAAGTTCCTGAAAGTTTAAATAGCAATGTTGGAAAAGAGAGGAATATTTAGAGATTCCAGGGAATGAAATGAGTCTGGGGAGTAGCAATCTGGGAAAGGTATGGGTCAGCAATGAGTCAAAAAGCCATCCAAAATATTGATATTGAAAATAAAGGAGAGAATGATAGAAAGGATCTTTTTTTTTTTTTTTTGGAAGAAACAAAGTGTTAATATATTCAAAAAAAAAAAAATTCTATGAGGAGCTGGACATGTTAGGGATTGGGACCAAAGGTGAGAACTTCAGGGTCAAAATCCTGGACAAAATGGTTATGTCCTCAAGAGAGTAATGGAAGGTGGAAGCCAAAGATTAAGCTTGGACTGGGAAGGTGGTAGAGAGATGAATAAGGGAAGGAGATGAAAAGTGAAATAGAGAACTAGAAAGGGAGAACAGTATCTCAGATGTGAAGAAAGTAATATTCTTTAAATGAATGGAAAGGTAAGGGGCACCTGGGTGGCTCAGTCCGTTAAGCATCTGCCTTCGGCTCAGGTCATGATCCCAGGGTCCTGGGATGGGGTCCTGTGTCCAGCTCCCCGCTCAGCAGAGAGTCCGCTTCTCCCTCTCCCTCTGCCCCTCCCCCTGCTCATGAGCACCCACTCTCTCTCTAATAAATAAGTAAAATCTTAAAAAAAAAAAAAAAAGAATTGAAAGGTAAATCAATATAATTGCCACAGAAAAATCAAACAGAATCAACACTGAGAACAGACATTCAGTTCAGCTGGGACAGGCAGAGAGGGGAGAGGTGAAATTTGCCATTTCCAGCCTCGGAGAGAGCGGTGTTGTGGACTACGTGGGACCCCATGCAGATTTCTAGAACTTAAGGAGGAAAGATGTTACTGAGGAAATTCATGAATTGAATTGAATGAGACCATTCTTTCAAAGAGCCTGACTGATCACAGAAATGGAATGATATTAGGAAGGGTAAGCAGGATGAAGTAAAAGTTTCATTCAACAGAGAAAACTGAGGCAGCCTTCAAAGCAGAAGGAAAGAAGTCCAAGTTTGGAAAAGGGGGAAGGTTAGGATAAAGCAGGAAAATTTCAAGGAAAAGGCAGTCAAGAGAGGAGTCAACAAGCTCCCTTGTAAGTCTGACGAGAGGAAGAGCCAAGAACATCAGACATCCCTTTGAAATGTCAGAAATTAACTTTTGAGAGAATGATATATCTTCCTCTGAGACTTGAGGGAAAATAAATACAGATATACACAAATCAAATCAAAGATGAGAGACCTGGTAGAATTGAGGGTTTAACGACATAAAACAAGGCCTGCAATTGTTGTGGAAAATAATCCAGGGAACCAGTGAGCAATAAACAAAAAGGACACTGAGCAGGAGACGCGGGCCAAGTGTAAATTGTTCAGCAGGCTCTTCCAGGGAGCAGGCTGAGTGAAGCCACACGGCTTTCTCCAGCCGCATGCAGCTGTCTGCAAGCAGAAGGCTCACCGCGGAGCCATCGAAGGCTAGAGAGAGAGGGAGGGCCCACAGGGAGGCCACCGTGCGGGTGCGGGAGCACGGAGGCAGCTGACCGCTTAACACAAGGTGCAGAGGAGTCAAGTCTGATCTAATGAGAGAAGCTTGATCCTAGCAAAACAGGGCCGGGCTGAGTAATATCATAATTCCCAAAGCAGAAAGAAAGTTCCAACTCTTACGGAGGAAGGAGAGGCAAGAGAATGTACAGAAGAGCTAAATTTTGATACTTCAGAGTGATTGGGAGCAGTGTTTTATGACAGAGTTCCACACAGGCCTGATGTGGCATGGAGGTGGCATTCACCATGAGGTCAAGGCTTCTAGTAAGTTAAGACCCTGGATGTTGAAAAAGTCATTTTGGATGAGAGAATGAAACGCTGAAGAGGTAGGCTGAGAGCTGGATTCTAGTCATTTGGGGAAATGGAATCATTTCTGAGAACAGTGGTTCTCAAAGCCTGGCTTCAGATCAGCAGCATTAGCATCACCTGAAAAACTGATCGAAATGCAATTCCTTGAGCCCCATTTACACAGTGACTCAGAAACACTGGAGATGGGGTTCAGCAGTCCCTTTAGGGCACGATGCACACTTAAGTTTGAGAACCACTGTCTTAGTGACCAGAACAAGGAAGCTGAAAAGGGTTGGGGACAAGGGCTTTACCTGTTAAAAAATGGAGTGAGTGGGGCTTGATCAATATTCTACCATGATCATATAAAACACAGATAACAACAAGAAGCAAGCAACAAATACGTATTTACCCTTTTGCCTTTTGTAAGTTTCTGTCAAATATATCTCTAATTTCTGCACAGCATGGGAGAAAATACTTGCAAACCATGTATCTGATAAGGAAGCTTAAGATCTAAAATAAAGAAGAAACTCTTACAAGTCAATAGCAATAAATAAATAAATAACCTGATTTTAAAAATGGCCAAAGGAATTGAACATCCATTGCTCAAAACAAGACATACAAATGGCCAACAGACACATGAAAAATGCTCCACATCAGGGAAATGCAAATCCAAACCACAATAAGACTCCACAGTGAAATTCTGACTCTACCTGCTCTTTGATGGTAATTTTATGACAAACAGTTGGAGTGTTTACCAACTGTTCATAGAAAAGAATTCAAAATTGCAAGAAATGCAGGCAAAGGTTAGGGATGCTGCATTTTAACAATACAGAAAATAACTAGTTTGAAGGAGAAGGGTAAATTGCAGGAAAGTATAATTCATAACATTATAAATATGAGGTTGCTTTGCGATTTTCTCAAAGCAGTATTTTAGCAAATATATTCTGAAGAATCATGACAAGTTAGACATGTTACAATTTTCCTAGTAATTATTTTATGAAAAAATACCATTCTTCGTTAGATGATTTACATAAAAACAATTTACAGGGCCGCTTGAGTTTATTTAATTATTTAAATGCCAGACTAAATATGTTCTCCAGAGAAATCTTAGTAAAATTATCATTTCATTAGTAATTGGAAACAATGATGCTTATTACTTTCTCTACTGTGTGCTTAGCTGTGTTCCAGGGATGGCCGAGATGAGACCTAAATGAATGACAATGATTGAGAAACTCAAGTGTCAACACACACTCAATTAGGTCTAAGGAAATATATAAGTGCCTTCGCATTCACGGAAGCCTGTACATTTGAGTCAAATGATTCTGAATTTATGCTATATAAACACACTTAATAAAATATTTATCTCAAAAAATATTTCAGGGTACCTGTGTGGCTCAGTCGGTTGAGAGGCTCACTCTTGGTTTCAGCTCAGGTCATGATCTCAGGGTCCTGAGATCAAGCTCCCTCTGCTTGGGCTCCGAGCTTAGCAGGGAGTCTGCTTGAGATTCTTTCCCCCTCTTTCCCTCCCCATCTGCCTCCCCCCCAATCCCTGTCCTGCTCATGCTCTTGCAAGTGTTCTGGTGCTTCGCTCTAAAATAAATAAATCTCAAAAAAAATTCAGTATTTGCCTAATTACAAAGGCAACATCTTTTTACTATCTCAATGCAGTCTGTGTCTATTATAAAAAGGAAATATTCAGATAAACAATACCAAGAAAATAGAAATGTCATATTTCTACCATCCATAGATTTCTATACACATTCTTTATACCTTAGTGTAAAAAGTTACAGATATTTTGCTGTGTCACACACAGACACACACACACACACATTTTTTTCAATTACTTATGCTCTACATTTCCTTACATTTCCTCATCTCACCTAATATACAGTCTATATTCTAATTTCCCCAATTGTCCCAGAAATGCTTGGTAGAGTTGGTTTATCCAAACTAGGACACATATTACATCTGCTTTTTTATAGTCCTAAAATATCACCTTTTTTCATCCGATATACCTCCCCCTTCGGTTTTCATTTCCCTCCTGGCACTGACTGGTTGATAAGACCTTGTTGAACTGAAGACCACTTTGGCTTCCAGATGTGCCATAGGGTCTGTTAGTTTGTCTTTCCTCTTGAAATTAGTTCTAAATGGCTGGTGGATTCAGAATACATCAAAGATGATGCAGTACCCATCATCGCATCAGGTGACATCTGGGTGACCTGCTACTAATGACAGTAAGATCAACCACTGAATTTAGGTCGTGACTATCTGATTCCTTAAACACAGCTACTTCTCCCTATCAGGACTAGAAAGTGATCTCCGTGGTTTTACTTTGGCATTCTTCAACTATCCTGTTTCCTATCAAGACTAACAGTCTTTATAATCATTGCTAATCCAGAGTTGGTGTTTAATTAGAAGTTGCTAGTTCCTGCTTTTTTTTAATCATTTAAAGTCAGAATGTAAAATGAAATAAAATCACTATGGTTATCATTTACTGGGTGCTTACAAAGAATCAGGTTCTGTGCAGCAGGCTTACCGAATCATTTAAATCTCAAACCAGTCCTAGGAGGTAGGTAATACCTATGCCCATGTAATCAAGGAGGAAATTGACACTACTCAAATCAGACTATTAAAGAAGTTAAATAATGTGTTCTTGCTAGCAGCTCATTAGTGCTGGAGGTCGAATCCAAACCCAATGTCGGTCTGAGTCCAAAGAGTAGGATATTTACCATTAAGTAACATCGCCTCTCCAAGCCGCAAATGTGTTTTGATAATTATGTTAAAAATGACATCATGAAATAGGACCCCAAATTTCCAGGAAACAGCCTTGCTCCATCAACTGGGAGTTGTTTATGCCATCTTGCCTGAGTACCCTCTGCCCCTTATTCTCATTCTTCAGCACTCAATTTCTAAAATCTCTTCAGTCACAGTTATTAATAGTATTGGAATTTTTTGAAAATTTAAAATTAGGAGGGAGGGAGGACAGAGGAAATGTTAGAGACCTCTCATGAGAAAACTTCAGTCTTTGTTTCCCACGCAAAAACCAATGTGCATCTAGTGGTAAAGTAATCAAGTTACTGCCTGGGCAGTGTGAGGGACACCTCTATGATTCGCTGGGAAAGAAGTCACATTAGCGCTTGGCCAGTGTAAGGGACACCCCTGCGATTTCCCGGGAAAGTTTCCCATTTGCCTCATTTATTTGACTTATTTGAATCTACAGTGTTAAAGGACTTTATTAATCCCATGAAACCCTTTGAGGTTTGGTGACATTTTTTTTCTTTTCAATGTTTTTTATTAAATATTGAATACATACAAAGTAATATTTATACTCTATGTGTAAAGAAAAGTGAATAATTTTTTAAAAACACCCGCTTTCCCATCTGTTAGCTTAACACACAGATGCGGGGCACCTGAGTGGCTCGGTCGGTTAAGCATTCGACTCTTGATCTCAGCTCAGGTCTTGATCTCAGGGTCGTGAGTTCAAGCCCCATACTTAAAAGAGAAATAGAAAGAGAAAAAAATATACCGATGTACTTGAAACCACTTACATGAGCTTCCCCAGAGGACATCTTCTATTTCCTCCATCCAGATTTCAGTGTCTGACATTCTTCATTCAGTCTTCTGAGTGACCAAAGTTATTATATTGTGATGTTGTCAGAGAGGTTACCTGTGATATAGTGTGTTTATCAGCCATTCCTATTTTCTCTTTTGTGAAATCCCCTGTTCAAATATTTTGTCCCTGTCAGTGGAAAAGGAAGTAGGAGGGGATTGTTTTTCTTATCGACTCAGGTGGTTTTGTGCTCTAGATAGAGACTTTTTTCAAATATTTTTCAGAAATACTCTACCATTCCATGGCTTATTACTTCACTATCATTATGGTGTATTCTGAGGACCAGAAGCTCTTCACTTGAATGGTGGCAAATTTGTTGTTTCCTTTGTGTTTTGTACTTGTCTTTAACAGATCTATTCCTACTGAAAAGGTAAGAAAATATTGTCTTTTGTTATCTTCTCAAACAGTATTGTTGTATTTTTCACATTTAACCTGGAATTGTTTCTGTTTTGTTTTGTTTTGTTTTAGTGATCGAAAACTCAATCTTTTCCTTACTGAATTTTCTTTTTTTTTTTTTTTTTTAAATTTTTTTTTTTTTTTAAGATTTTATTTATTTGCGAGAGAGAGAGAATGAGAGACAGAGAGCATGAGAGGGAGGAGGGTCAGAGGGAGAAGCAGACTCCCTGCTGAGCAGGGAGCCCGATGTGGGACTCGATCCCGGGACTCCAGGATCATGACCTGAGCCGAAGGCAGTCGCTTAACCAACTGAGCCACCCAGGCGCCCTCCTTACTGAATTTTCAATGGGCCTTCTGACAGAGTCCAAGTTTCTATATTTGCTTATCTTCCTTTAAGAGCATTAATATCTAGCTTTAATCAACTCGTCTATTGCAATATATGTACCATACACTGCTTATATATTAAAGCACTTTAATAAATCTTTATATTTGGTATAGCAAGTTCCACTAACTTTTCTTTTTCAGTTTATTATTACATAAAAGAAATGTGGGATCAATGTGACCTTTTTTTTTTTTTTAAGATTTTATTTATTTATTTGACAGAGAGAGAGCACAAGCAAGGAGAGCAGCAGGCAGAGGGAGAGGAAGAAGCAGGCCTCCCGCGGAGCAGGGAGCCCTATGCGGGGCTTGATCCCAGGACTCCGGGATCATGACCTGAGCCGAAGGCAGTCGCTTAACCAACTGAGCCACCCAGGCGCCCCAATGTGACCATTTTCACACATACACACACACACCAACTGAAATTTTGTCTGAAATCTTTGAAATTTTATGTAAAATATGAATTGAATCCGTAGATCAGTATGTTTACAATATTAAGTCTTTGAGTCCATGTACTTGAGAAGTATCCCTATTTCCTTTTCTTAAATATCTTTAAATAAATTTTGTTTTTTATGTGAAATCCCTGCACATCTTTGGTTGTATTTATTCTTAAATACTGCAGTTATAGCTACTGTAAATTGTTCACCTTTTCAAATTTTGTTTTCCAGTTATATTTTATAAATGTGTGCTCATAAAATTGCTTTTTATATATTGATTTTTGAATCAAACATTGCTAGAATCTCTTATAAGACACCAATAGTTTCTCTATGATTCTTCTGCTTTCTATAAAGACAGTCATTTCATTGCTGAATGAATATTTTATCTTTTTTCATCCTTATACTCTTGCATTTTGTTTTCTTGTAACACTGGCCTACTTTGAATCTCAAGGGAAAAATAATAAAGATGCTTGTAAAAGCCATCTTAGACCATGCTTCTTGCTTTTTGGAGACAGGCTTTCAATGTTTAATCATAAAATATGATATTTGTTGTAGAGTTTTTGTATATATTTTATCATTTTCTAAGAATTTGTCTTATTAATGGATATTGAGCTTTATTGAATACTTTCTTTGCTTCTAATGATATATATCCTATGGGCTTCATTTTAATGTGAATTACATTGATAAATTTTGCATTAGAACAAACAAAACTTGATAAAATGTATTATATTTTTACACATTGCTGGATTTGGTTTGTTTATATTTTGTTTGGGGTTTTTGGTACCTCTATTACTGAGAGAAATTGATGTGCATATTTTATTTCTCACACTATATGTGCCTTGCCTTGTGATAAAATATATACATTAGCCAATATATTTTTCTGAAATGTTATGTACAAAATTGAAAGTGTTTGTTTTAAAGAAGTGTAACCTATATAAAACTGGAATCTGATTTTTTGTGAGAAGACTATCTTAACTACAAGTTAGAATTTGTTCACCTTTATACGATTTATATAGTTTATATTTCCTCTTAGTTCAGTTTTGCTTCCATTTTTATAGAGGTTGTTCACTTCATTTGAGTTTTCTAATATTTGGCAATATTCTTCATAACAATATCTTCCAAACTCTGCAGCATCTGTGGTTGGACTTTTCTTTCAGTATGTTTCTTTGCACTTTCTTTCAATGTCCTTAATTAATCTTTTCCAAAGTTGCTGATTTTATTAGTTTGTTCAATGAGTCAGTTCGGCTTTTTAATTTTTTTATTTCATGTATCTATTTCCTTTTCCACTGTTTTTTAATTGCTTTTATTATTTTTCTTCTACTTTTTTAGAAGCTTTCTTCCCTTCTGTCTTTCCTTGAATATTTCATTTGTAGTTTTTGGCATTTCTTTTGTTAATAAAGAGAGTTTATAAGTCTAAGTCTATAATTTTTAAGTCTATAATTTTTCCTTGTATAAGCTTAAGCTTGATCTTATGAATTTTTTTAAAGACTTTATTTGTGTGAGAGAGAGAGAGAGAGTACAAGATGGGGGCATCAGAGGAGGAGGGAGAGGGAGAGGGAAAGAATCTCAAGCAGACTCTGTACTAAGCATGGAGCCCATCACGGTACTCCATCCCATGACGCTGAGATCATGACCTGAGTTGAAACCAAGAGTCAGCCGCTCAACCAACTGAGCCACCCAGGTGCCCCTACCCTATAAATTTGTACATGAAGTACCTACAGCTTTTTCATTGCTCAATATGTTTCAGTTTCCATTTTGATTTTTCTTTATCCCATGAGTAATGTAGAAGTTGGTATTAAAATTTAAGTTTGTGTAGAGTTTCCATATATACTTCAAAGATTATATCTACTGGAAGAACCTTCTAAGCAGAGGGAACAGCAAGTGAAAAGCCCTGAGTACAAAAACACCTGGTGTATTCAAGAAACTGCAAGAAATTCAGGGTAGCTGGAGGAAAGTCAACGAAAGAGTAGAAAATGTAGTTAGAGGGTAAGAGAGGGCCAGATCCTGTCAGGCCTTGAAAATCATATTAGCATGTTAGCATTTACTCAGTGAGATAAGGAGTAGTGAATTTCTAAGAAAATCTACATTTTAGCAAGATCACTCTGTCTGCAGTGTTAGCAGTAGGCAGGAGTAGAATAAGGGCAGAAGCAGAGAAACCAATCAGCTGTTGGAGGCTTTGACCTCATGGTGATAGAGACAGTGTAAAGGTCAAAATGTGGATATATTTTGAAGGCGGAACAGGTGAGATTTTCTGCAATACTGGATGTGAGTGTGACAGAAAGATAAGAGTCAAGATGACAGGAAGGTTTTTAGCTCGGGAAACTGGAATATAATTGTAATCAGCTTAAAAGGAGAAGTCTGTGGTGGGAACAGCCAAGTCTTCTGAGGTAAAAACTTTGAAATGGTTTAGATATCAAGTGGAAATGTGAAGAAGACAGCTGCATATGCATTTCTGGAATCCAGGGCTTGGGAGTCATCGGCATTAGATTATATGTAAAGCCATCTGACTAGTAAGTGCAAATAGAAAAGAGAAGAAGTCTAACTACTATATACTGGGACACTCCAATATCTAAAGATAGAGATGAAGAGGAAGCCAGCAAAAGACAATGAGAATGAGTGGCCATAAAGGTAAGAGTAAAACCAGGCAAGTGTGGTGTTGGAAGCCAAGTAAAGAAAAGTATTTCAAGATGACATAGTGATCAATGATGCAAATGCTACTTGTAAGATGAGGAATGAGAAATGATCCTTGGCAATTGAAGGTCATGGCTAATCTTTATAAAGTGCAGGTTTAGTGCAATGCTATAGGAGGAAAGCTGATCCCAATGACTCCAAGAGAGAATAGAGTACAAGCAAGAGTGCTTTTTTTAGAGAGTTCTTTTATTTTAAAAGGTGAGATGAAGAAAAATGATATGATAGCTAGAGGGAGATGTGGGGTCAAGAGAAGATCATTTTATGATGGTAATTTTAAAAATCGTATTTGCATGCTGATGCAAATGGTTTGGGAAAAAGAAGAAATACTGATGAAGGAGAAGGATGAGAGAATTGCTGGAGTATTGAACTTGAATAAGTGAAGGAGAATAGGATGGAGGGCACAACACGGTGGCTGACCTCAGTGAAGAGTGTGGAGGGTTCATTCGTAGCAGGCAAAGATGTTGTCCCATGAACTCAACTATAGACACCTGGGGAGATGGGGTGGTTAGAGCTCTTGAAAATTTGTTTCTGACTGCTTCCATTTTTCAGTGGAGAAGGAAAATAGGTTATCATCTGGTAATGAGGATAGGAAAAACATGTTGCAAGTGTGAAGAGAGAGTAGAAAATCAGGAATGTGAGAAAGAAGAAATCGACCAGGAAAATACACTGTGATCAATGGGCAGCGTGAAGAACCTCTTAGTTCAGTGATGCTGTATTTAAAGTGAGATCAGCAAGGCTGCTTTATTTTGTTCTGTTGTTTTGTTTTGTTTTGTTTTTTAAAGATTTTTTTTATTTATTTATTTGACAGAGAGACACAGCGAGAGAGGGAATACAAGCAGGGGGAGTGGGAGAGAGAGAAGCAGGCTTCCCGCGGAGCAGGGAGCCCGATGCGGGGCTCGATCCCAGTACCCTGGGATCACGACCTGAGCCGAAGGCAGACGCTTAACGACTGAGCCACCCAGGCGCCCCTTGTTCTGTTGTTTTTTATGTCTTCTCCAATTACGGTCTGGGCACAGAGTATAGAGGGTTGGCTTTGACCAATGCTCCAGTTTTACGAAGTGAGTAAAACAAAAACAAAGTTGAGGGTTATATGCTGCTCCTTTTCAAAGCCTGTTGTTGGTGATATGATTTTTTAAATTACAAATTCATTTATAATCATCACTGAATCCAAAAAAGAGTTTTGACATTATACATTGTGTCCATTAACAAAAACTAAAACATCATGGAAGACAAGGATATTATCCTCAAAGCTACTTTATTTTTATTTTTTTTAATTTTGATTTTTTTAGGGGGAGGGACAAAGGGAGAGGGAGACAGAGAATCTCAAGCAAGCTCCATGCCCAGCACAGAGCCCGATGTGGGCTCATGACACTGAGATCAAGACCAGAGCTGAATTCATGAGGTGGACCCTTAACCAACTGAGTTACCCAGGTGCCCCTCAAAGCTACTTTAGGGGCGCCTGGGTGTCTCAGTCGTTAAGCATCTGCCTTCGGCTCAGGTCATGATCCCAGGGTCCTGGGATCGAGCCCCACATCGGGGTCCCTGCTTGGCAGGAAGCCTACTTCTCCCTCTCCCGCTCCTCCTGCTTGTGTTCCTGCTCTCGCTATCTCTCTCTCTGTCAAATAAATAAATAAAATCTTTAAAAAAAAAAAAGCTACTTTAAACTATAATTAAACCCTGAGGGTTGCTGGAGTGGTGGGGGGTGGGAGGGATGGGGTGGCTGGGTGATAGACATTGGCGAGGGTATGTGCTATGGTGAGCTCTGTGAATTGTGTAAGACTGTTGAATCACAGACCTGTACCCCTGAAACAAATAATAGATTATATGTTAAAAAAAAAAAAGAAGAAGATAGCAGGAAGGGAAAAATGAAGGGGGGGAATCAGAGGGGGAGACAAACCATGAGAGACTGTGGACTCTGAGAAACAAACTGAGGGTTCTAGAGGGGAGGGGGGGTGGGGGGATGGGGTAGCCTGGTGATGGGTATTAAAGAGGGCACGTACTGAATGGAACACTGGGTGTTATACGCAAACAATGAATCATGGAACACTACATCAAAAACTAATGATGTATGGTGATTAACATAATATAATAAAATAAAAAAACTACAATTAAACCATACTGATTGAAAATAAGTAACTTTCAGTAAGAATAAACATTTCCATAAAACATATCAAAAACTGTTTATATAATAGTAATAAATGATACAGCCCCTTTGAAACAAAGCATAAATTTTAAAACACTATCACAAAGAGATGATTATGGACCAATTTCTCCCTACCAATATGAAGCTACAAATTGATTTGTTTTGTAGCTCAGAAATAAAGTGTACTTTTCTAAGCAGAGAAATCAAGAAAATGAAATTCTTTTATCAGCATGCAAGAATATATTTTAAAGTGATAGATACTAGAGACAATGAATTTATTTCAAGTAACTTTTATGGCTAAGAAGTGTATATAAGATAGATAGATAGATAGATAGATAGATAGATAGATAGATAGATAGATAGATATACATACATATATATAACTTTACTTTTTTGTTTTAAAATTCGTTTTGCTCAAATATACCTTTAAGACCTCCTCAATATCCTCTTGGCCTCCCCTGGACCTCCTGTATCAGTGTCTCCCCAGTCACTCTCATGGCATATTCCAACACAAACACTCACAGAATTTCTCCACCAGAGCTTGATTGACCACAGCCTAGGAGAATCTGGCTCTCCAAAGATTTCTTGAACTGAAGTGAAATACAAGACACAGAATAATATCTGACTTCCCAAAGGGCCACCTAACAGGCCAAACAATGCACTCTAGAAATATGGGGGAATCAATACCTGATGCCACGATCTTCGACCAATCCAGACAGGACAAATCCTCATAAACACCCTCTCCTTCTCTTCACTGCTCTCTTCTGAGATACTGTTTTGCTCTAGACACCGCCTGGAGACAGTCTGCAAGGCATGGCAGGTGCAACTACCAGGCAGCCAAAGGCATCTTTCGCAGTCATAACTCAGGATCAGCATGGTACTCCGTCAGCTTGCATCGTACCTCACTTCCCTTTGCCCTCACTCTCATCTCCTAGAATTGCACCTCACAAATAAAGCATCAGCACTAAACCCTTGCATTAGACTCTATTTTCAAGGGAGCACAGGCTAATACAAAGAGAAGCAGAGCACAAAGCACACGTACAGTTGAATTTTGCAGAGCAAACATTCATGCAATCAAAGTTAAAAATTAAAACAGGTTTTAGAAGCTTCTCCTTGTGCCTTTTCACCAAATACATAATTATTATTGTATTGACATAAATTTAAGTCTGAGCCCATTCTCAATGGACTGGCAGGAAGTGAAGTCTCATCCCTCCTGGGGCCCCTAATTTCCTTATACTTTGCAAAAAAAAAAAAAAAAAGGCACAAAATGTAAATCTCCTTAATCACAAGACACACTAACTTTAGACACTGAAGACACCAGGAATCTTTCCTTATTTCCTAGTTTCTTCACAAAGCACTGTCTCCTGACGGTGAAACACCTAACAAAATAGCTTTAATAGTTTGGGTTTTTCATGAAACAGAAGCCAGAAAAGTGAGAGTTTTGCAGGCCATGTCTGCTTAAATTCAATTATTTCCACTTGTTACAAACCTCTTCAAAAAACAAAGCCATACAAAATTACTTGTAAAACTTAAATTTTTGACAATATTTGTAAAACTAGAGAGGAGAAAATCCAGGTGTTTGTATAAAAACTCAACACCATTTATGATAAGGAAACAATTCTAATACAAAGGTAAAGGAGTAAATTAATTAACTGATGTGTTCTTCTACTTTGTAGCATTCAACATTACTTTAACTTTCCAGTTAAAATACAGAGTTCCTAAAAAAAAAAATACAGAGTTCCTCATTTGATTTAAAAACTAGAAATTGTGTTGATTTTAGTAAACTTTTTTATTGTGTACTATAACATACATACGGAAAAGTACCTAAAATATATTTTACTCAATGAATTATTACAGAGCAAACCCCAAGTGTAAACAGGTGAAGAAATAGAACTTTGCCAGCAACTTCCAGAAGCCCCCAGGACACACTCTCCCCCACATCCTTTTATAGTGTTGTTTTTCTTCCTTTTCTACACGCTTGTTAGCACACATCCCCAAACACAATGGTTTATTTCACCATTTTTGAATTTTATGCAAATAGAATCATATAGTATGTATTTCTGTATCTTGATTCTTTCAACAATATATTTATATTATACACCTATTTTATTCCTTGTTTTTGCCTGTAGCTTAAGTTCATTCATTTTCTTGAAGAGTACTTCACTGTAATTATAAACCACACTTCATGTGCCCACTCTGTGGTAGATACTTAAATTATTTCCAGTTTGAGTCTATTGTGAATAATGTTACTGTGAAGATTCAGGTCTTTATCTTCTAGAGCAAATGCATATACACTTCTGCTGGACAAATTCCTAACTGTAGAACTTATGGGTAATAAGATACGCCCCTCTCAACTTAACTGACAAGTCAGACTAGTTTCCGAAATGCTTATTCCAATTTACACTTCCACCAAAGCTGTGTGAAAGTTCCTATTGTTCCAGATCCTTGTTAACACTTGACATTTTCAGGTTTTTAAAAATTTGAGCCATCCTGGTGGTGTCTAATAGAATTTCACTTTGGTTTAATTTTACATTTTCCAATTACTATTAGTAAAGCTAGTAATATGTACTCTGTTGTACAATTACTGCTTATGTGGATATTCACTTTTACAAATTGCCTGTACAAATTCATTGCCTATGTTTCTAGTACATAGACTTTTTCCTTATTGATTTTTATGAATTACTTATGAACTCTGAGCCATTTATAGTTATATGGATTGCAAATATCCTCTTTTATTTGGCTTGACATTCACTTTCTTAAAGAACTATTTTAAAGATTGGAAGGTTTTACCTGTAATGCAGTCAAAATTATCCATTTTTTTAGAGCTTTTCCTTTTCTGTTTAACAATAGTTTCCTAATCCTCCAGGACAATATTGAAGAGAAGTGATAATAGCAAACTTCCTTGCCTATTTCACTCCCAAAGGGAAAGCTATCAATATTTTACCCTTAAGTATAGTGTTAGCTTTAGGGATTGTGCTTGTTTGGTTGATTACCCTTTATTATATTAATAAAGTTTCTTTCTATTTTTAATGTTATAAAAGCTTTTCTCATGAATAAATGTGTAATGTTTCCAAAAGCTTTTTCTGCAGCTATGATATTTTTCTCCATAATTTTGTTAACGGCGGGGGGGGGGGGCTATAGTGAATAGTGTAGGGAATACTTAGTATATTTGCATTCCTAAAAAAATATATAGTCAACCTTTCACATGGTTTAAAATCCTATGTTTCTGGATTCAGTTTGTTGGTATTCTAACTAGAATTGTTGCATCAATGTTCATGAGTCAAATGACTGCAATAGATATGAGTCAATAATGTTCCTGTAAGGTTTAGTTCTCCAAGTTATGCTGACTCATCAGATGAGCTAGCAGTGTTTCAATCCTTCTCAAGTCTCCAGAAGGATTTGTATGTTTGCTATTATTTTTTTCCTTAAATATTAAGAGCTACCTCCTCGCTGGAAATCTGCCCTTAAGAATCTAGTCACCTCACCCTGAAAATCTGATCCCTGTCTCCTCAACTCAGTGAGATAGTAGGATCTGATTTGGACCACTTCCCAATAGGAGGATAAATCTGTTCTCTGTTACTTCATCATCAACAGAAGCAGAAGTCAAAACATACAATAATTTGATGGAGATTATTTGTGCATTACACCTTTGTCAAGAAAATTCTCACTACTATTTTTGGAAATGAGCTTTCTACCTTTATGCTCTGTAAAGAAAAAAATTACAATCTCTTTCATCCAGGGTCTCAGATTTTCTAGCATAGGAATGAGTAATTTAATTGCCTAACATTTGTAACATTTCACTTGTCTTATTTTGTAGAATCCTGTTGTCTTTCTATTCTTTCTTAAGGCAATGAGTGTTTCTAATGAACTTTTTAACCCAGAGAGAATCTAGAAATTGTTTAAAAATTATCATTTAAAACACTTTTACTATCTTTTATTCAGATTTTAATTTTTTTTCTTAAGTCAATTGTGGTAATTTATATTTTCTCAGAAATAAATTAGACTATTCTATTGATTTAAACTTTTTAAAAACATTTTTAACTGATCATAAGACATGCTTTCAGAAATAATATTAAGACTGGACTCAAAAAATAAGTGGTTAGAGAAACAGTCTAAAGGCAAAATAGCTTTAACAAAAAGTTGGATGAGTTGAAGCAAAGAATTATTTAATGCATACTTTTCATGCACCTTCCCAGAGGAGAGAAATGGAGAAAATGAAATTCACAAAATGTTATTGTATCATCATCGATTATCATTTATTGAACAACAAATCACTGAGGGAATAAGGACACAAGTCTTTATACTAGAAATAGTGTGTTCCCTAAAGATGCTTTCAACTTGTTTAGCTCATATAATCCTGATATTTTGTGACATTTCCAGTATGTAGTAAGTATAATAATTAAAATTCTATGTTGACATTTTCACAGTTTTTAATGAATTTCTCATAAACGTATTTGAAATGTACATGCAATAAATTAGGATTTAGTATGAGTAAATCTTTGCAATTTAAAGTAGCAAGTATTTCTTGGGTTCTTCACTTAAATACAGAATCAATTTTACAAATTTGAGACATTATCTCCAATAATGAGCTTCTCACTCAATAAAACTATACTTATAGCTTTAAAATTTTGACAGGTATGTAAATGTGTATTCAGGCAGGGTGACAACATAATAATGAGAGGTTCACACTGGATCAAACAAGCCTTTTATCATACTATTATATCAACATAATTGTCACTTTATTACAAGCAGAAGTAATAATGTAATAATAGATGCCAGTTAATGATACCCTGCTAATCCTTGACATACATTAGCTCCTGTACTTTAATTTTTAAAACAAGCCTTCAAGGTTAGTTTGTTATCCTTATTTTACAGATGCATGAGGTTTGGAAGGGTTAAGAGACTTGCCCAAGGTCGTTAAATTAGTAAGTGGTATGGTACTTTACAATTAGTCCCCTAATTTTATGTGCCAGGAATGTTACAGCTTTAGCATAGTTTCTTTAAATAAAAATCATTTTGCATCTGAACCTCCAATCCACTGAGCTAAAGGAAACTACACCTAACTTTTTCTTGGTTTCCCCTAGAGAGATAGCAAAGGGCAAGGTGAGTGTTTTTGTTACCATGTGATTTATGCACAAATTAATATTCTTGGAAGAAAAACCTACTATTCCTAGATCCACCATCATTTTTCTCTCTTGTCCAGGAGTTTGTTTCCCACCTCTGGAGAAGTCCTTTTTTTTTTTTTTTTCTGAACTGCAAATTCAGTTCTTCTTAATAAGAATAATTTATGGGAAGGAAAAACCAGGGATTCTATCCAGCTTCTATATTCAGCCCTGTGCATTCCTCTTTTGAGACAGCAAAACACAAGTCAGTTTGCTTAGATGGTGAAATGAAAATAGAAGGAGAAAGAATAAGTGTACTTAAATTTTAACAGTTAAAAATATGATCCAGCCACACCACATTCTTCCCAGAATACAACTAGAAGTTATTAAAACATTGCACTGCTGTGTTATCTTGCCTCTGACCATGAACATCACGCAGATGGAACAAGATGAATTACCATCACCAGCATGACTCACTCCTCACCCAACCACATCCCCATGTAAGAGAACTAAATAATTTCATCCTACTCTAATAAGAAATTTACTTCTTGCCTAAATGTTAAAAGCCTTTTTAAGATAACAGAAACTTCCATCAAAAGGCAATATAGTTTGTAGAATAGGGAAGGAACCAAAGACCGTTGTGCACAATGGCAATACTTTGCTACTTATGGAAATGTTCCCATTCTCAACATGGGGTAAGACTTTCTTCCCTCCTTTAATTAAGAAAACATAAAAGTGAGCTCTGTCTCTGGGAAATGTGCTGTGCCTGCTCGGCTCTAGCAAATAACAGCCTCCATGGATAAGCAAATAGGTTTGCCTACTCTTCACCTGTGGAAATACTTAAAAGGAAGACCAGTCTCTGGAGTGCATGACAGGGAAGAACACCACTCTGTGTGGTTTTTTGTTGTTGTTGTTGTTGTTGTTTGAATTGTATGAGCACCCACTAAGGAAGCAGCCTTCTTAATTGCATTTTTAAGAGAGTGAACATGTGCATGAAAAACACAGCTACAGTATTATACAGTGCTCAATCCCTTTCTAACTGACTTCTTGGGGTAAAAGTCAAAGACATTGGGGATCAGAACAATGAAATACAAACAGAAATTACCTATGATTCACCTCAGCGAGTAAACAACGCAGCCTAACTGCAGTCATTCCCAAGAAGTGTCTTCACTCAAGATAAATGCTAAGTAAACAAAATGCTGAGCTGTGTATTTGAAGCAAATGTGATGCCGCAATTCATTCCTGAGAGACTTCACAGAAGAAAAACATTGTTGTGCTAAAAAAAAAAAAATTAAAATTAAAAATTAAAAAAACCTACATGGAATTACCTAGGGCAGGCTTTCTCTTCCATTCCATATTAAAAAATAATAAAATATTGGTGTGAAGCATTGGATCCAGGGACCAGGATCTTGTTCCGTGCACAAGGATGAATTTCCCATGACAGAAACCAACAGAGAGCTCTCTAGAAGGTGAGGTATGGGGGAGGGTTGAGAGCCTAAGGAGGGCCAGAAGGTAAGGCATATCCACAATGCTCACACTGTCCTTGGATGCTTTCCCACTAGGACTCTGGGGAAAGTCCACGTTGCTTTAGCTATTCATTCCTAAATTGTTATTCTACTATAAAGAGGCAAGAGAAGAGGAAAAACAAGGCATGCTCCACTTGACTCCCTTTTCTGCTCTCCTGTGGAGAAGGAAGTTCTTTAAGTCAAGAGGTCTATTGCCTGGTGTGATAGTTGTTGACTGGCAGGCCATCAGAACACAGTAATGCTGGAAAGAGTGAGGAGAGCCCACAACTTTCTGAGGGGCACTGAGCTGAAATACCCAAGAGACAATAAAACTGAACACCTTGCTTATCCACCATGGTAGAGAAAGCTGTCCTCTGAAGGAAGGCACATATGAATAGGGAATGGAAATCAAAGTTGCACTTATTTGCACAAAGGTTATTGAGCAACTAATTATAACTTATTTAAGCTTTCAACAAGAATGTATTAAGCATCTTCTATATGCCAGACACAATGGTTAAAGAGAAGGAACTTTGAAAAATAATCTCCACTGTACAGATATTAATATTCTCAGTGGAACATGGTCAAATAAACACAAAATGTGATAACTACTGTGAAGATATAGGTACATGTTGTTAAGGTGGCATGTAAGAGAACAATCCCATTCAGCCAGGAGACATTGTGGAAGGCTGAACAGAGGAGGTGATACCTCAGCTCATCTTCAAGAGGTACAGTCTTTCCAGGCAAAATTCATGTGTGAGGAAGGGGGAATGGAGAGGAGAGTTCAGGTGAGTGTGACCAATATGCCAAATATGGAAGACAGAGACATCATGACCTATGTAGGAAACTAACTTTGCTCCTCCTGAAGGAAGACAGTTGTAGGAGTGGGAATGGGGAGAGATGAAGATGGAGAGCTAGTCAGCGACCAGTTCATGGATCACCTGAGAAGCCATTGGTAAGAACTGTGTACTTTGACCTATAGTCGCACAGGGATTTGTGTGTTTATAAAGGTTACTGTGTCAGAAATATACAGAATGGGGGTGCCTGGGTGGCTCAGTCCGTTAAGCGTCTGCCTTAGGCTCAGGTCATGATCTGAGTGTCCTGGGATTGAGCCCTACATCAGGCTCCATGCTCAGCAGGGAACCTGCTTCTCCCTCTTCCTCTGCCTGCCTGCCTGTCTGCCTACTTGTGATCTCGCTCTCTCTGTCAAATAAATAAATAAAATCTTAAAAAAAAAAAAAAGGAATATACAGAATGTACTGGAAGAGAATGGAAACTAAGACTGTAGTAATAAGCCCTAGAAGAAATTATGAGGATTTAGGCATAAGAAATGACCATTGAGATGGAGGTCAAGGTGCAGATTGGAAAGATGTTAAAGATATGAAATTGCTATGAATTGTTGATCAATTAAGTATGGTTAGCATTAGATGGGAGAGAAAAGACTGACTTCTGGGTTTACAGTTTTATCAGATGCATGGAAGTTTGTAAATTTAATTAAAATGATGAATTGATTTTAAATATGTTGAGTTTGATGGGTCTGTATTATGTGTCTGTATGGCCAAAAGAAAGTTTAATATGAAAACTACTAAGAGACTGAATATGCCAACAGACAGTGGCCAGACAACATGGAACAACAGAACTCTGACCTACAACCTTGGCAGCAACCAGTCCAGCAAACCAAACCACAACCTCTACAGTAATTGGTCCAGAACAGTCAAGCCTTGGTCAATGAGTAGTAGCTTCTCTATCTATCATCTCTACTTCCATTTCAGGATGAACTAGAGAAAGCAAACTATGCTCCCCAAACCAATCACACAAGAGGCCCAATTCTAGTTAACCCAACTTCAGCTTTCCCATGCCAATAACCTCCAATCAGAACATACCTGAAGCCTTCTCTATTTCTCACCATAAAGTTTTCCCCCTCTGCTTGCCATTTACTTTTTGCCAAAGGCAAGTGATAAGGAGGGACCCCCCCTTGTATGGCAAGTTCTGCGTAAATAGCCTATTTGTTCTCATTTGAGTGGTTTTCATTTATTTCCACAATTTTACCAGAAATTCCTTTATTTTGTGTGTGTGTTTTTTAATTTGTTATTGTTATGTTAATCACCATACGTTACATCATTAGTTTTTGATGTAGTGTTCCATGATTCATTGTGCATAACACCCAGTGCTCCATGCAGAACATGCCCTCTTTAATACCCATCACCAGGGTAAGCCATCCTTCCACCCCCCTCCCCTCTAGAACTCTCAGTTTGTTTTTCAGAGTCCATCGTCTCTCATGGTTCATCCTCCCCTCCAATTCCCCCCCCTTCATTCCTCCCCTCCTGCTATCTTCTTCTAGATGCAGTATGTATTGCCCATTGCTTCAGACCTGGGCATTTGACTAAGAACAATACCTGTACAGTTTCCTTATTCTTGGCTGCTCATGGCTTGACAAGTCCATGCTGATTTGATAAGTCAGAACTGGGTCTAAAGTCCACTCTTTTTGAGTTGAGTTCCACATTACTTATTCTCAGTGTGGTACCAGGTTTGGGTTTTGTTTCGATTTGTTTGGCATCCTTGATGGAATCAGAACATTTCTTTTTCCTCTCTTCTGTGCTTCCATTTTGTATTTATCTAAAAGTGTCATTCATCCTAAAAAGGAGAATCATGGGGGCACCTGGATGGCTCAGTTAGTTAGGCATCTGTCTCTTAGTTTCAGCTCAGGTCATGATCTTGGGGTTGTGAGACTGAGCCCTGCCTTGGGCTCCGTGCTCAGCTTGGAGCCTGCTTGGGATTCTCTCTCCCTCTGCCCCTACCCCTGCTCACACTCTCTCTGTATCTCTCTCTAAAATAAATGAATAAAATATGTTTTTAAAAAAGGAGAATCATGGGTAGAAGAGAGGCAGAAGATGACAATACAGGCTCTGCAAGCCTTCATGCCAACCCTACAGATAGAGGAGTTGGTGGTTCTCACTGGACTGCTGTCCATTTGGACAAATTCTGCTGTGGGTCACCAATAAAATCTGATCTGTTCTTCTTCTATTTCATTTTTTTGTTTTGAGAGTTTGTCTTTGATCCAGAGCATGTTTTCTCTGGTTGTCCACCTGCTGGAGTGCAGATATTTTGGGTGTGTGTACAGGAACAGCCATCCCTTAGGTGGGGACCCAAGACAAAAAGTGTATACACATCGCTTTCACGTGACCCCGGCCAGGTTTCATGAAGCCATCTAAGTCCAAATTTTCCCCTCACAGTGAAAACTGCTACACCTTATCTATGCTCTCATTACAGTCCTAATGCTCTCTGTAAATAGCATGACTTTGGCAAGGATGACTGAGACTTCCAGGGCCACTCTGAAGAACATCTGATTTAAACAAAATTGTTCATTGGAGAAGCACCTTAAGAAACAAAACAAATAATTGCCATTTGCCAAAACATTGTTAGACCTTGAGGGCATTGTCCTAAATGAAATAAGTCAGAGGAAGACAATTGCCATATGATCTCACTTATATGTGTAATAAAATAATAAAAAATTAAAAAAAACACAAAACCTCAAGCTCATAGATGTTGAGAACAGACTGGTGGTTGCCAGAGGTGGGGTGGCAGGGGAGCGGAAGAGAAACAGGTGAGGGAGGCAAAAGGTACAAACTTTCAGTTATAATACAAATAAGTCATGGGGATGTAACACACAGTCTGGTGACTCGAGTTAATAATACTGTATTGTATATTTGAAAGTTGCTAAGAGAGATCTTAAAAGTTCTCCCCACAAGAAAAAAAATTATAACAAAATGTAACAAAATTATTATGTTGTACATCTGGAACTAATAAAATGTTATATGTCAATTATACCTCAATTTTTAAAAAGGAAATAAGTTATCTCCAGTTCAGTGGGCAGCATATTTTGACTGATACGCAGAAGCCTCCCAACAAAATTCTGATTGAAAAATTGCTTCACTAAAAGTTTCTCTGGCAAAATTTCATGAGGGATTTGATAAACTTAAGCAACAACAAACCAGAATCATTTCCCTAGTACCTCGTCCCTGTCCTCCTGTTGCCTCCCTATACCTAGTCTCCCCCTCCTTCAGTCTCTCTCCTCCTCACCTGTCCAGACCCCCTGCATTAGTCAGGAATCTCCCAGAGATTCCTAAATCCCATTTGCTTCTAAAGATCCTTCTCTTTCATGAGCAAAATATTCAGACAACTGTAGAATTTAAACCTTAGACCTCAGAGGAATTACAAACCATTACTAAAACCATTACCTCCACCTGGGTTGCTCAGTTGGTTAAGTGTCTGCCTTCAGCTCAGGTCATGATCTCAGGGTCTTGGGATCGAGTCCCATGTTGGGCTCTCTGCTCAGCGGGGAGTCTACTTCTCTGACTCTCCCTCTGTCCTCTCTCTCAAATACATAAAAATAAAATATTTAATAAAAAAGATTTACCTCAACCAAGGTAAGACTGGTAATTATGCATAGAATAATTTAAACTAGGGGGGAGGTGCATTCTACTCAGGGTTACCTGACTATCTCAACTTGTGCACACATTGGTTGGAATCACAGATGCTAAATCCTGAACAGCAAAAGTTGATTGAACTAATCCAGAAAGGGTCATACAGGATCCATCCTTCCAAAAAAAAAAACATGGCCTCACTGAGGGCAACTTCTACCACTACCAGCATCACACCCCCCACTCCCCACAAGTATTGCAAGTAGACATACAGGCTGCTTCTTGCCAGAAAGTATCCAGGAAAAGGGAGTATAATGAACCCCTTTGTGCCTGAGAATTACTCAAGGAGATTAACTAAGCAAAGTAGAGCAGGGAAGAGCAATCCTTGTCCAGGAGAGGGTGGGGTGGGGTGGAGGCAATCAGCCCTTTTATGTTTTGATGGTAGGAAATAAAAAGGCTACTCCAACCTGGAGGTAAAGGGTGAGGAGCTGCTGCTAGCCCAAAGATGTCATGGCTCCCAGTCCAGGCCCTGCGCTTGCTGGGAAGCTGAGGCCCTTGGAGGTGGATGCCTGTGGGACTGAAGAACTGAGCCTAAAATCATCCTTGGCTGAACCACACACAGAGGGAGTAGGCTCTCACTTCCTGCTAAGACTCACAGGCTCTGGATGGCCCCTCCTGAGAGACACTTGACAAATGAGAAGCAACCACTACAGCAGACAAACAGAGCTCTCCATGCTTCAGTGTCCACGACAGAATTCTGGACTTCCCTTGGTCACCCGAGGGAAGGCAGGCAGCCCCTTTATAAACTTATTTAGTTGGTTGCTTGTTTGTTTCACAAACACATATAGCATTACTATATGCAGCTACTTGCAAGTGCTTTATAAGTATTAACTCATTTAATGCTCACAGCAATTGTACAAGGTAATACTATTATTATACCCATTTTTTAGATGAGTCAAGTAGGGCACAGAGAGGTGGAATGCCTTACGCAAAGTCAGGCTACTAGTAAGTGATAAAGACATGATTCAAACCCAGACAGCTTGTTCAGATTCCATGCACTTACCCAGAAGTAATTGTTTTTTTTTTTTTTTTATTATGATTATTTGTTGGAAAATAAAAGCACCATCAGGAATCATACCCCAATTTTATGGAGCATTTCATGCCAGGTACATTTCACTTAATCCTTACAACAACTCTGTGACTTGGGTATTTTTATCCTCAATTTATAGATGAAGAAACAGGTTCTGTGGCTCATCCAAAGTCAAGTGGAAAGGCGCAGCCACATTGAAACACAAGTTGCCTGATGCCAAGGATTCTTTCCACTGTACCACTGTCAGTTATGAGAAAGATCTAGAGGAAGTGAGTAAGAAGGTTGTAAAAGAGACATAGAATCTTAAAGGAAAAAAAAAAAGGATAAAAATCATGATTCAGACCTGACTATTGCTGACTGCACATCAGCTTGCAAAACATATCACAATCAGTGGAAAATAAGTCAATTTCTATATTACTGTGGCTTTGTCAAAGGCCTCGCAAGGGGACTGGAGGAATTTGCTGAATTCATGTTGCAATCTAGCCCATTGTAAGATCTCTACAATAATTAGACTCAGAACCAGAAACTGCACATAGCCCATCAGCTTGGGAAACAGAGACTGGTGCATTATCTAGTTAAGCACCCCAGTTACTCATCCCTGTAACTTCAGAGTCAACAAAACAAGAATCACACAACTTCATGATTTTCTAATACGTAGAGAAATATGGATTTTCCTATACACATGGCAAGAACAATTCTGATAAGAACAGATAAAAATTAGTTCAAATATTTGAAATGTTCGACTAAACTCAAAAACAATACCATACACTAATCTTAGTTCCTCTAAAACAGTACCATCTTCATGGTATTGAAAAATCCAGTTTAAGATCTTAAAGAGTAAGCACTTCAAAAAAAAAAAAAAAAAAAAAGAGTAAGCTCTTCGCATTCTTTTCCTATCTTTGTTCAACACAGATGACTCAAGGCTCTTACTATCAATTACCTTATCACGCCTGTTCTAAACTGGGTTTTCCATATTGTAGTGTCTTATTCCTGTTCCCACTATTCTTTCCTAATTTATTTTCAGTGCTTGATGGAATGGGTGAATGTGGTCATATTTTGAATTAGCCAAATAATTAGGAATTTAAAAATCATTACATTCTATGTATAACCTCTTTAAAGAATAATATCCCCTTCAGTTCAGGAACTATATTAAATGCACTTCAGAACTGCCTTAAAAAGATAATAAACAACATGTCATTATGAATGATACTAAAAAGCATGCTAACTGAATAGTAAAAATAGAAAACTGCAGGTTTCTCAACCAGAATAAGGAGAAAAATATCTTGCTTTGGGTTGGACATCTACAAAATGGCAAAATTCAGGGAAAAAACTGGCTTAAGCAAAAAATGCACTTTACTGAAAGGACGATCATGAGCTCATGAGAACAAAGATACGGCTGGGACTCAACAAACTAAACCTCGACTCAAACCCCTGGACCTTCCCTCATTGGTCTACCTCTCTGGGCTTGTGCCCCATCAACCCCACCTACAATAGTCTAGATTATTGTGCTCTGTTTCCCAAAGCTCACTATGGAACACAGCTACTGCAAACTGCCCTCAGGTGTATATTTTCTTTGTTCAAAAGAGTAGTCACACTGGGCTGACATCTTTCAATCCCAGAGCCATAGACCACACACCCCCCAACATGTACCAGCACAGTGATTGAACTTTGAATCCGTACCAATAGGGGGAAGAGCTATTCCCCAAAAGGCGAGACAAAAGTGAGCCATAGACAAAATAGGCACCTACCTACACTTCAGTCTGCAAAGGGGAAAGATTTCAAGGCCAGTCTGGCAAGCATGCCATATTAAAACTTGGGAAAAAATAATTACAGCTCAAAATCACAGGCACACATATTTGACAAATTACTTTCAGAGTCAGTCAAACTCTGAAAGCATAGAATACTGCCTATTGGAGAACTGTAGACTCAGCGAAAATAAAAGAAAATAAGCGTCCAAATAAAAATAAAATGCCCTATATTCTGTATTCTTTAGCCTTTGTCTTTTTCCCATTCTTCTATCCCATGCAACTCTCTCACCATCTCCAAGTCACTTTCTTTTTTTTTTTTTTTTAGATTTTATTTTTATTTATTTGAGAGAGAGAGAGAATGAGAGACAGAGAGCACGAGAGGGAAGAGGGTCAGAGGGAGAAGCAGACCCCGCGCTGAGCAGGGAGCCCGATGTGGGACTCGATCCTGGGACTCCAGGATCACGACCTGAGCCGAAGGCAGTCGCTCAACCAACTGAGCCACCCAGGTGCCCTCCAAGTCGCTTTCTTAAGAAGAACCACTGTTCTGAGAGAAATTACAAGGACATGGTGTTCCCTGACTCTTCACTAACTTGAAATTCTGAAGTAAAAGGGAACACTACTTTCAAAGAAATCCTACCCAAGAGTTAATAATATGTAAATGGGCTATCAAAGGTGCTATAATGTATGCAGAAGTAAGGTATACAACACTTTAAGCAAAGTTCAGGATTTCATTTCCCTGGAATAAAATATTCAAAATATGTAACACCAGCTATAATCCTTCCATTCCAGAGAAAAAGAAACTGAATTGCTAACCTCCAACAACATTAAAAAAAAAAAAAAAACAACCCAAACATCACATGGCAGTGACAGTATTATTAGAAACTTTCAACTCTCCAGTCTACAATGTAAAATTTAATAAAGCAGCTATTTGACACCATAAGACTTGCAAGGACATAGGAGTGGGAGATGGATATAGTGTAAAACCTAATAACATGTGCAAAGTTCCATAAGAAAAATAAATATTCTAGTGTCAACATGACAGTTAAAATTCAAGGTTGAAGGTACATTCTTGTAATAATGTGGTATTACTTATCCACAGAATATTTGCTCCAGAACAACTAGAATTAGTTCTGGTTTTCCAAGAAAAAAATACAAGATATATTTTTTAAGTTGTAGGAAAAAATATTTCAGTAAAATGACTGATAACATTTTGTTACTAAAGCTGAATATGTATTCAAACCAAAAATTAATTAGAATAAAAAGTTGAGCATCTTAACCCATGAACCTGAGCATCAGTCTTGGTCTTCAATGCAGAGGGTATCAGTGATGCTAAGAGCCTTCTCAGTGTTTCCTCAAAAGTCAAGAGAATTTTAGAGCTCAAGAAATTATCTAGGAGGGCGCCTGGGTGGCTCAGTTGGTTGGGCGACTGCCTTCGGCTCAGGTCATGATCCTGGAGTCCCGGAATTGAGTCCTGCATCAGGCTCCTTGCTCGGCAGGGAGTCTGCTTCTCCCACTGACCCTACCCCCTCTCATGCTCTATCTCATTTTCTCTCTCTCAAATAAATATTTTTTTAAAAACAGAAATTATCTAGGAAATTCAGTCCCCCCAATCAAATTACACTTTTAACATCTAAACGGTAGAGAGAGGTATTTTGGTAAGCTTAATTTATTTTCTCTAGAACAATGAAAACATGATCAGAAAACGTACCCAGGTTCAATCTGGGAGATGTCTATGAAGCATTGAGTAAACAAATATTTGGGCTCTAAAAATATGGTAATTAATACACTGTTAAATTTTCAGAACACAAGAGTATTGTACCATGTTAGAGTTGACTATTCCACATTTTTCAAATTCAAGCTTTACCGTTTGCCTTCCCTCACATGAATAGAGCAATGTTAAATCATGCATTTTTGTACTGTTGACTGATATACGATAAACCCCTGGAATAGAGACAGGTTGATATGTAGTAGAGACCTAATAAATGAAATACTTCGATTATGATAGCTAGTAAATGAATATACTTTGATTACGATAGCTTAAATTTTAAGTCAAATCTATTCTTGTTCAATGCATGTACAGTATTGTTTATTTTTTTCACTACCCACTTTTTAAATTTTTTTCTGGCTCTATTGAGATACAATTGACAAAACTGGAATGTATTAATATGTATAATGTGATTTGATGTATATATTGTGAAAGGATTCCCACAATCAAATTAATTAGTACATCTATCACCTCACATGATTTCCTTTTTTTATGAGAATACTTAAGATTTATTCTCATAATAAATTTCAAATATACAACATAGTATAATTAACTATAGTCACCATGGTATACATTAGATGCTCAGAGTTTATCTTATAACTGGAAGTTTATACCTGTTACCCAGTTTCCCCACATCAGGGGAACCACCCTGGCAACCACAAAACCACCATTTTACTATCTGTTTCTATGTGTCTGCCTTTTTTTCAGATTCTACATATTAGTGATACCATGCAGTATTACCTTTCTCTGTCTGGTTTATTTTACTTAACATAATGACCTCTAGGCTCATCCCTGTTGTTGCAAATATTAGAATTTCCTTCTTTTATAAGGCTGGATAACATCCCACTGTGTGTGTGTGTGTGTGTGTGTGTGTGTGTGTGTGTGTTGTGTATCTATAAATCTATATATCACATTTTCTTTATCTATTCATTGGCTGATAGACATTTAGGTTGTTTCTATATGTTGAGTATTATGAATAATACTGCAATGAACATGGGAATTCAAGTGTCTCTTCAAGATAATGATCTTGTTTCCTTTGGATATATGCCCAGAAGTGGAACTGTTGAATATGGTAGCACTATTTGTAATTTTTTGAGGAACCTTCACACTGTCTTCCAAAATGGCTGTATCAATTTATATTCCCACCAACAGTGTACCCATCCCTTCTTTTAAAATTGTCAGTGGGAGGGATGCCTGGGTGGCTCAGTTGGTTGAGCGTCTGCTTTCAGCTCAGGTCATGATCCCAGCGTCCTGGGATCAAATCCTCGTGGGACTCCCTGCTCAGCGGGGAGTCTGCTTCTCTCCACCCCTGCTCTTACACTCTCACTCTCTCTCTCCCTCTCCAATAAATAAATAAAATCTTTTAAAAAATAAAAAAATAAAATTGTCAGTGGGAAGCTTATTTTAAATGGAAGCAAATAAATTACAACTCATAAGCACTCCCACAATTTGTGATTGCTAAAACTCTGAAGGATATATCAGCAGATTGCCAACTGAGGGCTATGGCAGGAGTGAGGCCATGTGAGGACACAGCAAGATGGTGGCCATCTGCAAGCCACGGAGAGAGGCTTCTGAGGGAACCAAACCTACCAACACCTTGGTCTTTGACTTCTGGCCTTTAGAATGGTGAGAAAATAAATTTCTGTTGTTTAAGGTACCCAGTATGGTATTTTGTTATGGCAGCCCTAGCAAACTAATATGGCTGCTAAGTTTTGGGGTGATTTGTTACATAGCACTGGATAACTAATACAATGATTTTCATTCAACTAGAGTAGTATATAAGAAATTAAACAAGACATCCTTGACCTTTAGGGGTTCACAGGAAAGAAATAGCCTTGTTGCTAACAGTTAATTTAGAAATATTGCAGTAACAACAAGACTACACAAACATATAAACATATAATATGATTACTTACACACATGCTTTAGGGCAAATAGATTGAAAATTCAGCCTCTTTATAAATAAAGTACACCATAAAAGTGTCTTCAGTAATACATATTTCTATCATCTTCTTTGCTTAATAAATGTTACAGAGTTTATGCATTATAATGTAGAAATATAATTTTGAAAATACTGCCACTTAAAGCATGTGTGGCAATTATCCAGGAATCATTCAAAATATGCATAAATAATGCATAAATAATGAAGTACCTTCTCTAATATCACTTGAAAAGATATAATCTTCCTGTGGGGAATAATATCAAAGACAGGCAATTTTGACTTGCAAGGTTCAGAAACACAGTGGCTAGATTCAAAAATGGTGTCTGAAAAGAATATGTTGAAAAATTCATCAAATCCAAGAAAGCAGAATAAAGCGAGTCAGTTCTCAGTCTGAAGGGATGATGGCTGCCAATCACTGAGCATCTCAGAAACAGAATTTGTATATTTTATCTTGATATATACAATAGTTACCTCCGCTTTACAAAGGAAGAAACCAGCCCCAAGAGATTAAGTAACTTGTGAATGCTGGACAGTTCAGAACTGCCTAAACTGTTACCATCATCATCACTATCATCAACAACCAGGTCAAAATCATGTATTCCATATTTACATATGGGCCGTTTAAGTATATTTTTCCAATAACAGATGATACATGTGGTCCCATTTATTTATCATCTATATATTAAGGAATGTGGCCCATAAGATGTTATGATCCAACAATATTTCATTGCCTTTTAAAGTTCATGTTCATAGTGGATCACGAGAATCATCTTCAGATGTGCAGGGAAGCGTAACAACTTAGAGGAGCTACTGATATTGATCCCAAGACTCCTACCTTCCTCTCGCATTCTTCTCATACTAGACACAATTTCAGGCCTTAAAGGTAGACAGGATGATGCAAGGTAGACTAATCAGAGTCTTTCTACCAGGAACCTTACTTTTAGCCTATCATCTGATGGCATCTGACTGCAGGTCCTAAAATGAGCAAAGGTGATAAATTCCTTTGCTGAGATCTCCAGAACCGCAATGGTTCTATACATTCTGAGACTTGGTGGTTCACCTCTTTGTTCAATTTTGTCCAGTCCCAGCCACTCACTTTCATGAGAGGCTTAAAATCACTTTCTGGTGGTTTCATGCAAAGAATATCAAATGGAAATTGGTACCACAGAGTGGTCTCACAGCAATAAAGTCACAGAAATGTGCAGAATTCAGATCTCGTCATCAGGCCAAAAAGTTGTAAGTCTCCTACAGACATCTCAAGATGGGAAAGGAGGGGGCGCCTGGGTGGCTCAGTCGTTAAGCGCCTGCCTTCGGCTCAGGTCATGATCCCAGGGTCCTGGGATCGAGCCCCACATCAGGCTCCCTGCTCTGTGGGAAGCCTGCTTCTCCCTCTCCCACTCCCTCTGCTTGTGTTCCCTCTCTCGCTGTGTCTCTCTCTGTCAAATAAATAAAATCTTTAAAAAAAAAAAAAAAAAAAAAGATGGGAAAGAGCAGCCTGTGGTTTTCAGTGGTCCAATATCCCCTCCTGTTATTGTCTGTGGACCACTGGAGTTGGGTACAGATCTAAGGGAATGGGTAGCTTCTGCCACAAATTTAAAGGGGATAAAGAGCACAGAACCAGGGTATAATGGTTGCTACTGATGGCATTTCATGTCACAGAATGATATCCCAAGTCAAAAATCTTGCCTTCAGGGGTGCCTGCTGGCTCGGTCAGTAGAGCATGCTACTCCTGATCTCGAGGTCATGAGTTTAAGCCCCACAATGCGCATTAAAAAGGGGGGGGGGAAAATATCTTGCTTTCAGACAGAGTAAAATCTCAGGGCCCTTTTGTTGTGATGTAAGCCATAGCGATTGGTGCCCAGAAACAAAATCTGAAAACTAGTTCTGCTACATTGCAACACCTCTGTCAGCAAAAAACTTCATCTCCTCTGAGTAAAGAAATGGCCTCACAGTTGGAGGCTGCAAGAGTATCCATCAACCCTCAGCATTCCTCAGCTCCTAAAACATGACATTGTAGCACAACTCTGTAAAATGTTGTCCTCAAAGATCAAAGTCTTCCGTCCCAGCACACTCAGTTTCTGGTCATTTATCTTTTCCATTACAGGAGGAATCGCTTTCTCTGCATTCCATGCTGCCCGAGCCAGCACCTCAGTCTGTGGCTTGCGTACCTTCTCGAGGCTTGGAGAAGCAGAGGCTCCCTTATATCCCAGTTTTTCCCGTTCCCAGACACTGTGTGCTGCTCCCTCTTCAGGAAGAAAGACAGCGGTTTTGGAAATTTGAGGTCTGAAACCGGGGCTTTACAAATCATCTTGAATATCCCTCCTGTCTCAGTATCCTCATGGGTATTCTGGAGAAATTCAGGACTTCAGCAAATAAGGCTGTGTTGAACCTCTCCTTTCCCAAAAGTGAGTTTTTCTGCCTCTGAGCACAGTGCTGTGCCTACCTCTTGTAGGGAACTTTGCATATCATGTACATTTTCTTTTAAAGATTTTATTTATTTATTTGACAGAGAGATAGACAGAAGAGCACAAGCAGAGGGAATGGCAGAGGGAGAGGGAGAAGCAGGCTCTGCACTGAGCAGGGAGCCCGATGCGGGACTTGATCCCAGGACCCTGGGATCATGACCTGAGCCGAAGGCAGACGCTTAACCATCTGAGCCACCCAGACGCCCCATCATGTACATTTTTTGTCCCCATGCCTTCTCCCTGAGGGCAGAAACTATATTGTACTAGTCTTTTCCCTAGGGTCCTTATTAGAGCCTGTCACATAGTAAATATTTAATAACAGTTTGTTCACTAAATAAATCAATGCATATCCTAATCGTTTCACTCAAAGTGTGAGCAGAAGTTTTACTCTGATGGTCTCTGAAACTGACAAAAAGTTTTTCCCCGTTTTTCTGCAAATGAAGTATGCATTTCATTTCTCCCACAATAAAAGGAGACGGGAAAAAAACGGATCAGTAGGAGAATGTCAGCACAGAACCTTAAACCCCTGACAAGAGAGAAAGGACTTCCCCCGTTCTGTAAATCATGAATGTGCTGAAAAGACTAATGAATCAGAAATCAAAACACCAAAATTCTTATTTTCATTTTGAAAAAAAATCAAATTTATTTCTGCTTTTTCTCCAGAAAGTAGGAATCAAAGTTGTTCTGCCTTCACATTTTCTCAAGATCTATTTTTGAGAAATTATTGCTTTTTAAAAACTTTTCATTTTGAAATAATTTCAAACTTATTTCATCACAGATAAAAGAAAATTTAGAACACATGTTAAACCTCATTATAACTCAAATAGGGAACAAAAAGCATGAGTAAATTTAAATAAAAAGCTGGTTCTCTCAGGAAAATGTTCATATTTGTTAATAATCTGTCATTTACATGCTCTAATTGGCTTTCCTAGTATTCTGAAAGTAAATTTTAGAATAATTTTCTTATTTGAACTTTAATTTGCAAACTATTGTGCCCTTTTGCATATTTGGATACAATTTGCATAAACAGTATAATTACAATTATCTGCTTTCCCCAAAAGATTACAAAGGAAAACTACTAATTAATCTCATTTACATGTGGCTAAGGTTAATTGCTAAGACCAATTTTTTTTTTATTTTCCCTTGCTAAGCTGTAATAAATGCTGTCATGCTTATTAAGATACAACATAGATATTTTACTCTGTATCAAACTGAATAATAATTATATTTATGTATCTTTCACTTGTTTTTTTTTTAAATAATTTTGTTCTCATTGAAGAACACATTATCTAATTAGATAGATGCTTTCTCCCTGTTAGAAAGAGGACAATCTGGTGTTTCTAAGCTGTTATTTTTCTCTCCTGACCTATATAAATATAAAATAAATATTGATGGCCTCCCATCCTCAAACTACATTTATTTTTGTGGATTCGGGTATTGCACCCTTGCCTCTTCGTCTAGGTTCCTGTCCATTCTACTTTGTGACTATTTCTTCTCCCAGTGTCCAGGAATCCTGTTAATTTCTAGACTAACTTAAATGGTTTCCAAGAAGTACTTACTAAAGTCACTCCTCTAAACTTCTACCTAGACCCTAAATGTTCCTGAAGCATTTTCCTAAATGTAATCATGTAGCTTTCTCCCATAAAATCCTTCAAAGTCTCCTTTTCCTACAAAAGAGTAAGAGAGCTTCATAAGGTGGCACAGAAAATCCTTTGTCATCGACTTTGGCCTATATGTTGAACCTCAGCTTCAGCTGTGATACAGAACAGTCAGGGATCAATCTACTTGGAGTTCCTGAAACCCATGTCACCAACCCAAGGCAGGTTGCCCCTGAAGTTAGTGAAACAGAAGCTTCCAGTCCCTCTCTGTGCATGCTGAAAGTGGCTGAGTTTTTAGAATGTTCTAGAAAGGAACAGAAATCAAGTGGCCATCAGAAAATATTCCTCTGTAAACATTTCTGTTAAATTGCCTCAAGGCATCTCCGAAGAAAGGCACTTAAAAATTTTAAGTCTCCAGTAATTCATTGTGATAGGTTTTCTCATTTGAAAACCTATTCACTACCACAGATTAATTTTTGTTTCATAAATTTGGATTATTTTTTCCTATAGAGGGCTTGTTCAAACTCTTCACCTTTGTCTGTGATCCTTTTGCTTGCGTGTACTTCCCCCTCTAGTCTCATTAGGAAAATCATCCTGAACCTTTAAGATTCAGCTTAAAATCCATCTCCTTTGTTCCCTCATCCTCACACATCCCTGAAATGATTCCAAATTGCATCCTTTATTCTACTAAAGAATTTATCACATTCTCTAATTGTTTACGTATTTATTCTCTATCTATTCCAGTTTGGACCCACAGAACTTACTCTTCTCTCCTGACAACATCGAAGCTTCCTTCAGGGGAATGCTCTTTTTCCCCATCAGTCATGGCAGGATGGCACGTTCAGTTGCCTTAGTCCTCACGCGCCATTACCTGAAGGCTCCTGGAGGTCCGTTTGCCCATGTGCATGTTATTTTGCTTCCCCAGCACAGCAAGTGTGTTTCCATATGACCTCCTCACAGCTCGTTGGACTCTCACTGCTGGGACCTTCACCTTGGATCTCGTAAACAGCTGGCCTCTACGAAGTAGCTCCTTCCACTGAGACCCTCTGTAACTTCTGGGATCCTGAGTCCTCAGCCGTTCCTTCTGAGGGGGAGATTGCCACTCATCTCCCCATATCCATGCCCCTTCTGCCATGCCATGGGACTACCTGGCAGGAGACTACATTCCCCAGCCTGCCTCGCAATGAGGTGGGGCTCGGCCCAGAAAGTGACTAAGATGATGCATGCAACAACTTGCTAGGGTCGTTAGGCATCAAAGCTGCCTCCTCACGCACATTCCCTTTTCCCTTCTTACGGGATGGAGCCAGAGTGTGTGTGGGATCTCTCACTGACATAGCCCCTTCTGGGTACCGTCAGCTAAATTAAAAGGTATAACGTTGTACTGTTTTACCTGAACAGTATCCCCCAAAAGGTGCAAACTTCAGGCCCCACAAAACCCAGATATGTACTCCTATGACAGACCCAGCTACTTCAACCATGGAGAATGAGAAGAACTTGGCTTACTTCAAAGTTTAAAAAACTCGCATTAATCTGCTACTTACTAAGTTTTATCAGGAAAGGAGGTTTTTATTTCCTATTACCCCAATATCTTACATAGTGCTCAAAAATTTTTGTTTAGGTATATAATTAAACAAGGTTTAATTTTCCAACTATTGGGTTGTTAAACACTGAATTAACTGATAAAACTAATATCAGCTATTTCTCTTTAAATATAAACCCATCACTTATGTTACCCTAAATAGATATGATTATTATGATTAACCAATTATTAATGTATTAATCAATATATGATTAATATTTTTCAAGTCATGTAAATTGTTTTTCCCTAAAGATACAATTTATAGCATTTAAATAGCAATTGTTCAGTTTCACTGTTTGATACTTTAAAATACCTATATTTCACAGCCTATATGACTCTGCCTTGTTAGAGCAACAGAAAGCATGGCAGATAAATATAAATGTTCAATTTTTTCAATTTGCATTTTTTGCATTCCAAATAACAAAATAGTCTTGTAGGCTATTCTTAACAAAACATTAAGAGTTGAAACTAGTCATTATGAATTTGAAAGAACTGAGAGTTAGCCAGTGATTCCCAGCCTGATTGCAAATTAGAATCACTCAGAGATGTTAAGAAATATCTTGTGCTTGGGCTCCACATCTAGATATTTTGATTTAATTAGCTTCAGGAAGAGCCTGGAGATCTCCATATTTTTAAATCTCTTCAGGAATCATAATGTGCAAGCAGGGCTGACAAGCAAAGTCTTGGGGAGGGGAGGGGAGGGGAGGGGAAGGGAGGGGAGGGGTTCTTAACTTTGCTTCATTCTGCTAGAAGTTTCACTGATAACAAGAATGTCACAGCTGATTACTTCTGTTATGCAGACTAAAAATAAGAAATGGCTTAAAATTAGAAATCGTGTGTGTTTACATATATAATATGTACTTCAAACATGAAAATTCATTGGGGCCAATAAGAGAAACTAGGGCTCCTTGGAGAAATGGCTAATTTTAGGGTTGGGGCAGGGAATAAGTAAACTGAGATCAGAGCACATTGTGTTCTTCCAGAAAGCAAGGAAGCGCTCACAAACAAAAGGGACACAGGAGCCAACTGAAAGAGCTCCTTCTGGCCAAAGTTGGAACAATATGAGCAACAGAATAAATAATGGTATTGGACTATAACCCAGAGCATAAACTAAATATCCTTGAGGGGCCCCTGGCTGGCTCAGTCAGTAGAGCATGCAACACTTGATCTTGGGGGTTGTGAGCTCCAGCCCCACATTGGGTGTAGAGATTACGTTTTAAAACAAAATCTTTAAAATTAAATATATAGATAGATAGATATCATTGGGTCCATACTCATATGAAGAAATGATTAAATAAATGGACAAGAATAGATAAATCTCACATGCAAAAGAATTCAAAATAACTTATGTAGAAACTCTTCCCTCAAAGGAGTGGAACAGGACTCCCTGCCCTTGAGATATGAGCTACCTTAGTGACTTGCCTTCAAAGAATACAGTGTGGAAAGGGGCAACTATACAGTGGAGAACCCTGATGAACACCACTTTAGACAGGTAATCAAGGTTAACATCAACAGTAAAAAGCTATGTTGAAGCATGCACCCTTGACATGATGTGCTGTGGTCCCCAAAACTCCTAACTCCAAACTAACCATGAAAAACTGTCAGACCAACCCAAATCAGAGTTCATTCTACAAAATACCTGACCAGCATTTCTCAAAATTGTCAAGATCATAAAACCCAATGAAAGTCTGAGAAACTGTCACAACTCAGGGGAGCCTAAGGAGGTATGATGACTAAATATAAAGTGCTCTTTTCAATGGTAACCTGGAACAGAAAAGGGATATCGAGGGAAACTAATAATAATGAAATACAAGTAAAGCACATAATTTAGATAATAAAAATATACCAATGTTTGTTTGTTAGCTGTGGCAAATATAATAATATGATGTCAACAATAGTTTCCAAAGTGTTCAGAGTATGCAGGAACTCTGTGCAATCTTTGCAACTTTTCTGCAAATCTAAAACTACTCTAGAATTAAAAGTTTATTTAAATACTAGAAAATACACTAGGGAGTTGGGCATGTACATATATACACAATAAGACTCTTCATAATGAAAGGAACATTTGAAACTTGGCTTGCAAACTCTTAAGAATATTTATTAAGCACCAGAATGATCATATCTCAAAATCATAATATGTTAGGATATTATCTACACAGAGTTATTGATTCAGTTTTTGGTCAAAATAGAAGAGTAATATGAATTTCCAAATATATTCTGAGGGAATTACATCTAAATAGTCATGTAGCATTACATTTCATGTGGTCTAGAGATTCAGAGTTAAAACTGAGAATGTAAACAGGTGATAAGTATTCCCATATTCTAAAAGTGAGGGACAAGACCATCTAACAGGGACTTACAAGGTTGAACAGAAATGGTTTTGCCAACATCCGTCCATCACCCACCTCCAGGCTAAGAATTAGTTATGGAGGCTGGAGGCCAGTAATCAAGGAGAACTTAGAAGAGATCATTATGAATGTGCTATTCCTGTCCTCTGATCAGACATAGAGAACCCCTTGTGTCAACAGAACAAGGGGTGAAGGTGGGGCTCTCTCTGAAATAGCCACAAAAGAGCCCATTAAAAAAAAATCAACATTTGGAATCTACCACTTAAAAGAAGCACTAACATTAGATTCCAGCCTGACCCTCCTAACAGAGCCTACCTGTTATTTCTCTGTTTCAGTTAAAATTGCTGCATAACAGATTATCCCAAAGCATAGAGGTTTTAAAAAGCCATTTATTTGTATTCACAGATTCTGAAGAATAGAGATTCACTGAAGGAACAGTGGGGACAGCTTGTCTCTGTTCCAGGATATCTGGGAATTCAGCAGCAAAGACTAGAAGGGCTGGAGTTCACTTGTTGGCTGAGGCTCATTTACCTACATATCGGGCACTTCTGTTGAGACAACTGGAAACTAGGATTACTAACTGAACCTGGTGACCTGCACGTGGCCTCTCCTTGTGCTTGACTTCCTCGTGCCATAGGGACTTCTGAGAAGTCAGGAAGGTCAGGATTCCAAGCATGAGTGTTCTGGTAAGCAAAGTGGAAGTTAGATGGCCCTTTATGATCCAGCCTCAGGCTCACAAGCATCACTTCTGCTAGACCTTAATGGCTGAAATTGGGCTCCACTTCTTTATGGAAAGTGGCAACATGGGGAAGTGGCAAGATCACAGAAAAGATCATTGAAAAGCTTGCGGAATTGAAGATATGTTGTGGCCATCTTTGGAAAACGCAGTTTTCCAGATCTCCCTTCTTCCCCATGGCAAATCTGGTAAGAGCCAAAAGAGCTGGAAAATTTTCAATGTCCTCTTTCCTTTCCCATTTCTCAGCCTAACGAAGGGGTAGGAGGAGGAAAGACGATTTAAATTCAATGTAATTTGAAGTTCCGAATGTTACACAGATTGGACTGGATGTATTGAAGCTTGAAAATAGAGACAGTTTACTACCTGATAATGGTCAGACAAGCTTTAAGAACTGCCTGAAATTTCATCCAGGGGATGGGATGACTGTGTGTTTACTTCAGAGAGAAGGAATAAAGCTGTTTTCCACCTGCACCCTACTAGGCCCAGTTCATTCAAATGGTTCTGGTCGGCCCACATATGCCTTACAATATGGCATTAGTATGCATTATAAAAAATTCCCTTTGTGAAGTTTGCATGAACATCACCCATGCAGAAAATCAGTTTTAGTCATTTGCAAGTCAGGTAGAACTCAAATTAGTTGCAAGAGAAAATAAAAGGCCATCCAGACTATGGGCTTTGGGGCTTGATTTTAGAAAATTCTTTGGTTTGCTCATGACCTTCTCTTATCCTAATTTTTTTTCTTTCTGGAAGTCTTAAGTTCCTTTTTGTTTCAATTTGTAATTTTGAGAAATATAAAGGTATTGAAAAATGGAAAGAATATCCTGTGAACACTCATATACCATTAACCTAGATTCAACAATTGCCAACCAATTGCCACATTTATATCTATACCCGTCCTATCCATATTCATAGCTATATTTATTTGGCTGAAACATCTGAAAGACATAATGATGCTTCACCCCTTCAGCACAAATCTCCCAAGAACACATTTTCCTACACAACCAAAGTACCATTAACACACACTCAGAAAAGTTACTACTGATGTGATATTTTCTAATATGCATTACATATTCAAAATTCCTCAGTTTTTCCCTATGATGTCCTTTATGTGTTTCCCTCATTAAAGATACAATCAAGAATCACATATTGCATTTAGTTGCCATGTCTCTTTGGCATCCTTTAGAGCAGTTCTTTCATCTTTACCGACCTTTAAAGAGTCAATAAAGGTCAAGCCAGTTGTTTTGTAGAATGACCCTCAGTTGAATCTTCCTGATTGTTTCCTCATGAATAGATTCAGATTAAATATTTTTGGCAAGAAGCGATGTTAGTCCTTGGTATAACTTCAGAAGGCAAGTACTGTTTGTTTCTCCCATTATTGGGGACATTAGGTTCAGTTACTTGGTTAAGGTGGGGTATGCCAGATTTCTTCACTGTAAAGGCACTTTGGTACCTCTGTAAATATATGTAAGTTTGATACTTTGAAACTGTGTGCATATTCTGTTTGTCATCAACAGAATAGGTTTCAGCATCCATTGATGACCCTTGCCTGAATCAATTATTACATTTATGGCTGCAAGATGGGGATTGCTTTTCCAATTGTATGATTCTCAATCACATATATCACCTAGAATACTCCATGAGGAAGAAAGAGCCTTTTCCCTCCTCCTTCCCTAATTTTTTTTTTACCAAGACCGTAAACTCATGAATTATTTTTTAATTCAATGCCTTATATTCATTATCATCATTATTCTTTTGATGTCTAGTTGTCCCAGATTTGACCAGTGGGCAACCCTTCAGCCCTTCCTTTGATATGTTCCTGTCAGTTTTAAAGCCCTTCCTTCCTTTTGGACAAAAGATATTACAGACTCAACATGTTATTTCTTGCCACACATCAGCAACCATCCATTTATCCAAAAAGCCCGAGTTTCTTTCAGTAGGAAATCTAAATTAGAAACCAAGATGTAGGTGCTAACTATGCTGATTGCTACTGGGAATCAGTAGTGTCCATTGGTATATTCTGTAAACTGTGCTAAAAAATAAGTCTCTTAAAAAAAAAAGTTTAAAAAAGCTAAGTCCTTCGTTTTAGTTAATATTCTTTCAATTACTAACAATCACCACATCCCACCTTTAGATTCTTTTAAAATTGAGATCTAATTTACATATAACACTGTGTAAGTTTAAGGTGTATGCCATATTGATTTGGTACATTTACATTGCCAGATGATTCCCACCACAGCTTTAGCTACTACCTCTATCATATCACATAATCATCATTTCTGCCTCACTCTTTTTGTTTTTAACTTATTCCCTAAAGGGCAATGCAATTTACTTGTATTTATCACTATCTGTAAGCTTTTTTAGGGAAGAGCTTTGGCCTTACTCATTATTCTTTCACATATTATGTATTTATTTATTCAATATATTTTTATTTTCCCTTCCGCATGTTGTGGACTCAGAATGAGCTTCTAGAGGAAGAAATCTCAAAATTAATAACTGAGATCTACAGGAGACAAGTGCTTATCTGAGGGAAGAGGAGAGGAGGATATCAAGAGGATGGCAGAGGGTAAGGCACATATGAGGATCTCCAGGCATGGGATTCAATTATGACTGAGACAATAAATGAATTAATTTTCCAAAATTTGGTAGTAAGTAGACACCGTCTAGGTGTGTCCATAAAGGAAAACCACTAAGAGAAGCAGACATTGGGGAAAGTTTTTAGAAAGGCCCTATTAAAAAAAAAAAATCCCTAACTTTTATATAGTACATATTTAAAAAAACATTTTGGACAATTAACACAACCCTCGGAAAGTGAGTAGATATTGTCAACATTCCTCTAACTGAACTCTTCTCAGTATTTTCTTTTATAAACTGTTAAATTAAACATTGAACAGATACAAAATAATTTTGATTAAATATACAGAAGGCAAACAAACAGACACAAACACCTGGGTACCCATGACCCAATTTAATGAACAGGAAGTTACCATCCCATCCAAAGCCCTGTGTATTCCAAGGCATCCCATATAATTGCCTCATCCTTCAGCAGTAACCATTATTCTGAATTTAACGTTTTTATACATTTGTTCCCCTCTGCACATTTAGCTCACTATAAAGTTTGCATCCCTAAACTGTACATTATTTAATTATGTATGATTTGGAATTTTATAGACATGTAAACCTACCCGGGGTATTCTTTTGCAGCATGATATTCCTGACAACAAATTAAGTTTTTGCTTCATGTTGTAATTCATTCATTTTCAATGATCCACTATTTCTTCGGATGAACATAGCACAATTTACTTATCTCTTCTAATGTGAATGGATATTTGGGTGGTTTCCAGGGTTTTGCTACGTCAAACCACACTGCAGTGAATACTCTTGTGCTTGTGTCTTGGACAAGAGCTTCTCTGGGATAGGAATGAAGTGCCTCACTAAATACGTGCATCTCAAATTAACTAGACAGTGTCAAAATAGTTTTGCCAATTTGTCATTCTACCACCTGTGTATATGTGCAACTTCTCCACATTCTCATCAATGCTTAATATTATCTAATGTTTTTTAATTTTTCCACTGTGAAAAATAGGTCGGTATTTTATTGTGGCTTCTAATTTTGCATTTCTCTAACTACTAGAAAGATTCAACAAATTTTCATATGTTATTGACCATTTGAGTTTTCGCTTATGTGAAGAATTGTTGAAGCCCTTTTCCAGATGTTCTATTATGTTTTTTCTTCCTTTTTGCTTCTAGGAATTGTTTGCATAATCCGGGTACTGATATTTTGTCCTTTATATAAATTACAAACATATTTACCTATTGTGGGTTTTTGTTTTTTGCGTTTGTTTTTTGTTTTGTTTTGTTTTTGCCCAACTATGTCTTTGGGGTACATTTAAATCAAGATCTTTGGCCCATCAAACTTTTTTTTATTGTTCATGCTTTTTCCTGATTTGATTTAAAAATTCTTTATACCAAATATATTTATAGCTCAAAGGTTTATAAAAAATATCCTATAAACAGTCAAACTTTTAATGTAGATTCAAGCTAAAGGTTATAAATATCTTTTTTTCTTAGAGTTTTATAATTTCGGTTTGTGGTATGAAGTAGGGTCCAATTTCATTTTTTCCCATTTATATGATTATTTGTCCCAGATAAATCATGCCGAAAAGTCTTATCTTTTATACACAATCTGTAATGCCAGCTCAATCATAGATCAAATTTTGATATCTGGATAAATCTGTTGCTGAAACGGATAATTCCACTAGCCAATTTTGTCTATTCCCTTGCAAAACACTAAATTTATTACTGCAACTACATAATAATTCTTGATAGCTGGTAAGGAAATCCCTCCACTTTGTTCTTCTTCTTCTTTTTTTTTAAAGATTTTATTTATTTATTTGAGAGAGACAGAGATAGTGACAGAGGGCATGAGCAAGGGAGGAGAGGGAGAAGCAGGCTTCCCGCTGAGCAGGGAGCCCAATGTAGGATTCGATCCGAGGACCTTGGAATCATGACCTGAACCAAAGGCAGACGCTTACCTGACTGAGCCACCCAGGTGCCCCACTTTGTTCTTCTTTCAGACTGAGTCTATTCTTGGCTTTATATTCTTCTATGTTGATTTTGGAATCATATTTTCAAGTTCAACAAAAAAGCCTGTGGGGATTTTTATTAGAATTGCTGCAAACTGGTAGGTGAATTTTGGGAAGATCAACATCTTTATAATATTAATAATCCGAACCAAAAATATCATATGTCTGTTTATTTACATAAGTTTTCTTTAAAGCCCTCCCATTAAGCTTTACAACTTTCTCTAAAAATGTCTTGCTCAAATTTTGTTAGATTTATTTCTAGCCTCTTTGTAATTTTGATGTTATTATAAATGGCATCTTCACTTAAGAAGACACTTTCTAAACTATTGTATTGTAGAAATTCAACTGATTTTTATACACTGGTTTCATATCCAGCAGATTCATTAAACTCTATTATTATGTAGGGTTTGTTTTTTTTTTTTTGAGTATTCTTTCCAGATAATAATATTGTCTAACTAATGAGAGGTTTGTTTTTTTTTTTTCCCCCTCTCTGGCCTATACTCATTATTTCTTTTTGTGCCTTATTGTTAGGACCTCTATACATTTTTAAATGGAAGTGTGGATATTGACCTCCAGTGCCTTGGGCAGATGCTTTTAACATTTCACCATTAAGTAACATATTTGCTGTACATTTTTTTTATTCATCCTTTGTCATGTTAAGGAAGTTTGCTTCTAGTCCTGGGTTTGTCCCCCTAACTTTTCATATGGAAAATTTCAAACATCAGAAAGGCTATAACAATAGTAGAGTGAATATCCATATACTCACTGCTTTAAATATATTACTTATTTTACATTCTATGCCTGATAATTTCCATATTTGGTGTTTTCTGAGCTCAGAGGTGGTATTTCTACTTGACCCTTATACCATAGGTATAGCTCTTTGTGGTCCGAGATTTATGTGGGGATTCTGCTACCAGGTACCCACCTTGTGCTGGTCCTGAGCCATGTATCTGGCTTGCCTTGTCCTGGGAAGAATGAAATCTAAAGTTCAAGGTGTCCTGGTTCAGCAAATGCTCTTAAGATAAAAGCCAGCATCAGTGCCCTGCCTTCCTCTCTGCCTTCCCATTTTCACCCAGTTCATGGCCTCTGAAGAGTCCTTACTCATTTGCCACCTCATTAATTAAACTTAAAACCATATTTCTTTATATTTCCATGAGGGATTTTTAGTTGTTTTCAGTGAGATCAATCAAGGATGCCCAGATGACCTCACTGCAAGAAATGGAATTTGGTGTACTCTTTATGTGACATTTGGAATCTCATACCAGTGTTGGTCTTCCTTAGAGCTTATTTTCCCCTTTTCCTTCCTGGGCTATTGATCCAATGACTAAATATGTACTTCTTCCCCATCTTTCACGTACAATCTTTATTAGCTTCAGAAACCCTCCGAATGTCCCAAAGAGGTTTCTGACCTAACATGGCTATTTAAGCCAAAAGCTAAACTCTAATTTCCAAGATGAACACAGGTTCCCTGTAGTGAAAGTAGCAGAAGTGAGCTTTCTGGATTCAAATATTTTCCAATATCTCCACCTTATCTCTGTGGGGATTTACAGTTACTGCATGGGGAAGGGTGTTTTGACATAGGTCAACTTGTTCTTTTAAAGTATGAGAAGCTTTGTTTCTTTTAATTGTTTCATTTCCTAGTCAACTGCTGGCTATTAAAAAAAAAAACCTGTAATCATACTAGGAATTAAAATTAGATCTATTTAGACACGAGAACCCCCCCCCCCCGCCCCGACATCGCCGCCTCCTACATATACACACACACTGTGTAGTTCAACAGAGCTGACCAAGGCAAAATTGTGAACATCATGTCAGTTTTCAGGACTCATCCTGCACTTATGACCCTCAAATGTGGCCTTTCCCAGCCAGGTATCTCTTATACTCTGAATTAAGAAGACTATGGGGGGAAAAATGGGGTGATTCTGCCTGATAGTCCCCTGTGTTTTTTACATTTTCTCTCTGCTGGTCATGCCCATTTCACCTTGTCCGTAATTAGGTTCAGATGATTTCACTCAACTAAGGCCAATTCTGGTATGCATACAGACGAGGTCAATTAAAGGTATAGTGTCTGCCATTACTCAAAGAGGAGCTCGAATTTATATATGTTTCTTGTTATTTCAAACCAGATTACCACATATTTCGTGACTTACAACAACGCAAATTCATTCTCTTGCTATGCTGGAGGTCAGTAGTTTGAAATAAAAGTCTTTAAGAGCTAAACTCAAGGTGTGTATAGGACAGGCTCTTCCTGTCGACAAGCTCCGAGGGGAGAATCTACGTACCTGATTTTTGCAGCTTCCAGGGGCGTGGCCGTCTGTAACTTTGGCTTGTGGCCTCTTCCTCCTCCTTCACGGAAAATCACTCCAAACTCTATCTCCCTCACCACCTCACCTTCTGCTCCAACTCTGCTCCCCGCCCCCATTCTCCTTCTTTTATAAACTGTTGTGATTACATTCAACTCACCTGAATAATCCAGGCTAATCTCCCCATCTCAAGATCCTTAACTTAATGACACCTGCAGAGTTTCTTGACCATCTGAGGTAACATATTCAAAGGTTCTAGGGATTAGGACATGGGCATCTTTGGGAGCCCTATCATTAGGACCATTGGTGAGCCTAATAAAGTTTATAATAAACAGTCTCCCCAATGCCCTCTAGTCCAGTCTCCTTGTGCCAGTCTGCAAACCTGCTGTAACCTGGCCTTCAGACTAAGGTCCTTCTTGCTAGTCCGTGTATACGTTCTAGAGAGCCATGGGTTGTCACCATCAGTTATTTTTTTAAGATTTTATTTATTCGAGAGAGAGAGCAAGAGAGAGCATGAGCGAGGGGAGGGGCACAGGTAGAGGGAAAAGCACACTGTTCACTGAGCAGGGAGCCAGACTCGGGACTCGATCCCAGGACCCTGGGACATGACCTGGCCGAAGGCAGATGCTTAACCGACTGAGCCACCCACGTGCCCACTATCAGTTATTTCATAGATAAAAAATCATTCCCAACACCCTTTATTCTAATTAATGATTCTTCTGTTTGGAGCAGATTTGGGGTATCCAAACCCTTATTTAGAAACTTCTACAGTGTAGACCTCAAATTATGGTGGTTCATTGGTTAATTACCCACCAACAATTTAAGCTAATTTCCACACACACACACATACACACATGATACTGTTCAACATCAAAACATTTTGAAGTATATTATAGGCAATACAACAATGGATAATATCACAATTTATCCTCACCTTCCTCTGTTGATGAACATACCGATAACTTTATAATGGGTTTTATTTTTCTAATAATATCTCTCAAAGACAATAATAGAAACGTCCCTCATGGATAATAATTAAGATATGACTACCTTCAAAGCCATAAAGAGATAGATAGAGAGCTACTGATGACCTACTATGTGTTAAGCATTTATATGTTTCCGTAGAGTTCGTCAATGTAATATTAATAATGTTAATAAAAGCCAACGGTTTAAAGCTTTGCTGTGGTGTCAGATTTCTTTGGGCCAGCGGCCCCATCAGGTAGATATTATTAGACTATATTGTACAATTAGCAGGAGACTAGAAGGTATTCCTAGATTTTAGGTAACCCTCAATCCAGACAATGTGCTGGAGAGATGGTGATATTGGGATGGTTCATGGGAACAATGATTTTGAATGTGAGGCCTCTGCAAACTTGGCTTTAATCACATTCTCCAGGCTTAACACTCAGGCCAAAATTGATTCTATGCTAGCCCCTCAGATGTTGGGACCTGGTGACTAATCCTACCCAGACTCTGATCTCAGCTCTGGGGACAGCTATGTATTTACTCTGGTGAAAAGGTTAAGGAAAGAAGTATAATAGGTATTTAGAAAATATATCTCATCCTGACACCTTTGAAAAGGCTGCCCTTTTGGACAGAGGACGTGTTTTGACACCTGTAAATCTCTTTCAGCATCATTTCTGAAATGTTAGGTACACCTGAAGTATTGAGACTTCAAATTTTCCTCTAGAAAATACTTCATTGAGTCAGTAATTCATACAAAAAGAAACAAGGCCTTGCGTATGAAAGAATTTCTGTAAATAAATGCAGTGTTAAAATGTAGTTCTTTTTGACACCTAAGACACAAATTGTAAGAAGCAAATCATTTTAGCATACAATAGCTGTTAGAAAAATGTATCCAGCTAAGAAAATTCAGGTATTGAATTTTTTTTGGAGGGAGAGAAAAAGAAAAGAGGGTAGGGGGCAAGAGTGAGAAAGGGCATAGAAAAACAAAGAAGAGACACGAGAAGAATGGAGATGCTAACACGTGGGCCTTATAACCTGTGTTCAGAGGTTAGAACTTCTTAAGCTATGAGAATTTAAAGACTATGAAAGCAGGTCAGGCAAAAAGTAGCTAGATGCTCATAATCCTATGTTTCTTTTTGTTTTCCTTGGCACCCAAGAAGACTAAATTCCCCAGTCTTTCTTGCCGTTAGGTTGGAGCCATATTGACCTTCTGGCCAATGTAACATAAATGGAAATATTGCCTGGGCCTGCCCCTAAAATCATCCTTGACATCCTCAGCTCATTCTCTTCCACTTCTGCAAGGACCCCCATAGGTGTGGCTTTGAATGGCAGGGTGGCAAATTGGAAAGCACAGAATCACTGAGACAGCCCTTGGAGGAGAGCTACCATGGAGATCCATTAGATCTGTGTCTGAATTAAACATGACCAAGAAATACACCCTTATTGTTTTAAGCTTCTAAGATATTGGTGCTGTTTGTTATAGCAACCCGCTATACAGGCAAGAGTGGTTCAAGCAAGACAGAAGGAACTCCATCAACTGTATACTGCAGTTGAGGGGAAGTAGGCAAATATTAAAGGAGGTAAAATAAGCAGAACTTGGAGATGGGTCTAAGTCAGGATTAAGGAGGGGCATCAAGGTCAATGCCCCTGCATCTCAGTGAGGAACTTGACTGTAAGAGCACCAACAGCAAGACAATGCTAAATAAGAAGCAACTATGGGAGGGGGGGTTGGAATATTTCATTTGAGGTATGCTCTCCTTTTTCATTGTACTTGTTGCACTTTTCATTTATTTCTGTGCTCATTTCATTACAGGATTGTTAAACTGTAAAACTTCATGAGGATAGGGACCTTATCTATTTTTACTTAACTTCCATCCCTATTATAAGGCCATTCTTGGCACCAAAAGTAAATATGCAACAAATACTTGTTGAATGAGTGAATGAATGAGTGACTGACTGAATGAATGAATGAATGAAATCATGGGTGATGTGACAAGCAGACAATTGGACTGATAGACTTCAAGGGAACAATCTGACCTTTTAACAGGTAGATGAAAGTCTGAATGTGGAAGAAGTGGTCCTTGAGAAAAGGAGCAATGAGCTGAGAAGAACATGGAGTAAAGGGGGTGTTCATTCTTTTATAAGAGAGGACTTCTTGGGGCGCCTGGGTGGCTCAGTCATTAAGCATCTGCCTTCGGCTCAGATCATGATCCCAGGGTCCTGGGATCGAGCCCCGCATGGTGCTCCCTGCTCCGCAGGAAGCCTGCTTCTCCCTCTCCCAGGTCCCCCGCTTGTGTTCCCTCTCTTGCTATGTCTCTTTCTGTCAAATAAATAAATAAAATCTTAAAAAAATAAAAGAGAGAGAGAGAGGACTTCTTCATGGGCTAAGAAGAAGGAAATGGTTGAACAAAGGATGGGGGATGCATAAGAGTGTAAGGAAGGCTTTGTAGCCCAGTGTAAGAGAATGGCACCTGTGGACGGAGTGACTTAAACAGAGGGAACCCTGTCTTCTTAGCCTGGAGGACAGGAGATAAAGGTGGGTGTGGGTAGGCATAACCTTGGATATGATGGAGTTAACTTGAAAGAGATTACATGGATGAGAGTTACATGGATGGGGTCAGGTCTTGAGAATGGGAAAAGTCTGGAGCAGTCATGGAGAAACAAGACAGGGAGATGGAGAAAACTCAAAGGGTTATAGACGGTACCAAGGGCATAGCTTAGGTTAGGGACTGTGAACTTGTGGGCCATGAAAATGCGAAGGCCACGTACAGAATTCCTCTTTCGTTCAGCCAATATTCATTCAGCACCTTCCATGGTAAAGCACTGTGCTAGTTGCAGGGACAACATACATTAATGATGTTAGTGTTTTGCATTTATTGTGGCCAAGGCACAATGAGTCATTTCAGTAAAAACAAAACTTATTAGCTGGTGGCATGTAGACAAAATTATTAGCTGTATGAAATTTTCCCTTTTCAGCCTGTTGTTTTATTATAGTGGTACACACAGATTCCCGCTTTAATTCTCAAGTTAAAGTGTTTGGTGTGTTCTCTCACTGACCTTCATTAAATAAATCACGGTGCCTGACAGAGTCTGGAAACAAGGCTGATGAACTCAGGCAGTGAGAGAGTCTGCATACTTCTCCATCCTTCTGTGGCTCCATTTCTCTCCCAAAGCAGAGTTTTCTCTTTTCCCACTCCCTTTCACTCACAGGGTGATCTTCAAGTAAAGAGTCTGATAAATGTGTCAATTTAGCATCACTGTAAAACAGAATTTCCTTACAGATGTCGTTAGTGTACTTGTCTGGATAGTTGGGGGAAGAGTTGAGGTCAGTTTTCAGGAGCTATCAAATTAGAACCCAAAGGACCTACCACCTCAATACACATATTAGGGCCAGAGGTTGCTGACTGGTAATAATATTTAAGGTAGTGTATTGTTCAATTATTTTCCCCAAAATTGAAATTGTAGCATGAAGATATTTAAGAGTTGACTAAATTTATTGGCTAGTAAGAAAGACTAAGAATCCGTGCCTATTCACAGTTAATTTTTTTTCTACTGGACATAATAACCAGACAATAATATCCCATTGTATTCTGAAATATTACTGACTTAATTGTATCAAAGTTGTTTGGTTGGTCTCTAAAGGCATAAGGATTTTTTTTTCCAGAATACCAATGCTGCATACTATTGCAGAAAAACTATCACAGAAATAATTCACTGATAACCTCATTTTCTATATTATTGAGTGTTGTTTTGAGAATGTTAAGTGAAATTCCATGTTAAGATATGCAATTTGCCAGCAAAATTTGGGGGAAATTATTGAGCTACGGTGGTGATTTTTGCCCTGCCTATCTTATCTACCTGTTCCATTAGCGAATCAACTTGAATGACCAGTGAATTATTCCAGTGAAATAGCAGAATGGTAATAACAGTCAATTAAACTAATTTCTAAATTCACCTACTTGCTTTTACCAAGGTCACCCAACCAAACAAGAATTCAGAAAAATTAATATTCTGTCTTCTTTTCATTAAATCATCTCGAGGGCTTGGGAGAAAGAGTGTTGAACACCAATTTGGTTTTATCCTTTAAATCCTCCTCATCTACTTAACTGAATCCACTGGTAGGCTTATTAAAAAGGTGACAGCCTGGGTAACCCAAACAATGCAGGAAAGATGAGAATCCTTAAACAACTGAAACAATTACATTTGATACTATGTTTATCTCTTCAGCACTAACTGATGATTTACACTTCGGGTTTGTTCACTTTCTTGTCATTGGAAGTTACTTAACTGTGCATGGCCCCTTGACAAAGCTGTATCTATGTTATCAGGGCTACCATGCGGGGGATGGTAAAAAGGCTTTGGAATACATATTTCCCTGCATTCCCTCTCTATTGACATTATATTTAATTATTGAAATTGACACCATCATAAGTTTAATTTAATTTTAAAGCATATTTGCATTTTAAAATATTAATATGTAATTTCTGTTCACATTGTTTAGAGTCTGCCTCCTCCATATCAAACATTTGAATCCATTTCAGTGAATGGGTTTCAGTGACTCCTCAAGGACTCTAACTTACTCCAAGTCACCGTTGTCATTTGATTTACACAACATCCTTCTACTTGGCTCCCTCCCTCCAATTCACTGATTAAAATTTCCATCATCCATTGAACAAACTCATTTTTATTACTGACTATATGACAGGGACTATTTTAAGCAATGAGCAGAGAAAAGTAAATAGAAAAAAAAAATCCCTGTCACCTGGGAGCTTACAGAGTGATCTTTCTGAATTGCAAATCGGGGTCATGAGTTTGAGCCCCATGTTTGGTGTAGAGATTACTTAAATTAATGAACTTTAAAAAAAAATAAGCCAGGGGCGCCTGGGTGGCTCAGTCGGTTAGGCGTCTGCCTTTGGCTCAGGTCATGATCCCAGAGTCCTGGGATCGAGCCCTGCATCGGGCTCCCTGTTCGGCGGGAAGCCTGCTTCTCCTTCTCCCTCTCCCACTCCCCCTGCTTGTGTTCCCTCTCTCGCTGTGTCTCTCTCTGTCAAATAAATCAATAAAATCTTTAAAAAAAAAAAAAAAGCCAAAGATCTTAACAGATACCTCACCAAAAAAGATATACAAATAAGCATATGAAAGATGCTCCACATCATGTCATCAGGGAAAAACAAATTAAAATAACAATGATACACTACTTACCTATTACAATGAATAAAATCCAGGGTACACCTGGTTGGCTCAGCTGCGTTGAGCATGAGACTCTTGATCTCAGGGTCCATGAGTTTGAGCCCCATGTTGGACATAGAGATTATTTTTTTTAAAAAAATGGACAAAATCCAGAACATGGAGAACACCAAAGCTGGCAAGGAGGTGGGGCAACAGGAGCTCACATTCATTGCTGGCAGAAATGCAAAATGGTACAGCCACTTTGGAAGACAGTTTAGAAGTATCTTACAAAACTAAATATACTCTTACTATACAATCTGGCAATCCCACTCCTTGGTATTTACCCAAAGAAGTTGAAAATGTAAGTCTGCACAAAAACGTGCACACAGGTGATTATAGCATTTTTACTCATAATTGCCAAAACTTGGAAGCAGTTAAGACGTCCTTCAGTGAGTGAATGGACAAATAAACTGAGGCACATCCACACAATGGAATATTAGTCAGCACTAAAAAGAAATGAGCTATCAAGCCATGAAAAGACATAGAAGAAATTTAAATGCCTATCACTAAGTGAAGGAAGCCAATGTGAACGGGCTGCATAGTGTATGACTCCAAATGTATGGAATTCTGGAAAAGAGAAAACAATGGAGACAAAAAGATCAGTGGTTGCCAGGGATTGGTGGGGGTTGGTGGGGATGAATAGGTAGAGCACAGAGAATTTTTAGGGCAGTGAAAATGTTCTGTATGATACCGTCATGGTGGATACATGTCATTTATACATTTATCCAAACCCATAGAATATACAGCACTATGAGTGAACCACGGTGTAAACTATAGACTTTGGATGATTATGATGTATCAGTGTAGGTTCTTCAATTGTCACGATATCCCACTCTGGTGGGGAATGTTGAAAATGGGAGAGGTTATGCATGCGTGGTGGCAGGAAATACACGGGAAATTTCTATACCTTCCCCCTTAATTTTTCTGTGAACCTAAAACTGCTCTAAAAAAGTCATAATTTAAAAAAAAAAATCTAAGCTACAGACACATTGAATATCGTTCGGTGCTTTCGACACGAGCTCTATTAACTTCTGGGCCTTTTTGTTCTGGGCCTCCTTTCTCTTTGCTCGGATGCTTGCACCTATGTTTCAGAATCTGGTTAACACTCAGTCCTTCTCAGAAGTCTCTGACCCTCCCCAGGCCCCTCTAGATCAGGGGTTCACAAATTATGGTCTGAAGGCCAAATCCAGCCCACTGTCAGTTTTTGTAAATACAGCTTTATCTCAACACAGACACACTCATTGTTTATATGTTGCCTGTGGCTGTTTTCACAGAGTTGAGTACTTAACAACAGGGACCGCATGGCCTACAAAGCACTCGATATTTTCTACCTGGCCCTTTACAGAAGAAGTTTGCCAACCTCTGTTTTAAATACTTCTGCTTTATGCTCCTATGACATTGTATTGACCCTAACATCACTCTTCTAATGTTTTATGTATCATCCTTTCTAGGTGGCAAGCTGCTTGAGGGCAGGAATATATCCATCTTGCTAACCATTGAACACCTAGTATGTGATAGAGTGCTTAATGTATACTTAATATGTACATGCAATTAATATGTACATGCAATTACTATGTACATAAATTCAGAATCTAATTAAAGCGTGGACCAGCTGCACCGTTGGCCAACTAACAGGTTGCAAGAGGCACAAAAATGTCACCTGGACTGTAAGAGGATGGAGGAACTTCCAGAACTTCAGTCGGAGACTAAGTATCTAGAAGCAATACTTGAATAAGCTGATTGGGCTCAGGCTGAGGAAATGGGTTCCCTCCTCATCTATGTGGATGACAAGAGGTGGTTTCTAGTTTGCCATTTTAGGAACGTTAATCCAGTTTGCTGTAGCCTTTGTTTTGCAGAGTGCAAACCTGCGAGAATACAGCTAAACTCCTGCTCCTTCTCCATCCTTCTTTCAGGGAGAACTCAATTTCCACTCAAAATGAATGTATAGCCAACATTTTCCAATAAAGGCTGGAAGGATCTCCAAAATCCTAATTCCTCAAAGCACTCAGATGTCTCAAGCAGACCATGAATAAGTAAACACAATTTTTCATTAATGGAACAAAAAAAATATTAGCTATAATAATCTCAGTTCTGTTTCTACCATGATTTGGTTCTTTTTTTTTTTTTAATTGTGGGTTGAAACCTCATATTGTACTAGGAAATAAAATTTTTGTTTATAAAATAGAATGAAGAGAATAATCAATTAAAAAGAAGCAAAATGCATTCACAATTACAGTTCATGACACATTTGTTCACATCATGTTTTTAAATAAACACAATTATGTCTGTGCTGGATCAGGACATATATTTTTTTATTATAATTATTACTTTAAAGTAATCTCTACACCTAACATGGGGCTTGAACTCACAACCCCAAGATCAAGAGTCACACACTCTACTGACTGAGCCAGCCAGGTGCCCCCAGAATGTATATTTTTTTTACTGTGGGCCTTGATCAAGAAACTTTAATAGCCACCATTCTAACTTTTTGCTTCTTCTTTAGTATTGATAGAAGAGCAGTGTTTTTCAAGTTATGGTAACCTGATGTGAGGGACCCTCTCAATAGCGCCAATGTGTTCTGAAAGGCTGAAGTGAGGGCAAGGAAAGGTGAGAAATGAAAACCATCCCCCACTTACCATAAGACCTACCAGCAGCGGAGGGGCATGTTGGTGGACCGGCAGCATCAGCATTATCTGGGAGTCCTGCCTAGACCGACTGAATTAGAACCTTCATTTTAATAAAATTCGTAGATGGTTCATATGCACTTTAAAACAACTAACCACATACTGGGTAGGTAAAGCTATTACTGTTCTTCTCGCCTCTCTCAGATACTTTCATTATTTTTGTGCACACCAGCTACCAGTTTGCTTTTAATCCCAACCCTTCCTGCCTGTTCTACCTTCAGTCTGTCAGAACGAACTTTGCCTGTGAGCAAGGAGCACCCAAAGAGATTAAGAATATACCTCCCACTGGGCAACCCTTAACCAATGATGGACAGGTGAGGGGAAAAAAATATTCTATCACTCCATCCCTTAATTCTGAAGTATGAACTGTTTTCTCCATGGTTCTCTTATAGGACTGAGCCAAAGTGACTGTTGGCATAATTTGCTTGACATCACGTCCTTGACTGGCCTCCTTCCCTTCATTTCTCCAATATCCCCACCAGGTTTTCCTGGGAATACATTCTAATAAATCACTTTTACCTGGATCCTGTCACAGCATCTGCTGCAGCAGAACCCAATGAAGATACAAGGCAAAGTAGGGTTTTATAACCACAATCTAATAAATAATTTGCCCATATTTTTGCTCTACCCTGGTATCTGCCAAGTGATAGGATATAAAGTGTACTGGTTTCATGTCAGATTCAGAAGTAGTAAAAGTAATTTTTTTTAAAGTTGCTGACAAGAATTTCTGCTTCCAACCAAGATGGGATAACAAGGACCAAATTTACCCTCTCGCTCGCAACAACTAGGAAAAACAAACTCATCAATATATGAAATAACAATTTTCAAGCCATTTTATATCGGGTAACAAGGAGGAGTCATCTCTGAGAGACAAGAAAGAGGTGGGTCTTGTGACTGCCTCAGCTTACTGGCTTTGGAGAGTTCCCAGACTATAGTGCAAGGAGGGACAACCTAAATAGAGCTTCATGAACGCTCTGAACACAGGAACAGAGGCTGAGGAGACCAAGGCAACTGGAGTTGTCAGGGAAGAAGCCAGGAAAGAGAGAGCTGCCCAGAGAAAAGAAAATGATACCAAATGTAAATATGGATCTACACAAGGAATAAAGAGGACTAGAATTGGTAACTGTATGGGTAAATATTAAGGATTTTTTAGAGGATTTTATTATTAAAAAGTTGATGACAAAAATACAGTGAATTTTATTAAGTATGGAGCTATAAGTGCATATAACAGACATTTTGTTATTTAATTTAAATATTAAATGCCATTCATTTTCAGTGTCTATTTTATATTTTTTGGAAATTGGCATCTACTGAAAATGATATTCTGTAATACCATTCTGATTTTGAGGGCACCCAGGTGGCTCAGTCAGTTAAGCGCCTGACTGCTGCTCCATTATGATCTCAGGGTCCTCAGATGAAGCCCTGCGTCAGGCCCTAGGTTCAGTGGGGAGTCTGCTTCTCTCTCTCTCTTCCTTTGTCCCTCCCCCATTCCTGCTCTCTCCTTCTCTCTCATATAAACAAATAAAATCTTAAAAAAAAAACAAAAAACATTCTGGGACACCTGGGTGGCTCAGTCCATTACATTAAGCATCTGCCTTCACCTCGGGTCACGATCCCAGGGTCCTGGGATGGAGCCCCGCCTCGGGCTCCCTGATCAGCAGGGAGTCCGCTTCTCCCTCCTCTGCTTCTGCTCATGCGCTCTCTCTCTTTCCTTCTCAAATAAATAAATAAAATCTTTAAAAAAAATTCTGATTTTTGTAATTCTGAGTATTGTCTGTAATTCCCACAGAAGGAGTACACCTTACTTTCTCTTTGTTTCATTGCTACAACGAATTACTATCTTATTAAAAAATTAATATTCTGCCCAATAAGAAAAAATTATCAAAAGTACCCAAAAGCATTGACTTATAAATCTTTGATATAACAAATGACTTGCCTAACTTTCTTTTATACTTTTAAGATATATGAACATTTTTTACCAAGATATCTGCAGCTGGAATGGTTTTCTTCTTAGTGTCTATAAATATTTAGAAAGTTCAATTATCATGCTTAAAATTGCCAGAGCTGGATTATGCTTAACCGTTTAAAATATTGATTTGCTTAGATGTTCTTAGATAAAACTTTATCATTACGAGTTGAATTTGATGTTATTTCATAATGGACTTGTAACACTCAGTAATAAATGAGGCTTTATGTAGATAAGTTTTCTTGATCTTCTTTATCTTAACTGAAAGAATTCATTACCAGGGGAATTTTTGTCCCTAACTGCTCCAAAACTCAGAGGAAACATTCATTTTTGAGCAACTACATAGGGTATGTAACATAAAACTAATGTAATACTATGGAAGGACTCTTGGACTTATCCAGGAATTATTGCAAATGAAAATAACATTATGTTCAAATAAAATGCTTAATATGTAAAATGTCTCAACATCTGTAGGAATTTATAGACAATTATTCTTTCATTGTATGAGTTAGATATATTATAGCACAGAATTATTGCATCATACATATGATATTTTTCCAGTTTAGTCCATATATTCTATAATTTAGGAAGGTTTTTTAATAGAGAAAAAAATTTAATTTAAAAAATTAGTTCATTTAGCTTTCTCTCAGAAAACAGCTTATTTGTATGTTGAATACACAATGAGAACTATGGAGCCACTCAATTACAAGGGAACTATGAAAATTAAAAAATCAAAATTTCTTGGGGCACCTGGGTGGCCCATTCGGTTGAGTGGCTCACTCTTGATTTCAGCTCAGGTCGTGATCTCAGGGCCCTGGGATAGAGCCCCAAGTCAGGCTCTGTGCTCAGTAGGGAGTCTGCTTGGGAATTCTGTCTCTCCCCCCTCTGTCCCTCCCCCTGCTTGCACTCTCTCTCTCTCTCACTCTCTCACATAAATAAATAAATAAATCTTTTTAAAAATTAAATTTCTTTTAATCACTTTGGTAAGATAATCTCTACCTGTAATAAAAAATAAAGTTCAAGAGAACTAACAAGTATATGAAAATAAAATTCTGTCAAAAATGTAGAAATATAGGTCTCTGCATGTTTCTGAGAAATTAAAAATAGTGTGAAGTATTCGTTAATAAAATGAGTTTAGAGGGTTAAAAATCAAAATATGAATTTGAATAAATTCAGGGCACAAAGGTAGAAAGATTTGCAATTTTAATTATCATGTAATTATTTTTCAGACTTTAAAAAATATGCCATTAAAATCAATTGATTAATTAAAGTCAGACTTTAAGAGTGAGAAAATTTGATTTTGCACTTAGAAAATTATGTTTCTGTAGTGTTACAATTTTTATAATAAAAAAGATATCACCTTTACAAACTCTCCATAATGTTGGTGAGACAAAGGTTGAAATGTTTTCAGGTGTTTAACATTCCCATCAATTATTTTTGCATGAATCCTGATTAACAAAATGGATGAATACTTCTACTACTTAGAGTCAACCCACTAATGAAAGGTAATAGGTGTCATAAAATGTGGTCATCCTCTTCCATGTTTTTCTTCACCAAATCACTTCACCATCACTCTAATGCAAAATAAAATGAACAGACATTATTTTATTGAGTTCACTAATTAATAAATGCCTGTGAGATGTTACAGCTGGTGTAAAGGAGAATCTGAAGAAGGGATGGACGTAGAGGTAGATGTTAACATAGATACAAATGTGCAGACACATTCCAGAAGGTTGGAATGGCTGCGTACAGACCCAAGACTAGGAGAATAACATGTAACCTTTGGAATATATTTTTCCACTGGGCAGATATCAATTGTATCTCTACTGGAGAAGCTCATTTACATTCCCATGGACAAGAATGGTTTTTATTCCTATCAGTTTTCTACTGTTTACTGAGTGATAAAACAGCCTACTTTAAGGTAATCAAAGGCACAGACCCAATTCCCCAAGCACAGCGAGAGCTAGACAACCCAACCGAGAGCGTGCTTTAACTTTAAGAGACATTACAATCTAATTTATTAAAACCCTCCGGAAGTAGGAAAACATGACACAGTCACATAGGGAGACAACCCAACTGAGAGCGTGCTTTAACTTTAAGAGACATTACAATCTAATTTATTAAAACCCTCCGGAAATAGGAAAACACGACACAGTCACATAGGGAGAGGTCGAGGCCTTTCTCAGTTAGAGGCACACAGACATAGACTGACACCCAGAGAATACACAGCTTCAGTTTTACAATCTTAGGCAAGGGTAAAAGTAAACACAGAAACACAAAGATTCATTGACTCACTGATTCAGATCTTTGAGAGTTCTCATTATCAGTCAACAGAAAATTCTTAATTGACTTGGGCACACAAATAGACAAAAGATAAACAAACAGAAAAGGCTTTCACACCAGATTCCCCGTCATTTCCCATTTGTTAGAAAACATATTTCTATAACCCATCTGACAGAGACTGTCAAAAATTCCCACTATAAAATCAATTTTCTAATCACTGTTGTCACCTATATGGAATAAGTTATCATAGTGTACAAACCCCTCCCCTGCCCAGGTTTACACACACACACACACACAATTGGTAGAAAGGGGAACTACAGTGAAACAGAGTCAGCAACGTTTAAACTTCATTGCCACTTGGGATTTCCCATGGGGTAACTTCTACAACAACTTCTTTTGGATGAATCCTTCGTGTATGTCTGTAGGACCTCCCAAATTGTTCAAATATAATTTAAAAAAATATATAAATCCATGACTCATACTGATATAAGACATTTTATTTAGTTTATTTCTTAATGAGTGAACCAGTAAGATTTTAAAACTCGTCCAAAGGAAAATCCAAATTTTATATATATTGTCAACAACACTGAAATGAATTTCCCAACAGACTCAAAATGGCTTAATACCCTGTAGGACAATAAAATAAAACATTTGAAATCATCTTTTCTACAAAGCAGAAACTAATTGTATCTCTACTGACCAAACCGTTTATTTGTATGTTTATGGACAATAATCATTCGCATTACTATAAGTTTTCTACAGCTAACATAGTTGTAAAAAAATCTAGTGAGACACTTGAAGTTGCCATACGATGAGATATCTCCAAAGGGCCAGCTAGAAAATGCCAACATTCCACTGAAAGGCTACCCAGAAATCCTCTGTGGCCCATTTTTAAGTTTTTCGGTTTTCCTAACCGAGACCAAAAGAGGAGGTAAAATTCTGACCCAGGAAAACAAGGCAAGATACAGGTGATGAGAATACATGGAAACACCAAAGAGAAGAATGGCAGAAAGGTAGAGTGGAATAAGACATAGCGTCACAAAAGAGTACCAGGCATTCAGGGAATATCGAAAGTCTGGTCCAGTTGAAGTGTTAGATTCGAGTCAAGGAAAATAACACTGGAGAGGTGCACTGAAGCCAGGCTTTTGGTGATGCTGTTTTAAAGTAGTGACTAACTTTATAGTTGTTGGGTTTTTTCCATCAACGATAACTCTGTAGGTGCTATGGAGAGTGATGTGGGGTTAAGAGCTATTGGATCAAGGATATTATACATGGAAAAAGACAGTGACGTTCTGGAATGAGACAGTGTTGGTGGGGATGGAGAAATGTCAACACAAGAGTAATTCCAGATATAGGATCTGAGAATCTTTAGCATGAATAGAGTAAGTCATTTTAAACCGTAAGCCAATTGTGTTGAGATTACTTTTTAAATCTTAGATTATTGCCCTAGCCCATAGCAAATATACAGGCAGATTTGAATTTAATGGGTCAAATCTCAGTATCGGTCTAAGCACCTGATGACTGTATCTGATTTAAATGCATGTGAGAAGCTGCCATTAGATACCTTCCAAACGGGCCTCATTATAGCCTGGGGTGGTTTAGACACAATTTTCATAGTCACAAAGCAGATTTTTTAAAAACTCAGAATACATTTATCCAAATTTTAAAAGTAGCACAAGACAAATTAATAGATTCCAGAAGTGAATCAATACATTTTAATTTCATAATAAAAAAGAAAAACATGACTATCTTTCATGAATAGATACCAAGATTATGAATTCAGTACTATTACACTTTTTTCTCGTCTTCTTTGTTTTAGAGATTTGAGCTCTTTTTTTTTTCCTGATAGAAGTTTGAGATGGATCTTAGACACTTCACAATTTATGATGGTTACTTCGATAACAATAACTTGGTAGTATAATGTACTCCCATCTATTTTTTTAATTTGCTATAAATATATAAGCTTGTATATCAATGTTTAAAAAAATAATAGGCAACTGGCACAAACTATATGCCTTTTTTTTCAGCAGGTGGAGAATTATGTTCTGACAGAAATGACATCTCTCTGCCTCCCCCAGAATATTTTTAACTGAGAACTTATGGGGGAGATTGTAGTAATAAAAATACAACCTAGCAATGAATTTATTATAGTAGATTTTTTATTATAAAGATGTAAGTCAGGAGAAATACTTTATGATACTGCTGATTCTTAAAATATGAACAGCTTTCCCCTCCCCAATTTTAGCAAAGTCTGATAAAAAAGACAACAAGAATATGTGGGAAATGTAGAGTTATAGCTGCTCTTTATTTCTTAGATCTTCAATCATGAATTTAAAATATGACTTTGAAATGTAGAGCACATTTCATCAAAATAGTTTTTATCATTGTAATCTCCCATCCCAAAGGTTCTCTCTCCTGTTCTTTACGATAAGAAAATGAATTTCCATTTTGGCAGTTGGTACAGAGATGTGTTAATCAGTTTGCTCTGTCTTAATAAATAAGCTGATTTTACATTAGGAAAGAAAATTTACAGGATTATTTAACTTGCAGTCTAGATCAAGGAGGGCAAACATGTAGCAAGAATTCCACCATTCTCCTCACCCTTTCTCATGACAGACATTACTAATCTAGCAATGTCCTTTTTTTCTCTAAGGCTGGAAGTGACCTCAGAGTCCTCCTCAAATCACTTGGAGTTAGCACATAATTGAAAAGTTATTGCCAGCTCTTATTTAATAGTCTAGCAGGAATCAAATAATTTAACAAGGAACATTTTATTTCAACTACTATTAATCACCACTATCTTATAGCTCACTATTTTAGTGATGTTGTTATACGACTAGGAAAAATAAATGGTAACCGAAACAACTATAATAAGAAATAGGGGTGCCTGGGTGGCTCAGTCAGTTAAGCATCTGTCTTTGGCTCAGATCATGATCCCAGGGTCCTGGGCTCAAGCCCCACATTGAGCTCCCTGCTCAGCGGGGGGTCTGCTTCTCCCTCTCCCTCTGCCTCTCCCCCTGTTCATGCTCTCTATCGTGCTCGCTCTTTCAAATAAATAAAATCTTTAAAAAAATAGAAATAATAGTTAGCATATAACCATTATAATGACAGGGTTCAATCATACATGTTCCTTGCTACTGATACTTACCATAATTCACTGAAGATCTGGATAATTTCCAAATATTTATTATGGAGATGTTAATAGTTTGAAACAGTTGTACAGTTTCTAGTTTTTGTGTAATCAGTTCAAAATGCAGAATTCCCAGGTCTACAGAATGTACTTACCGTGAAAACTAAATAAGGGCAAGAAATCAAAATATTGTATATATTACACATAGGTAAATATGTTTGTATATTTATGTTCATGAACATATACATTTAGCACAGCAGAAACCAACCGTCCAGATCCTTAGACTTCTACAATGGTTTTAAACATGAAAATAGAATAGTCAAAAGATAAAAATAGATAAAAGATAAAATGTTTTCTAGAACCAAGATGCCCTTCTTGACATTGAAAATATGAATTGTGATTCTTGCAACATGGTGAATGGTAAGAGCAATCCCAATGTTGACATACGTTTCCTTCATAGGGCTTTTATTTGGATGAAATCATACATACAATGGCAGAAAAATGCAAGGGACTCAATAAATGTTATAGGCCATTCCTCCCTCTTTCTGTGAAAACTAGACCATAGCTCTTGGAGAGCAAGAAGTGTATCTTTATTTATGCCTAAAACCTCATATAGGATAGTGCCAGGCTTACTACAGGTGTTTGAGAAAGAATCAACTATTGATTGGTTTACCTTGTGGAAAGATAACAACATCCTGATTGGTTGCAATGTCTTTGTATTAGTTTGATGCCACTGGTAAAGCTGGGGTGACATTTTAAATTGGTTTGAATAGAAGATCACCACCTCTTCTCTGATACAGTGTGCCTGGAAGTCTGTGGGCATGTGCACATCCTTACCATTTCCTAGCTAACTTATCATATTCCTTGAATACGAATTCTAATAGCACACATTAGTTCATTTGCAAAATTGAGGCTCTCCTCTTGACCCATAACACTCTTCTGAAAATCTAAGTTTTCTTATTCTAATTTAAATTTCATTTTCTTGAAAGGTTATGATCATATCACTGCTTTTGAATCAGAATTAATATCATACTTTCAAGTGTTGAAAACTGATGATTTTAGACTCTGTTGCAAGGTAATAGTCAAGAGATTCATATTTATTCTGCTATTTGTAGCCAGTTAAAATACTAAATTCCATTATAGAGAAATTAAAATTTTCTCCAAAATGTACTGGAAAATATTCAATAAATTAAAAATTCCCTTAATCTTGGTAGGCTTTGAGGGTACATGAATCAGATGGTGAGGGTTAAGGAGGGCAACTAAATCCACTAAACTGATCATTTTATTCATTCTCAGATTCATTAGTTTCTCAAGTCCTAATTGAATGCCAATTACCGGTAAGACTTTTTCTAGGGGCTGGAATAATCAAACTTAACAAACAAAATCCCAAACTTGCTCTTACTATTCTGAGCCACTCCTCCTTCAATTAAAGTGTTTCCAAGTCACCAGTTTAAGTGTAACCAGACCCCTGCTTTGATTGCTCTTAGGAAAGTTGTATAAAGAAGCTAGTTGTCGGGCGCCTGGGTGGCTCAGTTGGTTAAGCGACTGCCTTCGGCTCAGGTCATGATCCCGGAGTCCCGGGATCGAGTCCCGCATCGGGCTCCCTGCTCAGCGAGGAGCCTGCTTCTCCCTCTGACCCTACCCCCTCTCATGTACTCTCTCTCTCTCTCTCTCATTCTCGCTCTCTCAAATAAATAAATAAATCTTAAAAAAAAAAAAAAAAAAAAAGAAGCTAGTTGTCAATCCGTAAGACATAAATCATAATGTGACCCATATTTACATTAAAATATAATATACTAACTTACTGAGTTGAAGTGGTAATCCTTAAAGAAATAATAGTAAAACCTAGATTTTTAAGTATGCCTGAGATTAAAATTTTAAAGTCATGATCTCTGTGCTTGTTTGTTCTTCCTGAGGTCTTCTACTATGCCACCTCTTACTTCTTATCCAATTATTTAAAAAAAAAATTAAACTCAAAAGGACCTCAACTCAGTAGGGCACTATATGTGACATGTATATTCAGTAAATGTTTTTATGAATAAGTGGCTGAATAAATTGTCTACTTAGAGAAATCAAAGTAGTAGCAAATTGTGGAGTTGAAGTGATAAGCTGAAGAAGATTACCGTAACATTCCCAGCACCCGAGGCCAATGTACAACTGAAGTCCACAGAGAGGATTTCCCTAAACTTGGACAAGCAGAGTTTCTCTCCTGCACTTTAGGGCCCTCTAGGTTTTGAGATATCTTTTTCAAAATTAAGTTTCTCTCCTGGGATAATCAAGCCTGGCCTGTCATTCTGGAGGGGGGAGGTGGGGGCCAAGCCTACACCTGGACACACATAGGCTATGTCCACATTTCTCATATTTGGGATACTTTCCGAACTCATACAGACCTCCCTTGCTTGTCCATGTATGTCCATATGCATGTATGTGTACATACACACACACACACACACACACACACACACACACACACACACGGGGTTGACCAGGTGCTCCAAGTAGCTCAAGTGCTTGAACGGCTCCCTTTCCCCTTCTGGGAGCACTAAGAGCCTCCTCAGTCTGTGCCTCTGTGCCTGTTGTTAGTGATTCACAACTCAGCTCAAGTGATTCAAATACAACTCAACAACTCCTTGAGTTGTTGCATGTGAAAGAAGATCTTTCCTTCTAAGTTCTGAAGGAAAAAGAAGCCCTGTTGTAGAGGCCATAAGCAATAAATTAGAATAAATGCAACATTCATGAAGCAAGAGCCATTTTCTCCTCCCATTCTAATAAGAACGCTGGGTGAGGGGGAAGACAGAAAGGTGGAAGGTAATAGCCATTGTAGTTTCCCTGTGTCCTCGGTGTGGGCTGAACCCTGATAGGATCAGGATCCCCAGAGGGTGGAGATGTGCATTTGGACTCTTGTATCCGGAGACACTGTAATCTGTATGCTCTCTGATGTCCCTTGTGCTACAATGGAACGGGAGCATACCAAAAGGATGCAGGGGTAGACGGAGGCAACAGCTGAGTGGTGTCAGAGGGCAGCCCACCGTCCTTGTGCAGTCAACAAAGGACAGAGATAAGTTGAGGGAGAGAAAGCTATCACTACTGATAGTTCACACCCACGGTGGATTTGCAGGATTCTAAGTGAGAAGACCATTGCCTTGGATGTACTGTGGACTATGTGGTCCAGGGACTGGAGAAAAGATCTATTTACCTCAGATAATGCTGTCCTAGAAAATAACCATGACCAACAACCAGGTGATCTGTTGTCACCCATGCCCAAATGTCTCACCATCTCCACATGGACAAAAAGAACCCTCCCTGGGGAGGGAGATCTGACTGAGATAATTCTTAGGTGACTACATTTACCTTGAATGGGCAAGATTAACTTTGCTGCTGCTGAGTAGAAGAGAGACTTAAAACAGAAATTAAGTTCCATTATAGGAAGCCAAAGGAAGTTCCCTTCCTTATACCTGAGTTTGTGGCCTGTGAAAATTCATAACCATTACACAAATATAAAACTTTCCTTTTGAATTGCTAGCAACTGCAGTGAACAATAATTTCGTATGATGGTTAACTAATCCTTTAAGTCAACTTGAACAGGAACATGCTTTACCCAAAAATACAGAAAAAAAGAAAACACCTTTAAAAATCTTCTTGCCCAAGTCCAAAGACTTCTTATAATGAATATTTCAATTCAGTGCCATGATGCCCCATTCTGTTGAATGGTGAAGTATGTGTGATTCATTAAGCTCTCATTCATTATGAAAATAGACTCGCAAATTATATTCTTTGTAAGTGAAATCATTATGGAAGTAATTTACAAAATACATTAAGCCCTTTCATGATCTTTCTAAAGGAAAAGCCAGATAGTTTTAAACACATTCCAAGGTCATTATCATTTTAAAATCTTAGATCTTACTTTTCATTAGTTATTTTGTGAACTATCTCTTGCACAAATATCTAAATTTAGTTACACTTTGCACAGCACAAAACTACTTTTTATGTGTGCCCAGGAGAATCATGATTCAAGTATGTTTTTGTGAAGTTAAAAATAAAGATGAAATTCTAGTTTCTTCAATACTGTGTTCAAATGTTCTTTTCTTTGCCTCTCAAATTTGTGTAAGCCAGTCTTGCCCCCTGGAGACTGTAACATGATCCTTCATCTCTTCAATTTTTGTACTAAATCATCATTTTAAAGTTGCAAAAGCGACATATAAACCAGGCAGCATGTTGCAAGTTTAAAATAAGGTTGTTTGACCCTCCGTGGGGTTTTAAAATCAGTTATCTACTTAAATTAAGGTAGCAGTCAAACCAGAGGTAAGTGTCCTATGCTGTGCACACTCACAATACTGTTCATTACCATGAACATGCCGGTACATGTTTGTTTCCCAGGAAAAATAGAGCCCTATTCATTATTCATAGAGGTCCTCCCGTACAGTAAAGACATTCATTCTTTAATGGCTCTATGACTAGGGTGTTGTGAAGCCCAAAGATGTTATTTTTGGAAGATAGTTTACCAATTAAAAGCAAACAGCCCCGGATTGCTTAGTAATGTCCTCAACATTGATTGGCTATGATTGCCAATGAACATCAGGAGAAAACTGAAGGCTTATTGCTCACTGCTTCTCTGCTTGCCTCAGACACCTCCCTGGAAACAGATCCTTAGTGGATGGAACTTCCAACTTCCAAGCTCAGACTTTCTCTCTTCTCCAAGTAACTTAAAAAAATACATGAGGTTTACTCTCTCACATTTAATTATTTCCCCCTGAAATGTAATAAAATGTGCGAAGTTAATATAGAGGCAAGTGTTAGAAATGATTGCTTGAAAGTGAATTCAGACTATGAAGACAAATAAGAGCATTTTCTTCAAGTAAAAAAGAAATGATGATGTTTTATACGAAATTACATATATTCTACTTTTTTTGCAGCTGATAAAGAATGGAGGATGTTAGCCATAAATGTTTTATAAAATTTAGTGGAATTAAGTTTGTTTATATTTTGAGTTATCAATAAAGGACATAGATCAAGATCAGTGCTATTTTCTTAACCATAGATCTAAAAATTATTGCTAGTTTGTTTTGTTATGCAGGCTGTAAACTGAAAGATTTATTACTCTTTTCCTTAGCATTTACTGATCTTTTAAAATGTGACACAATTTGAGTGTAGTGTAGTCATAGGCTGCTTAGAAAACTTTGTTCTAGATGGGAGATGAGAGTACATTTGTAAATAATTTCAGGAAAATAAACTAAAAAAAACCCACTTATGCATAAAAATCAATGAAAATACTAGCATTGATAGAAAATATGTTACAGGAATTATCCGGTCACATTGAGAAATTGTTTTCCTGGCTTCGAAGGAAGCACATTTTATTGCTAAATCCTAGTACTTATTATTCATAGTAATGGCTAAGTGGAGGAAGCAAATTTTCTTTGTACCTCTGTGTCCATGTATATTCATTCCAATCATGAAGGTGAATGGTAGAGTTTGAAAAGCTATATAAGCATGAATTATTATTGAAAACATTATGCTTGTAATTGGCTTAAGGGATGAGAGTCACTATGAAAGAGTAAGTTATTTTTTTTGAGGAGCCAGTCTGGCCTCTTCATAACATGATCTTAATCTTTGACAAAGGAGAAAGTAAAATGTATCAGTGAAATTATTGGTATGTTACTATTTATCTGGTTCCATTAGGCCTGTTTACTTGGTTCCATTAGGACTTTGAGTTTTTCTTTGTAGAGTTATGTTTTAGTACAACCTGGCTCTTTTCTCCTACCTTCTCTTTCTTATGACCAACAGTTTCTGTATAGTTTTTAACTGGGACGTTTGTGACTGTAGCCAATGGTCGGTCTGGTCTCAAGAACATTGCCTCTAACCCCTCCATCAGCTTTTCACAGACAAAAACAATACTGCTTTAAGGTGTAACCCTCAACAAAGAAGTTTTATTGACTTACAGGTATCAGTAGATGAAGCAGAAGCCATTTAAAATTTCCATTTCCTTTTTTTCCCCTTGCCAGTATCTATGTTATCATAAAATTAAATGAATGTAATCATTGTATTTTGAAGTTATTAGATAATTCCCCAAATTAAAAACTTTGAATATATTTATTATTGAATTGTGGAATATTCAGATCACCTCCCGTTATTAAAAGTAATTTCACATCAAAGTATGATCCTGGATTTCTTCTGATTCTAATCAATCAAACAATTTTGTAGCTTATTTTTCTAAGTAACTTTTGTTTTGTTTTGATCCTCTTTTGTGGCGACATTAAGTTAAAAAAAGAGCTTAATCGGAAAATTATCTTACTGTTCCTTCAGAGTCCCTCTAAGCTGAAATTCTATAGTTTAAAAAGCAGATACCTGTATGTAGTAAAATAGTCAATAACAGCAACATTTTATGGGTTCATCATCAGTTTTTTTTCCCCAAAAACCAAGCCTGTCATACTGCTTCTTTAATGTTGGAATAATTAATAATAGTTAATTAACCTGGAGTTTTTAAAATCTGAGAAATCATTATAATAGAGTTAAGGTGTTCCATTGATGAAAATCAGCAACATGTGAAGAGCTCTTCTCTGTCCTCTAATGTTGTCTTCCACTTGCCTTGAGGAAGGTCATTGTTGCCCATGGTTACCAGAGGGTAAAGGAATGGAGGGATGGGTGAAACAGGTGATGGGGATTAAGGAGTAGCCCTTGTGACGAGCACCCGGTGATGTATGGAAATGTTGGATTACTATGTTGTACACCTGAAACCAATATAATACTGTGTTAATTAACTGGAATGAAAATAAAAACTTAAAAAAAAAAGGAAGGTCATTGTTTATAGTGCTAGATGATTTGAAAACTGCAAAGCTCCATTCATCTTTCACAAAAGCAAAGAACTAGAGAAGCAACTGCCAAGATGTATGGTTCCAATAATCTAGGTATGTCAAATTACTGCTTAGCTCCAGAATCATCTTTCATAACGTTAATATCAGGATTTATAACAAGTAAGACAAGGTTAAATGATCTTCTTTTATGAACTACAAAAATGCAAGTTTATTAATCTGCAATAGGATTTTCATTTGTGTCACTCTTACATTTACATATCTCATTTGGAAATACTTCAAAAACACGTGAGCTTTAAATAATGACATTATTGAAGACATCTATTAATATTGTGAGCCATAAAATCAAAATGAAACTCTCTTCCTTATGTACAACAAGCTTTTCTAATGATGGTATAAAATGGTGCTTAGACAGTATTACATTTGCCAAAGTTGTTCCAAGGCAGAAAGTGGTCTTAACACCAATTTTTGAAAGTAAATATTTTGTTACTTGATTATTTAAATGTACTCTATGACCTAAGATGTATTTTTAGGCATGAATCTCACTTAGAATCAGTGGAGAGTGGACTCCTGGATCTTTAATAATATAAAAAATTAAAAATAGCATTTTAAATCATTGTAATGTCTTAATATATTTTCTATTTACACCTTCTTCATGATTGTCAGTAATATTTCAAGTAAATATGGGTAGTGCTTAAGAATATGTGAAATACTTTCATCGTCTGTTCTTCCAAAATATATGGAAACTACATATAATTAAATAATTAGAGCTCTTTCAATTCTCTTGGCTAAACTCTGGCATCACTATTAGGCAAAAATCTGATTAAACAGATCACACAGTTCCCTCCTCCACTGAAGCCAAATAGCTCTGGCTTCACATTAGAAGAATATTGGAAGACAAGAAGAATCTGTTGTCCCTCAGTGTTTGGTGTTTGGCTTTCCCCAAGAGATCATTAGTAACCCAGCGGGTCCCCAGCTGCCATAAAGATGTAATTTTAATTGGTTTATATTAATACTAGGTATACTCTTAAGGCTCAATAAAGGTTAAATGGACTATTACATTTTGGTTGGGTATAAACCTTGGTAAGAAAAATAAAACATTATTTTCCCCACCATTTTTGGTCATTATTCACCCAAGTTTACCTTTTCTTTCCCTGGAACTCAGCAACCTTCCCATTATCCAGGCACCAGGCAGAGCTACTGTTGTTAAATTTCTGACAGCTTTTTCATTACAGGCTCTGTTTTTCAAGAGGCAGGTTAACTAAGTGATTTTGATTTGTGCCAAGCTAAGACGTGGGATAGACACTTGAAAACCATTCTCTTGTTTTCATGAGATTTCATTTGAACTTATTTGTCCTACTTGATCTAAATACACAAAGGAAAAAAAAACAAATCCTAAAATTCTTGCTGTTTCTCATTCATGTGTTGGTATAACTGAATAAAAGAACAGTAAATTCTGTAATTGTGTCTTTTTTTAAAAAAACTTTCATAACACAAGGTTGTTATTGAGAAAAGTATTAACAGCCATTTGCTTTATATTATATATAAATATATAATATAAATATAATATATATATTATCTCATACATGAGATAATGGTAAGACTCCTTTATTTCATAAAATAAATGTTATTTGCATTTGTTGAAAGGGTGAGTATTTATTTTAAAATGTTTCTCATCATAAAAAAGAACTCATATTTCCTGTAGAAAACTTACAGAATGCAAATAAAAAAGAGAACTGTTTAAAACCAACATACCAAATAATATCATAGTGACTTTCAATCTCTATGTCTAGCCTCTCTTTCTTCCTTGTAATCTTAGAAGCTTCTTCTGGAAAGCATTCCCTGAGTACCCTTTCCCCTCTTCCACATAGAGCTACCACAGTGTAATTAGTTATACCTTGATTTTTCCATATTCAATCCATCCACTTCATATACAATTCCATGTAGTCTGGCATCCACCCCACTGTTTTATTAAAATGTCTCTGTTGAAGTTTCCAGTAAGTCTCTTCATCATTATCTAAGTACCATTTTCTCTGCCTTCCTCGTCCTTGATGTCTACTGTGATTTGCTTCATGACTGAAAATCTCCTAACTTAGATGCCATGGCACTACCTAATTTTCTTCTCTTCTTACATTTGCAACTAACCCCTGTCTCTTGCCTTCACATCTCTTGTTCTTCCTTTAGTTTGCTCTGTACATTTATATTGCTTTCATTTGTAAATAGCAGAATAACCACCTGACAGTGGTATAAACTACAAAGATATTTATGAATTATTTAACAAGAAGTCCAGAGGTTGGTGGTCCAAGGGCTCGTTTGGTGGGTCAAACAGGAAATCAAAAATCTAGGGGCTTTCCTCTGTTCTTTGCCTGTGAGGGGTGTCTTGTCTCCTAGTCACCAGATGTTCAATTAGCTCTAAGAAGGCAGGAAGATGAGATAAAAAGACCTTTCTGCTCCTATAGTTCTTGCCTTTAACTAGGAAAAATAATGTTCATCAGAAATTTCCTTACATCTCATTGGCCAGAAATGGATCTTAGGCCCACTCCTATTTAATAGGAAAGGGAAAGGACTGCCATGCGTAGGCCAAATATGATTCATCCTTTGGTGCTGGCACAATGCCCCCAGATGCAATCATACTTAGGGTAGGAAGGAAGAGCCCTTCACCATGAAATAGATCATGGGCTGCTCTGCTTGCCTATTAACTATGGCTGCTCCTAAAGACTTAGTTTTTTTTCCCTCTACAACTCAAAGTCTCTGAGATTCCATTCATCTTATGCCCAGAAGGGGCTGTGAAAAACAGCTGGGATATAAAAATGGTGTATAAACAACAATCTTATTGTCCTAATAAAGATATCATATTTTCCCAATGAGACTCACATTTTTAAAATAAGTCTTCGGGGCGCCTGGGTGGCTCAGTCGTTAAGCGTCTGCCTTCGGCTCAGGTCATGATCCCAGGGTCCTGGGATCGAGCCCCGCATCGGGCTCCCTGCTCGGCGGGAGGCCTGCTTCTCCCTCTCCCCCTCCCCCTGCTTGTGTTTCCTCTCTCGCCGTGTCTCTCTCTGTCAAATAAATAAATAAAATCTTTAAAAAAAAAAAAAAATAAGTCTTCATAATTATTTTGTGTGTGTGTGTGTGTGTGTGTGTCTTGAACCAAAGAACAAATCATGCTAATCTTTTCTGCAGAATTTACCTTCATCTTCTTTCTGCTCACTACCCTCCTATTCTGGTCACAATCCCTTGAAACCTTTACCATTATGGCAGAACTCTATGTGTTTCTCTTTCTTACCTTTCTCTTGTTTCTCTGTGCTTGCTTCCTCTGGTTTGATGTTCTTCAATGTCCTAACTTTTTTCCTATTACATACAATATAAACACTACTGCTAGAGTTCGAGGTCTTTGGCTAAACTTTTTTTTTTTTCCTATCTAAACCAAATGCCAACTTCTCCTTAATGATATGAGCTCTCTTCTTTTTAGTTTCTTCTATGAACTTGCATGTCATTCAGTGTTCATTCCAATACCTCATGTAGGCTGTGCTGTTGCCCTTAGCTGGGAAGTTTGACTTTGCCCCTCTTACACCATTTCAAACAGTGCTGAATTACCCAACAAGTGGGCCAAGTAGGTAAGGATACCTTACCTACCAGTAAGGTAAGTTACTTAATTCTTTGGTCTGAGTAGAGTTCACAAACTTACTCTGCATTGTTTCACCCTCCTGATGGCATTAAAGTACTTTATTTATGCTTGATTAAGTTATAATTCTTTCCATATACTAGCCTTGCCATAACTCCTAAGGTCATTTTATAAGTGTAGGAACTATGTACAATAACCTAGTTCTGTATAGTTGCATTGAATGCTCATTAAATACTTAATGAGGCATCGATTTTTAAATAATTTAAACCACTTATACTATGTTTTTACTCATTCTTCCTCCACCTCCAACATCTTTTTTATTGCATTTACCCCTTGCTCAGGAGTGTACAATGCTTATCACCTGGCAACGCTAGAAACAGAAGTTCGAATGAAGTCATGTCAAAATCATAGAAATAATGACTTGGTTACAGCAATTTCTAATCATACCCATCTTATCCTTTTCCCACAAAGAGTAGATTTTGTTCTCATCTTGATTTCAGACTTGGAGGAAAATGAGTTCAGTGACTTAAGGTCAAACAGCACAGTATCATGAAGACAAAAATTGTGTGAAAAATTTGAGAGAAAAACGTGTATGTGACTGTTGTTTTCAGAAAGAAATGTTTAGCTATGGAGTTTTGAAGAAGAGAAAGTCAATTTGTAAACAAGTCAGCCTTATATTTTTAAGCATTTCCATGGCTTATGTGCGGTTGTATCTTATACTTGAGTCCCTTTTCAGTGGAGTAAGGGAGGAGGAATTAATCAAAGAGAGGAAGAAGATGTACCTAACATGTTGTGATGATAACAAATAGAATGACTTAAATTTCATGATTCATTCTGGTCATTAACAGCCATCATTAGAAAAACACCTGCATGTGTGGCTTTATAGGGGAGCTCCATACAACTGGACATTACCCTATAGTAATTTTTGAGTAATGTGCTGGCCTAAATACATTTGACCATGGAAGTGAGTAAGCATTATCTTTTTTTTTTTGTCTTGGATTTAACTACCTTAGTAGTTGCAGAAGCTTTGGGTCTCCACACCAGCTCCTGCTTAGCAGACTTCATTAACATAAGAAAGTCAATAAGAAATTAGCCTACCCTGAATTTTCATTTTTATTCCATTTCCCAAAACTTGAGTGTAAGATGGGAAGAAAGTGAGTCGATTCCCCAGTGGAGAATTCTGTTAACTTGGAAGAAAATGTTTAAGTCCAGTATGTGAGACTGGGGAGAGGGAAGGAAGAAATCACTCTCCTCCCTAGTATCTTCCTTCGTGCACCCCACTGACCCCTGCTCTCTCATTTTCCCATTGCTTCCCTGTTGTGTTTCTTCTTCTTAGCTTTCCTGTTCCTTCACACACTAGAATCTAAGCATACGGATTTCTGATCCAAGATTATGTAATACTTGAAATTAAAAAGGGTGAAATTTATGAGTCCAAAACCAAAAATTAAAAATACATATATATATAATAAAAAACTACTGGTCCCCGTGTGCACAAACTGTCTTTAGAAAATAAAAAACAAAGCCAAACAGAAATGAGACCATTAATTACAACGATGATTGTGCTCTGAATGTCAGGGGTTCCCCATATGGTTATTTCTACGCGGGCTTTGTGTTTCAGTAGGTCATAAATTGTTGCTCATATTTAGAGAAACAATTGGAATTGCGTGGTCCTTTAAGCCCACAAAAGCATAGTTTAATACCACGTATGTTAATGACTTAAAATATTTCGTCTTTCTAGATTACTTACTTAAGTCATTAAAGGAAACGTTTCGGATCAGTATGAAGGATGTGAAGGGAGTGAGAAAACAGAACCGCTTCCTTTTTTCCCTTTTTCTTCTACCCAGTAGCAAGAGATCCAGTCCAGGTTTTGCCTTCGACTCTGCCTCTGAATTTCGGCTGTGCTCAGTGTAGCACGTTTCTCTCTCTCCCCTCCTTTCTCCTTCCCTCTAGCCTCCAGTGTCTGTCTCCGGGATTTCTCTCTTCCTATTTCAGGAGGACTCTCACAGGCTCCTTCAGCCTGTGTGAAGCTGAGGTTTCCCCTGGATCCCGTTTATCCCCAACACATACCTCCACGCACACGCGTCCCCAAGAACCCGCGCTCGCCCCGACACACACTCGCACTCGCCTGTCCACCTCCCTCTCCGGGAGAGCCGGCGCGCGTTCCCACCTTCGCCGCACGCTCGGGCGAGCCGAGCTCGCAGCGCTCTACGATTCTGCGGCTCGGAAGTCGGATCGCGGCTCTGAACCCCCATGGTGGTTTTTTAAACATTTCTTTGCCTCCTCTCCCTCGTTTTTTATTGCACCGTTTTCGACCTGGGGGGCTAGAAGAGCACGGCGGCTGCTTCCCCAGCCAGCCCTGGTTGGCTTGCCATCCTCCATCTGGCTTATAAAAGTTTGCAGAGCGCAGTCCAGAGGGCTGCGCTGCTCGTCCCCTCGGCTGGCGGAAGGGGGTGACGCTGGGCAGCGGCGAGGAGCGCGCCGCTGGCTCTGGCGGGCTTTCGGCTCGAGGGGCGAGGTGAAGAGCGCACGGGCCCTGGGGTTTACCGAGCTGGATTTGCACGTTGCACCATGCCTTCTTGGATCGGGGCTGTGATTCTTCCCCTCTCCGGGCTGCTGCTGTCCCTCCCAGCCGGGGCGGAGGTGAAGGCTCGGAGCTGCGGCGAGGTCCGCCAGGCGTACGGTGCCAAGGGATTCAGCCTGGCGGACATCCCCTACCAGGAGATCGCAGGTAAGCGCGGGCGCGCGGCCCCGTAGGCTGCAGCCCTCGGCGGCCGTCCGTCCCCTGGGCCGCCCGGCGCCCTCCTTCTTCCCCCTGTTGCTGAGTTGGTGTTCACTTTCTGTCAGGGCTCTCCCGGACGCCGGCGGATGCTCCCGCGGGGAAGGTGTGCGTCTCAGCTGCCTCATTGTGTGCACACGCGGGAGCGCCCGCCCGCCCTCCCTCGGCTCTGGCGCCCTTGCGCCCCCTTCGTTGTGGGCTCGGGCAGGGCGGGCCAGGGAGCCCGGGACACCCGGGGGCGGTCGCGGCGCGAGGGCAGGTCGCCGAGCGGGACGCCCACCCCGCGGCTCTCGCTCAGGCAAACTTGGAAGAACTGCGGCCGCAGTTTGCCCAGCGCCACAGTCTGAGTGGCGCCTTCCCCACTCCCGCCCTCGCGCCGGCGGGGGCGGTGGAGAGACGCGGAGGGCTCCCCTCGCCGCTCGCTCCGCTCCCCGGATCCTTCCGGGAGGCAGAGCGCACGGCGCCGGGGCCGGGGGCCGGCGAGGCGGGGCGACACCACCGGGGGGGACCCGGCCTTCGGACGTCTGCAGTTCCCGGCTGGTTTGGGGAGTTTACGGGCTGCCAGTTTCGGGCTTGGGGCGGGCTTTCGCGTTATGGGTCCTCAGTGCTTTCCCGATTGCGGTTGGTCACTCGCGGTTCGGGGGACACCCCCGGCACCCGGCGCGGCGCCCGGGCCTGAGCGCGATCTCGCCCGCCCGCCTGTTCTCAGAAGCTGCGCCAACTTAAGCGGGTGGCTCACTGGTGGGTTTGTCCCGGCGTCCCCGGACCCCGCGTGCCGGGCCACGAGCATTCCTGCCCCGAGAGCTCGAGAGCCCCCACCCCCTTTCTCGGCGCCAGTGTGTGGATAGCTCTCGGGCCGCAACAACTTGCGCAGCAGCCCGAGTGCGTGTTTTCCGGCTCTTAGCTCCAACCGAATGGGGAGCTTCTCTGGGGCTCTGTGAATGAAACGTGTCGGGGAGAGATAATCCTGTGGCTGCGAGAGAGCACAGCTGAGGGAGGCAGAGAGAGGCCAGGAGATGCTGCGAGGGCGCGGGCTGCTCAAACCCGGCCGTTGAAGTCCTCGGTGACCTCAGATGGTCAAATCAAAACGCTGCATTTCACCAGCCTCTCTGCATTTCGCCGGAGCTGGTCGCCGAGTGAAAGCTTTTTGCAGATATCTTAAAACATCATAGTTTCGATATGTAATGCAGTTGCTGTTTTATTACGGTTGATCTACAGACTCTACAAGTGAAGGTTTTTACTTATACCGAAATGAACACATTTATAGAAATTTAGGCATTGGGGGGGAAAAAAAGCCCATACACACGCTAACAGCGCCGAGCATGATACACAGGGAGCCTTTTTCAATTCTGAGCCAGACGTAGCCAGACTCTGGTGAGTCGGAGGCGGAACCTGTGGTGAATTATAAGACTACTTTTCTATCCCTGTCACTTCTTCTCCCTTTTCCAGAACTCCCTAATTTGTTAATCAGTGAATAGAGAGCTACTGCCCCCACAGCTCCTTAAGTTTCTTAACTCTCCTTCCCCTTTGTCTACTGTTATTTCATTCTTTTTAATTAATTGATAAGGATCAGCTTTGCTTTTTTCTCCTCCCCAAATCTCAGGGAATTCAACTTTTAAAGGTTTTATAGTATGACTCACTACTTCTAGGAACTTTTTCTCCTCTAATCTGGGCTTTTTCAAATTGTATCTTTTAAACACACAGATATTTCCCAGCATGATTTCAGATATGATATCTCAGAGAAGAAAATAGTTAAGTATTTTTAAATTGCTTCAGTACTCTTTAGTGGATTATGGGACTTTCAGGAGGCTGGACTTCATCCTTAGCTTGATGCGAATCTCCTTAATATCAAAATGAAGGTTTTCAGGGTAAATAATTTCTGTACTCACCATTTACTTTCCTGAAAACATTTCCAGTGGTTAAAATAGATCCTTTAGATTTTTAACTACAGGGTTCCCCACCCTTTTCCCTCCACCTCTTGACAATTACAGTGTTCACTAATTAGCTGTTAAGTTCTAAAACGTGCACTTTTGTTAAAATCACTTTCTAGGACTAAGGGTACTGTTGACTTTGTCTTAACCCTGGTGTGCTTTGATGCTGGTGGAAATGATCAAGATACAGGTCACTGTGGGGTCAGAGGCACATCTGATAGGGAAACAAATGAAGTAAAAGGTAATTGTGTATATATATATATATATTTATGTGTATATGTATAATTTTTTTAAAGTGAACTACTTAATGCTACATGTTGTTGGAATAATCGCTTAGGAAAGCTGTCCCATTATTAAATGAAAACACTCATATGTTCTTCCCTAGTTCCTGATACTATTTACATTTCATTATCTAGTATATGGTGGTTATCCTTTCTTTAAACTCCTTTTTCATCCTTTGCCTTGTTTGGATTTTTAATGGTTTGCTTGAGAAATGGCGTATGCCATCAGTCTGCCAGGGAACATGAATTTTAAAGCAACTGCTGTTCATAATTTAGATTCATGAGAGCTGTTTCTAATTGAAAGATATTTGCAGGTAGCTTGCCTGGTAAAATAACTGAGAAGTAATAAGGACATTATGTTTCATCATGACATTATTAAAGTTTTACTCAGAACTCACAATTGTGAAATAGTGTTGCCCTTTCCTATTCCAGGATAAAAGGGAGTTCTTCAAACTCAATAGATGAGGGGCTGTGATGGGTAATATATAAAGTTATGCTCTCAGAGAGTGCTTGGAAGGCCTTTAAGGGGCAGGTTGCACCATTAATCTTCACTCAGCCCTGATCTTAAGCCATCCCAGGCAGATCAGATAGACTATCCGTCCTTGTTTGAAAGATCTCCAAAGGAGAAGACCCAGGAGCCCCACTCAGCCATCCATTCTAATACTTAGTAATTCTTGTGGTATCGAAATGTTTCCAGATAACTAGCCCAAAGCCTTCCCAGTGTGCTTACTTATTTTCTTCTGTTCTATCTTCTGGGAAGATACTGAGCAGTGGATCATCAAGTTCTTTGTTAGGAATGTTATTTTGATCAAAGGTAGGTATGAAACATTCCAGTCTTTTCTTTGAGCATCCATAATATTATCTCATTTTCCAACCCAACTCATCTTGATGGCTCTAAACTTCTAAAAGAACTCAACAACTGAAAAGAGTATCTGCTTGAAAGACTGGGCAATTCAGAGAATGTTGTTTTATGCTTCCTGTGTCACTATGCCTTGAGCCTCCTTGGAGTCATTAATTATAACTCCTTGTAGCTGACTAATGGTGACTTATTGGCCTTCATGCCCACGTTTTTTCATTAGTTATCTAATTCAGCTGTATTTAACAATCCCTTATTTGGAAATCACTACAGGCCGAGCACCTGTTTAAAAACATTACCTGCTTCTAAAACATTAGATACTGCCTTATTGACTCCTTTTAATAATTTTGTAGATATCATCATAATCCCCATTTTATAGATGAAAAGACTGAGCAGCAGAGAGACTCAAACAGTTAACTTGCCCAAGGATGACTCAGCTAGAAAGTGGTGAGGCTAGAATTCCAACTCAGGAGTTCTGAGTCCAGGTACCAGAGTCCTAGACTTAATCCTGCCTCCTGCCATTCTGTATTTGTTGAATGAATGCGTGCAAAATCAATTCTTTCTTCATCTACTAGGTACCTAGCCTGGTATTATCAATTACCATATGTATTCCCTCACAGTTTGTGCTGAATATTTTTCTATTTACTTGCAACATCTATAATTTTTCAAAATCACTTTGAAATTTATGTTCTCAGGAATTAGCCGTGCTACCATCACTAAATTGATCATGTATTTATGAGTTTTCCCGATTTTTTTTGTTGTACCTCTGTAGCTATATAAAAGATGGAAACTAAAGAATACGTATTGGTATTTTTCAGTATACCAGGCCTGCATGAATAATGGGTTAGTGCAACAAAATTTGCTATAGGAAGTTATCATAGGGGTAGAGGGAGGAGGGAATTTATCTTCATAGATTAGGAAAAAATATAATTGTTTTCGCAGTATTTGTCCCTTTTTGTGTCTCAGGTGTTTTGAGAGCTGGGCTACAGGTGGATATTAAAGCATTAAACTCTTTCCCATCTCTTGAATATGAATTTATCTGCTTCATAGATTTCTGATTTCTTTGCCCTCTCTTGAGTTAGCTGATGTCTTTAAAATCCTTTTGAAGAACAGTGTGAGAGGTATAAATGAGTTAGCTGAACTTCAATTTTTTTTTTTTTTATGATTTGTCGAGTCACTAGATTTCTAAAAGAATCCCATTAATTCCAGGTATCAAGGCAATCTAAAATCTGGGCTATTAGGAGTGCCACTTGTTAAACTCTTGATTTCAGAATTAATTTTAGAATGATCCTTGCAAACAGAGCTATCTTAGCTGATTTAATTAGAGGATAATATGTCATCATTGAGAACAAGAGTTCATTTGAGTTGACTTTTTTACATAAAACTCACATCTTTTAACTGTGCCACATGGTAATTGCTAGTGAGTAGAAATGTAGGCTGCTATCAAAAGTGATTTAAAATATACAGCATTATGTCTTTTAAAGTATTATAGTATAAACATTATGTCATAATTTATGTAAGAGTGTGACTAATGTCCTTTTACAATTATGGGTGAGTTTTATGAACACTTACAAAATACAAAATTATTGAGTCCTTTAAACCAAATGACCTACAATTCAGTCACTAGATTTGTATAGAAATATGAGTTTAGGATAGAAATTGTATTAAGGGAATTGTTGATAAATTGTGTATTAGCTTAAAGCCTACCAAAGTAACGTCTTTAAGACTGCTTTTTCCCCCTTAATTCACATCTCTCAAAAGACTTCTAGCAAGGCCAGTTGTCTTGACAGTTTAAACAGAATACTGAATATTCTTTTAAACTTGGTGCTTATATCTCTTTGCAGACCAAATTCTGCTCTATTAAATTCTTTAGCTGGCACATAATTAAGTGGTTTCATAGACTTCTTCAGTATTAATCAGTTTTCAGTTATTTACATGATACTCTTTGAAAGTGTAGCTGACTCACTGGGATGCCATATCTGTAAATAAAAGGTTTCATAGCACTAAGTCTTGGGTAAAGGTTTAAAATTCTAATAATCCTGAATGGAAGTACTTAAGAGTTTTTAATAACCTTGGATGAAAAATATTTTTTAAACAAATGTACCAAAGAAAAATAGAAATTTGATTCCATATTTAAACATTATCCAGGTTACTGATTTATTTTTATATTTCATTCTCTATTTCTTTTAGGTGTTTTTTTTTTTTTTTCCATTCATCCAATAAATATTTCTTGTATACCTATGATGTGTAATTCACTTTGCTAGGTGCTATGTATAGGGCCTCTGGATTTTAATCCCAGCAGGGAAGCAGAAATTAAGGGCACCATTTACAATGAATGGCTGAGATTATGACAAGCCACGAAAGCATTTAATAGGAGCATCTGATCTCATCACAGCATCTGGGAATGCTTCCTTGAGGAAGAGCAATGAGCAATAGGCTCTGAAGCATGAGTACGTAGTTAGTACTGTATGGTTAGAAGACCCTGAAAGCATGAGAGGACTTTTAGAACCTGGGGAAAACAGCGGTGAAGGGAAAGCCCCATGAGACTATGGGAGAGCCTGTGGGCCAGGTTAATACACTGTCCAAAGATGGCCCATGCATGTTGGGCCTATGCGGTTTACCTTTTCACTGCAAGTATGGACCCCTAGCTCTAAATTAACCTGTGGGTGCTAAACTCAAGTTTTTAAACATCCGGTTGTTTTAAACACAGCCCAAAGAAAATAGACATTTAACCATTTAAAGCCTGTCTCTTTTGTGTACCCTATAAAACTGCATAAGGCCTGCTGGTCATTTATAGGATGAATCTGGGACCTAAAAAACTCCCAAGTTGCTGCCCTCTCCACCCTGTGGCTGAGCAGCATAGCCTAGATACTTAATTCCCCTCCCCTCTCCTGGGAGTTCCCTGAACCTCCTCCCCTTCTGGTCCTGGCTCCTCTGTTATGTCTGTCAGACCTCAAGCAATGAGGGACTTCCCCTCCCGTGCAACCTGTCAGGTGCCACCAAATTAAAGCTCTCTGTGTCCTGCTGCCACCTCCCGGTCCTGTCTCTTGCCTTAACAGCACTGAACTCCCTGGAGCTCCTGCAGTGACCTTGGTTGGCCTTCAGCCTCCAGCAGTGAGAAGCTATTGAAGAAGTGTTCCAATCAGGATTGGACTTGATTTGAAATGTTACTTTGGTGGCTCTGTAGAGAATGGATTGCAGGGGCGCGAAAGCAGATACAGAAACAGGAGGAGATGGTAGCTTGAACTAGAGTGGTGACTGGAAAGGGAATGAAGTAGAAAGCAAGAAATATTTAGGAGCTAACTGAAATAAGTCAGACTGAGAAAGACAAATACCAAATACTGTAGGATGTCACTTACATGCAGCATCTAAAAACCAAAATGAACAAACAATACAGAATCCAGATTCATAGATGCAGAAGACAGATTGATAGTCACCACAAGGCGGGGGGGGGGGGGGGTTCTATGGTAAAGGGGATGGAGCAGTACAAATATATATTATAAAATAAGTCATGGGGATGTAATATAGTGCATGGGGAGTATAGTCAAGAATATTATATTAACTTTGTGTGGTGATGGATGGTAACTAGACTTATTGAGGTGATCATTTTGCAATGTATACACAGGTCAAATCACTGTGTTGTGCACCTGAAACTAATACAATATTGTAGGCCAATTATACTTCAATTAAAAAAAGAAATATTTAGGAGGTAAAATTGATACAACCAACAGACCACAAGTCAATCAAAAGTGAATCACTGAACATCTACCATGACTATGAACTGGCATCTGTGTACATGAAAGAGAGGGAGAGATTGAGAGAGAGAATCAAGCATCCCAGAAACATTCATTGAGTTTACAAGGCCATGTAAATAACTATGACACAGTTATGTGTGCTTTTCAGTGGAGACGAAACTCAATATCATAAAACCAGCACGGCATTGTTAAGAGTATCAATGTGGCTGAGAGAAAGGGATTTCCCAGATAGGGTAGGGTGAGATGTTAACTCTCAGAAAGTAAAGAGTTATCAAAATATATGTAATCAGCTGTGCCATTTTGAAACTTAAGTCAAAGTTTTTGTCCTATGGCAGCGTTAAAAAAAGAACCTAAGATTTTTACCAAGATGAAGAATTAATTAAATTGTTACTTCAACATTTCCTAATATTTAAACAATGCTATGTCCATGGCTTAAGGACCAAATTCATCATTACTGGTTGTAATGATAGGAGTCAAAAAAGGAAGAGACTTAGACCTTGCCGAAAGGAAGAGGTAAAATTTAATTGGGAGTATATTATTCAGGGATCTCGAATACAACCAAAGCAATAGGATATATAGATACAGGTATATATATGAGGAGATTTATTATAGGAGTTGGCTCTGGAGGTTATGGAGGCTGAGAAACCCCATGATCTGCTGTATGCTGGCTGGAGACCTAGGAAAGTAGAGGTGTAATTCAGGCTGATGCTGAAGGCTTAAGTGGGGTGCGGTACTGGTATAAGTCTCAGACTCCGAGGCTAGAGAACCAGGAGCTCTCATGTCCCAGTGTAGGAACAGATACATGTCCAAGCTAAAGAAGAGAGAGAGAGAGAATTTGTTCTTCCTCCACCTTTTTGTTCTATCTGGGCCTGGATGGATTGGATGATGTTCCCTTACATTGGTCACTCCTGCTACTAAATCAAATGCTAATCTCTTCCAGAAACATCCTCACAGATGCACCCACAAATAATGTTTTACCAGCTATCTGGGTATCCCTTAGGTAGGTCAAACTGACATAAAATTAACCGTCACAGGGACATTGAATGATGGCTAGCATTTGACAAACAACCATGAAAGAAGAAGGCATTTGGGGTTAAATTCGAAGCAAAGTAGTACATGTGGAGGATACTACAGAAAGGGATCAATTAAGAATTTGTGAGACGTAAATATTGAACAAATACGGTGGGGTTGTATTTTTTGATGGACCTTGAAAACCCTTGGTTTTGTGTGTCAGGAAGTAGGTCATCATCCTAGATTCTTAGCAGTGAAGTGACAAGATGAAAGTATTGATTTTGATGGGTCAAGCACTATAATCAGGATGGAATAGAGAGGAGATCATTAACGTCCCAGGGGGAGGGAAGGAGGATAGCCAGGGGGCTGATTGAGATACTAAAGCATGAGATGCCAAGGGCCAATATGAGGTTAAGAGGTGAGAAGAGGGGTGAATGAGGTCATCAGAGAAGAGGCAACATTAAATAGCAAAAAAAAAAAAGAAACCTTAAAAAACTTTACCCCGCTACTTAGAAGTTCCAATAAAAAGGGTTTCAAGAAGACAAGCCGTTGAAACACTTGCCTGAAATCACCTGTGTCATTTAAGATACTTTTGGCAGCCGTCACAGAAAATCCTGAATTGGCTGGCATACCCATTCAGGGAAAACCATCATTTCACCTAAGTTCCAACCCAGAACATCTTATGATGGCGGAAAGTGGGAAGTTAACACTATCACCAGGCTCCATTATGGAAGCAAGATGGCTGCTGGAGTACTAAGAGTCAAAGCCTCATTATGATGCCCAGAGGCACACAGTGGGGCTGTTGCTAACCATGTGTGTCTCCTCATTGTTGAGACAGACTAACTGTCGGAAGCCCCTCAGCAGAATTACCCACCCTCTCATTCCAGAATTGCTTCCTGTGCCCATGCCCTGAAGAGAAAGGAAAAGGGCCATAGCTGTTGACTTGGACTAGTCATGGTTACTCCCTCACACAGGGGCTGATGTCTTCCTTAAGTATATGGCCACTGAATTGCTTGGCCATCTTCATAAGAATCCCCAGGAATTGAGGGGTAATGGAGAAATTGAAAGTAACTACTCAGATTGAATTAATTAGGTAGTTGGCATTTTTGCTTATTAAGTCCAGTGTTCTCAACTCCGGCCAGCAGTAAGCTGACACATAGCAATTGGCTTTCAGGAGGGTAGGGTGCGGGGAGACCTGATTTGTAGCACTTGCCAGTTTCTGTGGTATAGAAATGTTCCCACCATGACAGATTTCAAGCTACTAACAGTTGAACAACCAGCTGACAAAATTCCTGAAAATTTACCTGTTGGCTCTTTTGAGTTGGAAAGAGCCAGGGCTATCCAGGAGTCATGTGAGATACTAAAAAACAGTACTTATACTTGGGTTCCATCTTTAAATACTCTGATTTAATTGGTCTGAGACAGGGCACTCTTTTTCCTGTCTTCCTCACTCCCTTCTTCCCTTTCTTTCTTTTTCAGTTTTCCCAAGTATTTCTGATGTGCATCCGGGGAAGGGAACCAGTTAGCTAAAGCTATGCTTCATAAACTTGATCCTGCATCAGAATTACTGGAGGGCTTGTTAAACACAAATACCTGGACCCCACCCCCAAAGGTTTTGATTTAGTCATTCCTGGGTGGGGTCTGTAATTTGCAGGGGTTTTTTTTGTTTTTGTTTTTGTTTTTTAACAAGTTCCCAGGTGATGCTGATGCTGTTGGTCCAGGCACCATCTCTTGAGTCTCTGGGTGTATTCACTGTGGTTTTAAATACGGTTTTTTGTCAGGGTGGACAGTAAAATTTGGGCAATGATTTCTGTTATTTCTCATCTTGATCATAGGTAAGAATCCTAACCGAGAAAGTGCCTCTATTTCAAATTTTGCACCCCCCTCCTCCCCCTCCCCATCGCCTCTGCCTTCTTTCAAATGCTTACTTTGGCCACTAGGGGGACTAAGGGAAAGAGAGTGATTGGATCAGTTCAATCTGTAAGTATCTCTGTGTGGAACAAAAGGGACCCAAATCAGTGGCAAGCACACAGCTGCATGAGTTGGAGAGAACTTCAGCATTGCTTTAAAGGGAACTGGGAAATGTTTTCCGCTTCTTTTTCTACAGGATCCTTATTATTCTTTGTTAATATGTCAGGCTTTCTTTGGGTATGTGACTTGTTTTGGGGAGTCCTATTTAGAACATTTCTGGTGAAGAGCATGCCATCTTCCTACTACCCCCTTTGAGCTGTTTTTCCTGCACTAGTCTCCCAAATGCAGATCTAGCCATTTTTTTCCTGACCTCTAGACTCTTATGCAAGGAGACTACATTTAGAGCTGGTCAGTCTTCATTTTATACCCATTTAATTAAGGATGTAGCATAATACATTCAGGGCATGCACACCTGTGTTCTGTAGGCTTGATCAGCTAGTGTGTTTGCTCCTTATTACAGTTCTTGGATTTCTTGAGAAGTTGGCTTCCTCTCTTTGTGCCCCCAGGACAGTGGAGATTAACAAGGGCCACTGCTCCTCAGCTGAATTTCAGGGAACTAGAGGTGTTTCCTCCTAAGGTTGCAGTGAGGTTGAGACAAATATTTTCTTTGCAAAGAAAGCACTTTGAGGTCTTCTTTTTAAAAAAGATGAATACTTTTCAATTTGTATTTTCTTAATGGGTCAGCATAGCTCAAAGTCAATAGAGCTTTTGAAATGAACTTGAAAAAAGCCACTATGCTTTTAGATATTATAGATATTTTAAAATGACAGGCCTTAGCTTTTTCCTGAAAAAGTTGGAAAATACTTTAAACATACTCTAGCTGTTTGCTTATCCTATTTTCTTCTAAATCCCAATGATTGGGAGTTTTTAAAGCTTAAAAAATGGTAAAATTTAAAATGGCTGACATCTTTTTCCTTTTTTTACAGTAAAAGGCTTAACAAATGTTTTCAAAGAGTTTAAATGATCTTTGATATACTGGGAACTCGATTTGGAAAATAAGAATTTGTAATTCTGAAGTATTGGTAATTTGGAGATGTAGGATTCCTGAACATTCCTACTTGATCTATTACAACTTCTCCTCCAGCTATATATTTACACTGAACTTAGGTAACATAGTTTACTGTTACTTTTATATTATCAAGTGCTAATGTGTGAAAGGCTTTTATTGTGCTTTTACTACTCATTTGATTATGTGGTATCTTATTTAATATTCTTTCATAGACTTGGGGGTATTTAGACATCATGAGGTCAAGTACTATGTTAAAAGCTTAGGCCAGTCTTTTTATATGACTGCAATAAAGAATATATTCATTTCACTTATATTACCACATGGCTCTCATAAAAGGTCAGTTTCAATTGAATATAAAATAGGTTACAAATGGCAAATCTTATGTCATCAACAACAAAATTATTATGAATCATCCCTTTTCAATTGCTGTTTCCCCTCTTAAGAAAAAGTAACTTGAAGATATCTTAAAATCAGAGATCCTCATGATATGTTTTGTACAATAGACATAAAAATTATATAAATTCATTTTTTTTACTTGAGTCAAGAAAATATGTATAGAGTAATCACACCAAAATTCCAGTTGAAACAGCAAGTCAGGTGCATCAGAGTTTCACAACAAAAAAGCCATAAAATTATACTTTTTCATTTTGTTGTTATATTAATTTACCAAATTAACTTTGAATCAATTTCTCAGCCTGGATTATTGATGAGTAATATTATGGGAAGTTACACGCATAAATGTAAGTTGATTGCTATGATTTAAGAGTGGCAGTTTATTCTTATCCAGAACACGCTCAGTAAATTATAGGAAGGTTTTCGGCTTAACAAAGGGTTGAGTATATATAAAAATGTAGGTTGCAATGATCTTAATTCTAGGTGGTAACTAAGGTTGCGTTTTATAACCGGAATGACAAATTCCTGTAGCTGAAAAACCTATAATGCATTTTAAAGGGAATTTTAACCTTTCTATCCATGAGTTTGTAAAGTACAACTCTTGACAAACCATCGTTTTACCTCCGAAATATTTATTTTCAAAAGTTATGACCTTGTATTTGAAAAAAAAAAGTTTATAAATGCCCTATGTTCTGAAAGGCTTTGAAACAGTATTATTTGGAAAAAAAAAAAAATGAGCCTCACTCACAACTACTATAATCAGGGAAAATAGAAAAGATGGAATACACATCAGCCAGAGCAGCCTTCTCTCCATTGCATATTTCCTAAAGCCATCTTCATTCAGGGTGACGGTTCCGATTTTAACCTAATTAAGCATCAGAGAGAACCAGGGTCCTCAGAGATGAGCCTGAAGGTTCCTAGAAGTCCCATGCTGCTCCTTCCCTCCCAGGCGCTGCTGGGGAGCCGCTGTCCGGGACTTCTGGAAGGTTCCAGGGATGCCCAGAAGGAGGCTCTGCTGTGTAGCGCCAGCCCGTAGGTGTGCCACCTTCAGCCACATTTCAGCCCGGTTACTGTGGAATTGATTTTCACGGCTCCTGACAGAAGCTGTTTTCAGCCCTTGAAAAGGCAGTAGCTGGGGCTGATACTCCTAAACACAAACAGCAAATTGCTCCATGGCTTTCATAGCCTTCGAGGTCTGTTACCTTAAGGCTCTAATGGCCTTTTAACAGTGTTTCCAGCTGAGCAGCAGATGTAAGGGATACCGAACGTTGAAAGCAGTGTTCTTTTTTTTTTTTCTCCTCTCTGAAAGAATCATTTTTTTATAGATATTGTACTAACACCATATCCTAGGAACTATTCAACGGCATGTTAGATTTGAAACTTGGAACCAAACCTCAGATAAAGTATTGTCAGCGCCATATGTCTGCCACCTCACTGGGCTGTGTGTCCAGTGTTACCGCCCATCAGATCCTGTCACCAGTAGTAGGGGCCCATTTGATAGTCTCTCGTCAGGGAAAAAAATAATTAATGGAGCACCACAAAGCCTCTGAAGGTCCTTGTAGTTACGTTAAGTCAATTCATTTTCATCCTAAACATTGCAGTGTGTTTTTGAAAACAATGCATTTAGCTTTAGGGATTATATCCAGGCCACCTTTGGTTTCCCTTTCTATTGTCTTGAGCGCTAGTTTTGTCTTTCTGTTGGTTAGGGTGTGATGAGATGTTTCCTGAATGGGGAGCTATGCTCTCCCTGCACAGTGAACTTGAAGGCCTTTAAGCTTTGGTCTGGGGAAGAAGGTTAGTATTTCAGTCTTGTGGACTTTTGGGGAAAAAGTCAAACATAACCGAAGAACACTTGTCGAATTGGACGTTTTTCCATTTTAAAATACTAGAGACATACAGGAAACAAACTGAGGGTTGCTGGAGTGGTGGGGGGTGGGAGGGATAGAGTGGCTGGGTGATAACATTGGGGAGGGTATGTGCTATGGTGAGCGCTGTGAATTGTGTGAGACTGATGAATCACAGACCTGTACCCCTGAAACAAATAATACATTATGTGTTAATAAAAAAAATATTAGAGACATAGTATGCCTTTTGATTTTACTGAGGTCCAAGCACCGCTTGGTATTTCAACTTTCCAGTGGTAACTACACGAGGTAAGAGAAAAACAGCCATGCCAATGAGTCATCATTCCTCACGCCAGGAACTGGGCTGTTTTACAAGCTTTTGGAGGGCTCTTTAGGAAGTATGTGAGCTGCCACCATTTTCTTCCCCCAAAGTTGAAAATATACATACGTTGAAACTCTGATGTGAACAAGCGATGTGAATAGACAAGCAATTTCTTTCCTTCTTGTTTTCTTCCTCTTTATCCTCCCACTCCCTCTCTTCACACACATAACCCCTGGGGAAAAAATAATTAGTGTGGTCTAGTTTAAAATTTAGTGTGATCAGTTTCACTCTTCTAGGAAACACACATGTGGGCAGCCTGCTCTGGAGCTGTGGTTGAGCAGAGCCTGGCTTTGGCTCCCAGCTCTATTACTTCGCCTCTGTTGTTTCATCTGTGAACAGGGATAATAACAGTCCCTACCAGTCATCACTGTGATTGTAGTAAATGAATAAACCTTTATAAAGCTCTTACAATAGTGGCTGGCATACGATGAAGGCTGTATACAGTTTTGAAGCCAATCAATCTCTTGATGAGGGTAGGGAGTAACAAGGGGAGAAAGGGAAAGAGTGAGTTTCCTGGGGCTCCTCCTGGCTCCTGGGCTTAGCTCACCTGCTCTGTGAATGTCTGCGGTTGGTGTACTTTGTGATCTGCTCTTGTGCAACTTGGGAAGAAACTGGTAGTCCCCTTTCCTGGAGTACTCACCCTGACCAGTGGTCTTTTCTGGCCCTGTAGGCCTCGAGCATCACTGGCTTGTTCTTCCCCTGGCCTCTGGTCCCCCTGTAGCTTTGATCACCTGCTGTGGTGGGAGCACGAGAAGCCTTCTGGTCTGCAACTCAGCCGCATTCCGAATCCATCCAGGAGCACTCTGGAGACCACTGGGCCCGCTAGGTGTGGGTGTAGCCCTCTCTCTGAACATCTTTGCCTCCAAGTTTAAGGTCATTGCCAAAAGCCCGCCAGGCAATCTTTTTACAGATTCCAAAACAGATTTTGGGCTAGAAATCCCTCTTCCCTTTGGCTTTCCCGTATTGATGCGAAGCTCAGAGAGGAGAAACTGGGAAGTGTGGGGAGCCTCCCTGTGCCTCCCTCCTTCATACAGACCCTTGGGGAGCAGGGATGGGTTTGCCATCTTTTGTCTTCCCGGCTGGACCTCAAGCCCTTCCTCCAGGTTTGAAGACTTGTCTCTTAAAGAGATCAGGTAACAGACACCCATGGCTTTGGAGGGGGAAGTCTGTAAGAAGGCAATAAGTTAAGGGGCAAACAAAACTGAATCAGTGAAAGATTTGCAGAATATTATCCTCATTACATAGGCAATATGGAGACTTCTGAAGAATCTCTCAAACATCGAGTGAACTGGGAATAACATTAATTCTTTGTTTATGTGGGAATCTTTGGGCTTTCTGGCAGATGGTGTCATATAGGAGCAAAAGGACTAATTCCTTGTTTTGTGCTTACTAATTGGTTATTTTGAAGTTTTCTTTACCTCCTTGAACCTCAGTTTTCTCCTCTATATAAAAGGTCAGTACTACAGCCTGGCTCATGATATTGTTCTTTGTGAGGCTGAAATGGCATAATGGCGTGTGAACAGCCTGACAGAGAGAAGTCTCCAGTAAATGTTAGCTCTCCTTTTCCCAATTCCCTCCTGACACATGTTTCATGATGAGAAATCTTCCTATTTCTTATTCAGGAGAGGAGAGAAACCTGGTAGGCTGTAATCCCCACTGTAAGACTTAGTCATTTTTAATTTCCTTTTATGATAAACTTCTAAGAGAGAAGCTCTAATAGAACGTTAAAAGGTGATCTTGAAATGCTGTTAAATGTCAAAAAGCAAATCTTTTAAAAACATTCTCTTTCTTTTCTCTTTGGCCGTCTTGGAACTGACTGTGAAACTTTTCTTTCATGCTGTTCTCACAAGTTCCTGTTGTGCATCCTGTCCTCAGAATGATAGGTCTGATGCGTGGCTTTGATTATTTCACTTTGCTTAATGCAAGGGTTCTCAGACTTGAGTGTACATCAGAATTACCCAGAAGGCTTGTTCAAATGTGGGCTGCTGGGTCCCCTTCTGGGAGTTTCTGATTTGGTAGATCTGAGATGGGGCCAGTGCCCAGGTGATGCTAACGCTAAAGGTAACTAGGCCACACTTTGAGAACCACTGGATTCAAGTTTAAGCCTTAAACTATCAAAAGTCAGTTTAGTTCTCCAGTGGCCTGAGAATAAACACCCACCGCCTTGGTTTGACATTCAAGAACTGAAACTATCTTATTTAGTTCCAAGTGCCCTTCTAGAAATTTCTGTCTCATAAAACCTTTTTCACTCAACTTACTCTTTTTTCTGTTCTCATTTCATTCACTAATATCATGATAATGCTTGTTCTGTCCTTCCCAATTTTCTCTACCAACTAAAATGCAGTTTAACTCAAATCACTCTTCATGCGTTTATCCTAAGTTACCGAGTTCCTATTTTCTCCTTCTTGCCTTGCTTGTGTAGTGTTTGTCTATTCATTTGGTAATTAACTAAATTCTGCCTTCTCCTGACTCTGAAATTGTTGTCTTGTGTCCTTTAAAATGACTCACTTTAATTTTTGTTTCCCAAATTTGCCCATGTGATATGTGGTAGCTGAGGGCACTTAAATGTATATTTGTACTTTCCAGAGCACAGTGTTTGAGCATAGTAGGTATTGAATAAATAACTGACTACTCCCTGACTGGAAATATAAAAAGACTTTTTTTGGTTTTTTTTGGCCAGGCTTTACTTAAAGACAACTGTAAGTAAGATCAAAATTAAATGGTGTAATATAAAGACACCCTTATATTTTCTTTGAAAGAGTGCAGCTGATAAAGTTATATTAGCCAAAGCCAGTGGAAATCAATTTGTGAAAGTATAGACCAGAGTTTATTGTGTGGAACATGCATTTTGTTGCTTTCACTTAATTTTAAAGCATACCATTTCTCTCAGTGAAGCCCCTACTCTATATAGGTATATGTCTATCAAAATGTTTTTTTTCAAAATGTGGCATATTTTAGCTATCACTGACAGCAATTTTCAAATGTCTGAAAAGATTAGGGAAGCTAAATGTAAAGAGTACTATAAATTGCAGTGACATTTCCTGGGAGATAAAGAAATTGATAGAGAGGAAAGTTAGTTTAAAAAGTCAGGCCTAGAGATAAAGCAATCAAATTGTACCACCTTTGGAATGATCTATTTACGATGGAGGCTTTGAATAATAAATTGTGCCACCGGAATGCTCATAGGAACCACTTGTAATTTTCTGAATTCCATTTTAAGCTGTTACCTACCTAGGCCCTCTTACTTAATATCAGTTCGGGTCAGTGAAAATTTATTTTTAATTACTTGGCGGAAGAACAGTACCCACAATTTCCCTGCCTTTGAGGCACACACAGAGTAGTAAAGACAGATACATAGATAGTTAGTTTCTATATGATATGGGGAGTGGTGTGACAAAGGCTCTGGGAGCCTAGAAGAAAGCAGGTAGAGGTTGAGGGCAGGTAGAAAAGTACTCCTTTGGAGGGCGAGGGGGAGAGGCAATGAGGGCTGTCAGTCGGGGAGCAGGATGTACCTTTTTTCGACACCACAATAATCTATTTCTTACATAGGATTAATTGTTGTTCCATGTAAATGGATGAACCCTAATTATATAGTTAATAGGGAAGGTTAAACTCCTCTACCCTTCTAATGCAAATTAGAAGATCATGCCCTATGAACTGCCTAAGAAATGGGCAACTCTGGTTCTGCAGAATGTATCAGTTGATCTTTGTTTAAGCAAATAGAACATGTCTGTCCTTGGGAAATTGTATATAAATTCCCAAGCATGATATTTAACTCTGCATTATTTTAGCACCCATGTTTTAATGAAATTTCCAGAGAAACATTAGGAAAATAGCTACATTAATCACACAATAATCCCTGCTAAAGGTATAGTTTTAAATGGTGATAATCCTCTATTTCATACACAAACTTATTCCTTTGCAGACATTAACATATGATTGTGCTGTATATTTTGAAAAGTCCTAGACATCATAGTGACCCTATTAAAGTAGGTGTGATATGTGTAAGTCAGCAGATAAATATTTTGACGGTCAAAGATGACATTTGCCACAGATGGCTAAAGAGAACAGTTTGTGCTATGAATCCCTTTTACTGACTTTCTTACAGGGATGGTGCAAGAAGTGGTTCTAGCTGGAGGAAAGGTGAAACCAAGTTAGCTTTTCTTATATATTTGTGCATTGCAGTGATTTGACTTGGTTTATTTTTTAGTTTCTCAATTTTCTATCAGGTTTGAAACTGTGAACATTTAAACTCCTGTGCTGTTGCACAGTTTGCGTATGAAGATGTTTTAAGCAAGTTCTGACATGATAAAAAAAAAAAAAAGAGAGAGAGGGTGCCCAGATGATAACAAGCAGAAAAATTCCTCCTTTACATAAAAGACTCCATTCTCGTTTGTAAAGCAAAATGTTCTCTTAAAAGTAACAGCTGCAAAAAAAAAGCAGGAAGGCAGAACATACTCATCTAAGTTGTAAAATACGTTTTGGTAGCTCAACAGGGATTTTGCTGTTCCTGAGAAAAAACTCAAAATGTAATTTTTAAAACGAAGGTATTTAAAAGCATGGCACAAGGGAGCCTTATTTATGGGGCTGGTGAGCGGCCAGGATGCGGCCACTTCACTGTTCTTGCAGGAGCCCAGGTGGGCCACCTTGCACTTGGGCAGTGCACCCTGTGCAGCTGGTCGGATGTATTAGCAAGTACCTGTCTTTTTCGATGCAACAGTGGATGAAATAAGAGAATTCCAGAAACAGTTTTTTTTTTTTTTTTTTTAAGATTTTATTTATTTATTTGACAGAGACAGACAGAGTGAGAGAGGGAACACAAGCAGTGGGAGTGAGAGAGGGAGAAGCAGGCTTCCTGCGGAGCATGGAGCCCGATGTGGGGCTCGATCCCAGGACCCTGGGATCATGACCTGAGCTGAAGGCAGACGCTTAACGACTGAGCCACCCAGGCGCCCCCCAGAAACAGTTTTAACACAAAAGCAATTTTGGTTTTCATAAAGCTGATCTGTTCAAGTGAATATTTCTTTCTAAAAACAAGATTGAGGGGCGCCTGGGTGGCTCAGTTGGTTATGCGACTGCCTTCGGCTCAGGTCATGATCCTGGAGTCCCTGGATCGAGTCCCGCATCGGGCTCCCTGCTCGGCAGGGAGTCTGCTTCTCCCTCTGACCCTCCCCCCTCTCATGTACTCGCTCTCTCTCATTCTCTCTGTCTCAAATAAAAATAAATAAAATCTTTAAAAAAAAAAAATAAAATAAAAACAAGATTGAAAGTTTTTTTTTCCCCCCACATGGAATTGAAGCTCTGAACTTGTGTATTTCTTTAGGTGTTAAACATATCGATCTTTAGGGTTACATTGATCTTTTCCTAATAGTTGTAGCATTGAGGGGGCTGTTTGTTTTCTGAATAGTGTGCCTGATCTCTGAATGAAAGGCCTAACAGTCTGTCAGAGACCTTGAATGGTAAGTCTTGGGACTTTGTTTCTTGGACAGAGCACCAATTTCCTAACCTGGAAAATATAAGCCTCTATACCTAATGTATAGTTTTGAGGTTGAGAAGTATGGTTGTGTGTGTGTGTGTGTGTGAGAGAGAGAGAGAGAGAGAGAGAGAGAGAGAGAGAGAGAATTCACTATTAACCACAATAATAAAGTTTTGTTAAAGACTAATAGTAAGCCTAATTTGCTAAAGTGTTAATTTCAGCTGTGATAGACAAATTTAGTTTTCTTTCTCTAAAGGAAGTTTCACTATTTCATCTGGAAAAATGGGACAGACACTAATGATGCTATGATTTAAAGGTGCTTTTCTGTGGACAAGAGAGGTCATTTTTTTCCCTAAGAAGTAATGCATTTAGAAGGAATAATTCCTCCCTTCTCTGATCTCTTGCAATTTTTATTTGAGCATTTTGGTGCAGTAGTCACTTTCTAACTTTTTTACAAATGTAAAAATACATTTGATATATTTGTTTATATATCTGACAGTTGATTAGTCTCCTGTGAGTCTATAAGATCCTAGAAATTAGGGCCAGGTCTACTTTATCCTTGCATTGCCCTTAGCTCCTGGCATACAATAACATATATTGAATGTACCAAATAATGACAAAGGCTTAGGCTTTCATTTGATTCCTAGCAAACAACCTCTTATGTAGATGTTGACCAACTCATGTATGTTTTCTGTTATGAAAGGCATTCTGTATCCTACTACACATGTGCTAACTTTCAGTCATTATATTTTTACTTTTCATTTCTACAGATTTTTCTTGAGCACAGATGAGATCAGAGTACCTGGCCCTCAATGAGTTTATACTCTAGGAGGCAACACAGTACAAGGTGTAATGTAAGGTATTACCTATGGAGACTGACACTGAGATATTCTCTACCATGCAAATTACTAACCTAAACATAACATTTATATTTAGAACTGGTCCAGCTGAACATTGTACATTATTGTTCCCACCCTAATTTTTGGGGGGAGGGAGAGACCATTTTTGCATTTTATTTGTCCTTTTGCTTCTGAAAAAAAATCAACATTGTAGAGCCATAATTTTACAATGGGTGCAATAGTCTTATTCACTGATATTTTTGAAAGGATAAAGTAGACAATCTGCTCTCTTCTCTTGCTATAACAAAAATATCAAATGATTTACCTTTCCATGTAGTTGAAGATTGCCTTTTAATCAGATGAAATGGATTCAGGATAAAGCATGGAAATTATAGTGGAGTTATTAAAAAATGGGCTTTATGTTATACCAATGAGTATATATAATAACATAGAACATTTGTTGAGCTTTCTCTGTGTTCCAAGTACTATTTTAAACTCTTTTCTTGTAAGATCTCATGTAATCCTTACAGCATCTTTTTGTCATAGGTAGTGTCTGTTCATACTTTACAGATGGGAAAACTGAGACGGAGGAAGTGCAATTAACTCATCTAAGGAAACAGACAGGTTAAGCAGATGAGCCAGGAAGATTCCATAGCCCATGGCCTTTACTACTGTCTATGTGAATCATATGGTTTTCTTTTTCACATGAACAAAATAGCCTTTTCTAGAATTTACTCAAGTGAATTGGTCTATGCAACTTTTCATGCAGTTCTTTACAAATATTATGCCTCACTTAACTTTCCATCATTTGAGAAGGTAAGAAGTAGCAAACAAGACTCCATCCTTCAGACATCTCTAGAATCTTTTAGTAAGTAAAAGAGATAAGTTATTGCTTAAAAGTATATATTTTGCAATCATAATGTATACAATTCTGTACTGTTACATTATTATTATTCTAGCTGTTTGACATCTGAACCTCCTTTCTAACTTTGGAGAGGTCCTCCTTTTGTGTCTAATGGGAGGCAGAGCTTGCCTTCTATTGTATGAACTGAAAATATCAGGCGCTTGCTTTCCCAGACTCCTTGTGGCAGGGTTGAGATCACAAGACCTAGGATGCCCCAATGAGATTTGCCTGCCCTGTTTTTGCAAGAGGAGCTTGTCACACAAAGAAACAGGGACAGTGGAACACTTATTCTAGGGAAAATCAAAGATAAGTTTTAAAATTTATTTTATTATAGATTTGGCCAAACTAGTTTTGGGTCCTTAGTACTGTTTCTGGATTTTTTTTTTTTTTAATTATTTGACAGAGAGATAGAGAGAGAGCACAAGCAAGCAGAGAGGCAGGCAGATGGAGAGGGAGAAGCAGACTCTCCACTGAGCAGGGAGCCCGATGTGGGACTCGATCCCAGGACCCTGGGATCATGACCTGAGCCGAAGGCAGCCGCTTAACCGACTGAGCCACCCAGGCGCCCCCTTAGTACTGTTTCTTATGGTGCTATTGGGGTTATGAAGCCAGTCGGATAACCCACAGGCAGACCAGGACTATGTTTAGGCCACTTGTGAACAGGGGCATCAAAAAGTATTTTGGGAAAAAATAATAATTCAAGCACTGTAGTAGTCATCATGATAAAAGTCAGAATTTGTGTTTCTTTTCACTTTCTTTGTAGTTCAATATTGATTTAACTTTGAATTATATATTGTCATGGTGGGTGGGTAGGTGGGGACGCATCATTACCTTTTTCATGCTCAAGGTCAGACATCTATTTCTATTCCCTTTGAAATGCAAAGCAAACTCCTTCACTAATAGCAGTTTTTCCAGAAGGAAAGTGAAGCCTCTAACACCTTGTGGATCTGAAGACCAAGATATATTACCAAGTCTTCTGTTTCCCCTTTGAAGCCTATTGATTATTAAGCATGTATTGTTCTTTCTGTAAAGCCAGCCAAGACGTGTGGGTGGTTAGGGAGAAGGGAATTTGAGGAGCATGGCTCAGGTAGCAAGAAGGAGGGAAATGCAGGGGTGATTGCAGGATGACCCTTTGTGACAGAAAACATTGAGGTATTCAAAGCATATATCCCAAATTCAGAAAATTGCCTATCTTCTAGGTTTTCCCAGGCTTCCCATTTCCTAAGAATTATATTTCTTAGCAATATATTTCTAAGAGTGATAAAGCATCCAGGATGGTTTATGAGGCCAGTGCTTTGTACCAGTAATTTTTCCTGGAGAAGTGATGTGAAACAGCTGTTTAGATGCACTGAATATGAATATGGCTTATTCTAAGATATAAGAGGGATCCAGTATATAAATGCCACTTCTAGTTAAATATATTTTGTAATTTCTTTGGGGGAAAAAAAAAAGAGCTTCCTTGTTTCTAGGGAAATTGAGTGTAAATCCACCGCTCCAGAATTCCCTGAGGAATGTGGTTGCTGTTTGAAGATTTTAAGTCCCTTCAGGGTGAGGTTTATGCAGTTTCACTTGTTTCTCATGTACTTTGCCCAAGGTTGGACAGACAGATAAGCTTCTTAACTGGTGGATTTAACTGACAATCGGTTCATTTTTGAGGTGTCAACCTGGGGTTTAGTGAAAAATACTGAAGATAGGCAAGTATTGAAATGGAAAAGAAGATTAATAAAGTTGAAGTAACTTTGATATTTCTGGCTTCATTCATGTTTATCTTCTTTTTCTCTATCGATCTATCTATCTATCTATCCAACATCTCACACACCTTATGTAGATTACATATTTTTTAATGTGGAGTTGGTGAGAATGCTCATGTGGGGAGTCAGGATACATAAATTCTGACAAAAACTATAATGTATGTTACAGTATATTATGACTCCTTGCAATTATTTCTTGACTTCTAGAACTTTCCTCCAGTCAAAAATAACCTTTACCTTTCTCAGGCCCAGATTATAGAGTTTTGTCGTGACAGTGACTGTGGGGGTACTCGCTTCAGATGTTAGCTCAGCAGAGGAAAGAAGGGAGGGTTCCAGAAGAAGAATGAGTGGGAGAGAGCAATTTAAAAAATGGGTGGAAATGTAGATGCTCTCATGCTGGGTTATATTTAAATCTACTTGTGAAGAGAAATGTGATGAGGACTTAAAGTCCTTTAAAACTTGAACAATTGACATATTATGACACATCCTTCCAGATGTTTTTAGTTTCCAAAAATGTATGTGTTGGTGCTACAGAAATATTTAATGATACGAAAGGACTGGCCTCTTCAGAGGCAACCGTTCTTACAGACATTTGTGATCCTTCTGTTGATGTTTTATGTATACACAAATATTTATAGATGTTCTATGTATTTACTCAAATGGTAACACCCTGTACACATTTTCATTCAGATACTTTTGCCACTTAACAATTATCTGGAAACTTGTTTGATTTCAGCACCTAAGGTCTCGCCCTTTCCCCCTTCCCACCGCCAAGGTTGTATTTCCACTGTTCGGCTTTACCATACCTTATTTACCCAGTGGCCTACTCATGGACATCTAGGTTGTTTCATTTTTTGCTGTTATGAACTATACTGTCAGGAATGTTGTTAGATGACCACCTTTTCACGTAAGTGGGAGTTATCTCTAAAAGAAATTCCTGGAAGTGGAATTTCTGGGGAGAAGTCATGGGCATCGCATGTTTTGATCGACATTGCCACGTTTCTCTGCACGTTAAACGTGCCAGATTATCCTCACAGCCTCAGCAGAGAGCACTCAGAGTTTCGGTGTTACACAATCCCAGAGGATGACGTGATAGGACGTATGGATGGAGTTGTGCTTTCTCTGCAGTATTCCCGGCCCTGCTTGATGCCAGCTCCTTGCTCTTCTGTTATGGGGGCCCTTGGTTCCAGGTTATGGGCTATTCAACTTCAGATGGAGTGGATGGATGGATGGATGGATGGACGGATGGACGGACTTTTGGGGATTTGCTTCAGGTGACTTTTCTCTTTAAGATTAGGCGCCATTGCAGAAGAAAGTTGTGTGAATGAAAATAGGCCTATTAAATATGTGGGGTCGATGGCACACTGGAAATGAAATGCTTTGTCTCTGTATTTGGAGTAGAATATAGGAATCTCTATCCAAGTGAGCCCGGTATCCATTACCAACATGCATTCATATAGGAAGTTCATGAAGGATGATAAGAAGATCAGATTATGAAATTTCTTAGAGGTCTGCTGTCTGAGTTTTTAAATCTGGCTTGCTTAATTTTAGACACCAAACATATGGCCATAGCTAATTATATGCTTAAATGCGATGCATTTCAGAATGGTTGATGTTACTCTGTAAGGGACCTCTCCGAGGCAGTGATAAGATATGTGGTTAGAAAGATAGGAGATATATGTAAAGTGAAATTCTGACCATTTGAAACAATTGCCATAAACTTTGGAGAAATTGATTCATTATGAACCATGTTTATGTTTACTTTTGTGTGTCCAATGTATAACACCATACCTGCATATGTATGGGTATGTGTATATATACCTCTCAAATGTACACACAATGGTGTGCTGGAACCAGCTTATCCTGCCTGGGCCATAGGGCCAACTGTTCAAATTTTAGGCATTTGCTGAAGTGATCAACTTCACATTAGTAGCTTCAAATCAGCCACGGTGGGAGTGTTTATACCACAGAAATTGGTAAACACTAAAAATCAGGACTTATTTCCTAGAAAGCTCGTTGTCGAACACTTACCAGTCCACCTCTGTACGTGTATATGTGTATATGTATAATCGATACTCTGTCCAAAAATGAAGAAACCTTCAGAACTATTTAAAATCCATTTGTTGGAAGTGCCTGGGTGGATCAGTTGGTTAAGCATCCCACTCTTGGTTTTGGCTCAGGTGATGATCTCAGGGTCAAGAGATCAAGCCCCGTGTCTGGCTCTGTGCTCAGTGTAGAGTCTGCTTGAGAGTCTCTCTCTCCCTCTCCCTCTGCCCCTCCTGCTCATGCTCTCTCTCTCTCAGATATATAGATAAATCTTTAAGAAAAAAGTCCATTAGTTTGCAATGTCTGATTTCTAATAAACAGGGAAAAGTAGAACTTAGTTCTTTGGTACTTTTCTCATCAAAGCCTTAGTAATGCTTTAAAGAATAATTTTACTTTTTTTAATACAAATACTGTACGTATATACCATTATAGTTTCCTTTTAATTTGTGTGTAATTTCTGGTTGTTTTTGAATAGTTTCATACCAAAAGAAACTTTTGCAAGTAATAAATTATAGACATACCAACAGCATGATTTACCAAAATTCATGGCAGTAGCTCTTGACCCTAATGAGCAAAAAAGGTCACCTAATTTTGATCCTAGGAATCAGGAAAACTAGACGTGCTGCTATGGAATTAAACACGCACTCTAAAGTCAGAAGGACGGGTAGAGTTCTTAGTGCTCAGCACCCTCCTTGATAAGAAAGAAGAATGGGAATTAATGCTATTAGGATTCATATGACTTAGTATTTGAACTGCCAGATCCAGCCTCGCCTGGGTTTAAGTGTGTTGAGTGTGAATATAGAGACTGAGGTCAGTAGGGCATGAGTATTGAGCAACATATGGAGCTTGTGTTCTTAATTTTTTCCCTCAACTATTGAAATAGGGAAGAATAACTATTATCCAGTCAAATATAGGTAATGTTAATAACTTGATCAGAATTTAAGGAGAGTAAATACCAGAGTTAGGGCACTGCTGGTAAATATCATTTATGGAAGGCAGAAGTAATAGACAGTTGTATATAACCTTGTGGCACTTGCCATTCTATAAGTAGTAAAATGTGATTTATTATCCTGTACTCTGTCATGTATTACTCAAGAGATGCAAATAGATGATGACTTAGAAATCTTGCATAAAAATGAACTGAGACACTCGTAGTTTCTGGATGTGAAAGAGATTATAAACAGACTATGACACCTATTTTAGCGTATGACTTACTGATCTATGAAGAAAATAACTTGTAAAACCTAAATTAAGCAGAGTAATGATAGTTTACTAATAATGAAAGCCAGCTGTGCTAGTTTCTTTCAATAGCAATATTGCAGTATTAAAATGTTGAGGTTTATATGCTGGGCCTTTGGGAATGCAAAGAAGATTCGTTTTTTAGGGTCCTGATGAACTCAAATTTGTGATAACCTATTTCATTCCAGTTTTAAGAATGAAAAATTTTAGGAATGTGGTTTTCTCTGAAATGGAGAGTTAAGATTGTGTTAATATGGGCTCTTCCAAGATGTGAGAGAGGTCATTAAAGGCATTGTAGCTTCAACCTTGATCAACCATTTATTTGTAGTTTTCAATAGAAGTTTTTTTTGAAGTTTTATTATTTAAGTAATTTCTACACCCTACATGGCGCTTGAACTCATGACCCTGAGATCAAGAGTTTCATGCTCTTACCACTGAGCCAGCCAGGCGCCCCTCCACAGAATTTTTTATGATAGACTTCAATTCTTCATAAAGTAGTTCAGGCCAGTTTTCCTCTTCTATTCTTTTATTCTTTTTTTTTTTTTAGATTTATTTATTTATTTGAGAGAGAGAGCGCATCAGAGCATGAGTGGGGGGAGGGGCAGAGGGAGAGAGAATCTCAAGCCAACTCCCCACTGAGCGCAGAAGCTGAATGGGGCTTGATCTCAAGACCCTGAGATCATGACCTGAGCCTAAACCAAGAGTTGGATGCTCAACTGACTGAGCCACCCAGACACCCCTCTAGCCTTTTATTATTACTATTGTTTTGAAAAATCTCTTTATATATTTGAAGATTCACATGAAGTTACAGCTACTCTTTCCTTTTCCTGGCTAGAACCTCTGATTCCTATACTGCTGCCTTTGATCTTTTATTTCTAAATAATCTAATAAAAAGGAAAGCACTTTGTGAATTGTGAAGAACGACATGAATGTGCAGTATTATTTTCAATCACTATACATTTTTTTTCAAAGTCTAATTTTAGAATTTTAGGACTGAAGCATTTTGAATGGTCTTTAGAATTTGGAGAAAGCCAATGTCATTTAAAAATTATCCATTGTTGATTGCCAAACATGACCTGGCCAAATTGACAGATTATTAGATCAACAGATTATTAGATTATACATCTAAATTTTCATCAGCTTGTAGGCACAAAGGTTTTTATACATGTTTAGGGATGGGATAGAGTTTTTACGTAACCGATGAAAAAAGAAAAAAAAAGTACTTAGATTAGTAGACATGTTGACCTTGGGGAAGAATGTATTGTTATAGCTCTCTCTGAAGAGATCTGTGTTGTTGAGCATGTTTTTGTACTTGTGGATAAGACTGACTGGAATACTGTTTTACTTTATTCACTCAGTTTTTGTAACCTTAGTAACTAGCCCCTTAATTTAGATTGTATCCATTTTGACTTAAAAATAAATGATCTATATTTGCATAGTTTTCTCAGGCCTCATTTTTAGCATTTTATGTATCACAAAAGGTGTTTTAAAGTGGGTTATGTGCATTTCTATAGGGAAAAAGCATCATGAGAACTACAGACAGTCGGTCTGGAGTTCACGGAAGATGAACTCTCCAGTGCCATTTGCACATGCCTGGTTCTGCCCATGTATTTGTTGCTTTGTTGATCTGCATCAGAAGCTCTGCCAAGTTCATATGGACAGTTTGCAAAGTAGAGTCTTGGATAATCTCCATTTAGGATATTAACATCTCAATATCAGGGTCTTCAGTCAGTGAGGAAACCTACAGGAAACCTACGTCAGTTGCGGATGTAGCAATGACTGGGCAGGCAGGATTCTTGCCTGCAGGGAGGTGGAGTGGGAATGGGGTGGGTGGATACAGCATTTCTGGGGATATAAAGACCAGTTCTAAGTGAGGGAGCCAGGTAAGCATTTTGGCTATCTTTGGGTCGGTACCATTTGCTGCCTTCGAGTCCATCTTATTTGGAAGCACATATGAAGTTGCTTGGTAAGATTGGTTAATTGAAGCTGGGGGGGGGGAGGGTCTTTTCAAAATGCCACTCCTTTGTTTTAAGCACTGTAGTATCTTCCTCTGCTTCTAGAAGAGAAGACATAATTGCTTATCATGGCCCACAGGATCCTCACTGTCTGGCACGCTCTACTCCCTGCACACTGACAAGAAGTCAGGCTCCCTCCAGGACCCACCTGCTCTTCTCTGCCTGCCCCCCATTCAACAAATGACCCCCCCCTTGCATCCTTCAGATTTTAGCTAAGTGTCCTGCCCTTGGGAAGCCTACCTTGAACCCTTTGCCAACGTCAGAGCCTCTTTCTTCCAACTTGTAAAGTCTTTCTGGAGAGCACTTTTAACAGTTGTCATTAATCAAACTGAGTTGAAACCAATAAGGTGATGATTGTTAAATTTATAGAAACATATAGGATAACCTAATTTTTTATCCTTGAAAGAGAGAAATAGTGGATTGAGGATAGGTTTGGAATTTCATATTTTTCTCTAGAGAGAAGATGGTTTTTGTTAGCAATATTATTTTATGAGTGATTGTGTACTTGATGAGTAATTGGAAGCATGTCACAAATTTGGAAATAATTTCATACATGTTGACTTAGGATTCTATCAGTGAAAAGATAATAAAATTAAATTTTGATTTAAGACAGACATATAAAGCCTATGCTTTTAGAAAGGAGTACCCACATGACATTTATTTCTCATTCTATCAGTTGAAAATTTGAGTATTGATTTCTACTTTTGTGTTTATCAATGTAATGAATATTGATTGTCACAAAAATGTCCCACTGACATTTTACAGTCCTAGAGTACCTTCTAAATAAAGAAGTAAATTAAGGGTGTGTAAGTCTATTGTCATGGTTTCTCATTTTAATTTTCCCTCCCTTCCTGCTGCCTTCTGTTTCTTCTTTCTTTTCTTTTTCTCTATTCATGGTCTTTTTCAATTACTTAAGTAGTACAGGAATACAGGTCCACTGTAGAGATGCATGTGGTGTACCCATTCTGCCACCACAGGTATGACTGAATGTTAAGAGTCCCCACAGCCACCTGTGACCTCATGTCTGTTACCCATAATTGATGTTTCCCACCAGAGGCTTTTGTGTTTACACCTGAGTACACATACACACACGTGCACATGCTCTATTATCTGTATATTTTTACAGAAATGTAGATAATATTTATATCATATCCAGGGTTTAGGTAGTATGCATTGTAAAAACAATGTGCTTTTTTTTTTTTTAACCCTACTTAATAAAGAATTAAAAAATCATTTACCTCTGTATACCTGGAATGTTTTCCCCTCCTGTTCTCTGTAAGTTGCTTTTCAAATCCAAAATTTCAAGTTCCGCTTCAGGTTCTCATTGAAGCCCTTCCAGAATCCCTTATCTAGAAGCCCCCCTGCCTTTACCAGCTCCATTTATTTTGTATCTTTCTCATAACATTTTCACATTGGCATCCTTTTAAATTTATTTGTGTTTGTTGCCCTCAAAAGGAAGTAAAATCCCAGTGGACATTGCCCTCAGTGTCTTATGTAAATTTTGGGGTTTTAGAGAGGAAACACTAACCCTGCCTTTCCTTTGCTTCCATCCTTTGAGACCAAAGGAGGAACAATATAGAGAAAGCAGAGGGAGATTAATGTGACAAATGGAGATTAAAGCTGATTGTAGATCTGCATTCTGATCTTAGGTCGGAAGGGCTTGCTGCCAAGACCCAGCAGAATAACAGACTTGCACCTGTAGTTAATGGCACAGCTGGACAACTGGAGGCCTCTGCCATTTTTCCTCTGGGCAAGAAGCAGAACAGAAAGCAAATTCATTCAGGAGGAAAGTAAGGGTTTGTACTGCGAGCCCGACTCTTTCTCCAGCATTCATTAGTTCTGATGATAGTTCTTCCCTCCCTAGGTAGACATGCCTAAAGGGGCACGAGACACTTGGAGTGTTTTTCCAAGAGAAGTGTCTCGATAGGACCCTTCCGTGGTTGGGGAAGGAAGTGGTACTCATCTGTAGAACTCGAGTCTTTCTGCATCATCTCCTGTTTCATTCATTTTTACCTTGACTGAGCTCCTTAAAGTTGATTTAATTAGATCAAGCCTATTTGTCTCCCTCTCTCACCTGCTCTCCCCACGACAGTGAAGGTATTGTCTAAGAACTTGGAAAAATAACTTTCTCTTTCTTGAAACAGCTAGGGCTTAAGGTAAAAGTATTCAGAAATCTTTAATGTAAAAATTACGACCTAGATAATCCTTACAGCCGTTGATGAATTGGAGGCTTAATGTGGGTCAGATACAGCTTCAGAGCGCAGATGGGGGGGACTTTGGGTAGTTTGACTAATGGTTTTTCGACATTATGATGCTGTGAAAGTGATGTGCATTCGGTAGAAGAAACCATATTCCGAATTTCGAGTTTTGCTCTTTTCCTGGGCTGGTGATATGCGGCAGGTCCTCTCTTGTGATGCGGGGCATTGGCAGCAAGCCACGGGTGCCCGTAGCCGCGCCATCACGAGGGTAAACGACCGAAACACTGATAACCACTCTGAACCCATACAGCCATTCTGTTTCTCACTTTCAGTGCAATATTCAATACACTACACAAGAGAGTCAACACTTTATTGCAATATAGGCTTTGTGTTAGATGATTTTGCCCAACTCCAGGCTAATGGCAGTGTTCTGGCATGTGTAAGGTAGGCTAGGCTAACCTGTGATGTTCAGTAGCTTGGATGCATTAAACGCGTTTTCAAATTACGGTATTTTCAGTTTATGATGAGCTTACTGGGATGTAACCCCGTCATAAGTCAAGGAATATCTGTATACATGAATTTTTACACAGAGATCTGAAAATAAATGACTGGAAACAGACCAACATAAGTAAGCAATATACCCATGGTTAGAATTTTTGAAGAAGACCAAATGAATGATTTAAAATTTACTATAGTCACTTTTTCCTTGAGCTTCAGCAGAGCTGTGGATCTTATTGTTAATATAGAAGTTAATTTTGCATAGACTATCATATACTTTGGAAAGAAATATGAGTGGGAGATCCCTGCCGTTTGGGTATTCTGAGTGATAGTTTATTGTTAAAATGGGAGCTAGTTTCATACTGATAGACAAACAACTAATTTTCCTTAACCCAACTGTAAAAATTTAGTGACCGTGGCTTTTCAGAATAAAGAACCAGGTCTTGCTAACTACCAGAGAAGACCAGTAATTAACTCTTTTAGTTACTTGCACTAAATATAACTAATAAGCAATAAGACATTTCTTCTTAAGTTTTACATGTTCTGGAATCAAGTTTATTTTGTGGCAATGGGATTAGAGTTATTTATTGACTATCAAGATAAATTTTTTTTTTTACTGATGTTAATGAAACAAAAATAAGCCATAGTTTTTTACCTACTAATAACTCCTTAGATAATAATGAGGTATATTGGATAATAAACCCAGGCCACTCTGGGATATTTTCTGTTTGAATTTGGAAATGTGACTAGCTTGATGATGTAATAATTATAGTTAAGCTGTAGTTTTAATGACAGCCTTGATTACATTTAAGTTGTCTTTAAATGATACATTTTCCAAATGAATAAGATAACAAAAGTTAAAACTACGTGGGAATTTAATCATGATATATGAATTTATATTACTTTTGAAATTGCCTTTTAAAAATTTGAACAAAAGTCACTTCACTTGGAAAAATAAACTAGTGGGACTACACCAAAATAAAAAGCTTTTGCACAGCCAAGCAAACCATCAACAAAACAAAAAAAATAACCTACTGAATGGGAGAAGATATTTGCAAATGATATATCTGATAAGGAGTTAATACAAAAAATATATAAAGAACTTATATGAACTTATGCTCTATTCAACACTAAAAAACAAACAACCTAATTAAAAAATGGGCAGAGAACCTGAATATACATTTTTCCAAAGGAGACATACAGATGGCCAATGGACACATGGAAAGATACTCAACATCACTAATCATGAGAAATGCAAACAAAACCACAATGAGATATCACCTTACACCCGTCAGAATGGTTAAAATTAAAAAGACAAGAAATAACAGGATGTGAGAAAAAGGAGCACTTATACACCATTGGTAGGAATGTAACTTGATAGAGCCACTGTGGAAAAAAATTAAAAATAGAAATACCATATGATCCACTGATTTCACTACTAGTTATTTACCCAAAGAAAATGAAAGCACTAGTATGAAAAGACCTATGCATCCCTATATTTATTGTAGCATTATTTACAATAGCCAAGATATGAAGCAACCCAAGTGCCCATCCATAGATGAATAGATAAAGGAGTCATGGTGCACAGACCCAGATACATGCAATGGAATATTATGGAGCCACAAAAAGGATGATATCTTGCCATTTGCGACAATATAGATGGACCTAGAGGTATTATGCTAAGTGAGATAAGTCACACTGTGAAAGACAAATATATGGCAAGTGATGGGGGGGATAAAAAAATAAATTAAAAAAATCATTTCATTTTAGAAATAATCTATAGAACAATGAGTTTGAATGATTTTGAGCAGTGAAATTTGAGAGGAAATTAGAGAATGAGGTGATTCATTGTGTATGTAGATCTTAGGAAATGTTTGAATGATGTGATTAGAATGGAGTCATAGTGTTTATAAGTTTTTCAACACGCAGATTGTTGAAATACAACATCCCAGGTTGTGAAGATTCTTAAATAATTCATGTGAGGTATCAGAGTGGAGCTTCAACAATGTATTCTAGTCTTATTTGGATATAATGTCTGTGAATGATTCAGTAAATAAGGTTATAAATATTCATCTATTTTATCACTGGCAACAGCTGAGAATCTCTGAACAGACAGTGGACCGCAGAATCCAGATCTTGGATGCCTATGCGTACTCACTGACTTTTCCTACTTTATTTCCATGTTAGATATCAGCAGTTCAGAAACATTTGTGTTAAAATGCAGAAACAGAATTGTGCTTTCTTGTTTTAGAATTGGAAAAGCTGGTTCCTGGTTAGCCACAAAAATGACAGGTGGTAGGCTTTATTCTCATTAAAAAACTTAGGACAAAGGAAAGACAGGCAAAATGCTTCGCCCCCTTCTCAACACATCTATGGCCCGAAATACAACTTCTAAAGCCAAATGTGAAGGAACGGGACTCTAAAAAGGCAAATTGTTTCCTGAGGTCTAGGAAAAACCTTTTAGTTCTCTCAGAAATCGAGGAATAAATTTTCCAAATTATTTTTTCCAAAAGGTAGTCTGAATTATATCTGGGTACACAGGATTGCACTTTAAGAGAGATATTAAAAAAAAAGTTGAACACATAATCCATTAGTAATATTTCAGATGTAACAACAGACTCATAGAATCCTTTGCTGCTAAGCTGAGAGAATCCATTTGTCTAAAAGTTAAAAAAGTATTTTACCCATCAAAATTTAAGTTTGTCATAGAAATTCCATGTACTTTGTTATCGTGGATTTCTGTATGTAATAGTCCTTTTAAGATCAACAACCGACTTCTTTTTTCAAAAGGAGTGGTAAAACTGTCTTCACGCAGCTTCTGTATAAGAAATGTAAAACATTAAAAGGTAAGTTTTAAAAAATTGTTCATCTAGACATGCATTCATTCATTCAACCATTATCTACTAAGCATTGAAATAGGTCAGGCCCTAAGGTGTTCATTTTGGTGAGTAAACAAATGAATAATGTGTCATTGTTTTGGGGAATATAGTAGATTCATTCTGGAAATTATATAAATAATATGTTGGTCCCTTTATTATCAGTACGAAAATAATACTTATAGTATCAAAGTGTTGAATGTTATGCTATAATGAATGGATTCCAAAGGAGGACCAGATTCTTTGCTGCATGGAGATTTTATTCTAAAATATTTACAGTATCTCTATTCATTTATTCAACTGTATATATTGAGTGCTTACTAGGTACCAGGCATTTTGCTAGGAGTCTGAAATGAAATGTGATATTCCTGGGAAGGAGGAAACTATTTTCATCTGAAAAAAACTATGACAAATAAAACCTGACTTCAGATATTTCAGCTTAGTTTATTGGCAGTTTTTTTTTATTAGTGATCTATGGCTTTGTACCATAAATACGAGTTTAAATGCATAAAATGTCTGCAATAAATACAAAAAATATATCCACTGTTTTTGAAATTTTCTGGATAAATTTTAATAGAAATGAATGTTAGGAATGCAGCTAATTCTAATTTTGATGTAATAATTTTCTGTGTTTTCAGAGTACTTTAACATACTAATATTGTATCACAAATTAGCGCCTTACATAATACTTTATAAAAGACTCAGAGAAAATGCTGTATAGGGAATTAGTAAGGATTTGGGGTTAGACACTGGGGAAATTTAATCACAAGATTACATATTCACAAACTTGGATTGTCTATTCAAGCCTTCTGAATTTAAGCACTTAATCAGGCAAAATATTGAGGCATATTACACGTCCCGCTTCCAAACTGAAAGCCTCTTCTGATTATAGGCTAACCTGGCTGCCAACTCTGACATGTTGCAAACAGATGCAGTAATACATTGAAACTCTTTTCATCTCATTGGGTGAAAGACTGTTTGAAAGTTCTTAATGGTTATTTTTCTAAAAATGGTTCATTTAAGACCTTAATTGGGTACATGAAATGGCTTCTTCTGGTGTTGAGCCTAGTTCATGCACATTTGCATCTTGTGCAAAAGGATCCTTTAGTTTTAAACATTACACAATTTTATAAGGCATAGAAATGAGAAGAGGGTGTCATTCTTTAGAACACTGTGTTTGACTAGATAGCAAAGGGGAAATCCACGGACTCAAACATGAGACCCGTTGGAGCATAGCATTCAGTTGGTGTGTTAGTTTGCTGAAGGTCTGCCATAGCAGAAGACCACAGACTGGGGTCGGGGGGTGGTCTTGGTGGTGTAAGTAACAGAGATGCATTTTCTCACCATTCTGGAGGCTAGAAATCTAAGACTTAGGTCCGTGCAGGCTCGGTGTCCTCTGAGGCCTCTCTCCTAGGCATGCAGGTGGCCACCTTCTCCCTGTGTCCTCACATGATCTTCCCTTTGTGCTCCTGCATCCTTGCTGTCTCTTTGTACATCCAAATTTCGTCTTGTAAGGATACAGGTCAAATTTGATTAGGACCCACCCTTCTGGCCTTATTTGAACTTAATCACTTCTCTAAAAGCCCTATCTACAAATATAGTCACATTCTGAGGTACTAGGGGTTCGGGCTTCAACATACAAGTTTTGGGTAGGGGGATATAATTCAGCCCATAACAGCTAGGAAAAATTTTAAGTACTTCGATTCCTTCCTTCCTTCCTTCCTTCCTTCCTTCCTTCCTTCCTTCCTTCCTTCCTTCCTTCCTTCCTTCCACCAAGGTGGAAACACTTATCTTTAGCCAAGCAGGAGTCAAAGATGGTCTTGCAGCTCCAGCAGAAGGAAGGTGAGAAAGTCCTCAAGATTGTCCCTGTTGGGGGTGCCTGGGTGGCTCAGTGGGTTAAGCATCTGCCTTCAGCTCAGGTCATGATCCCGGGGTCCTCGGATCGAGTCTCACATTGAGCTCCTTGCTCAGTGGGGAGTCTGCTTCTCCCTCTGCCTCTGCCCCTCCCCCCTGCTTGTGCTCTCTCTCTCTCTCTCTCTCTCTCTGACAAATAAAAATAAAAAATCTTAAAAAAAAAAAGATTGTCCCTGTTCCCAGACTGAACTCAGTGCTTAAGCATTTACGTCGTGGGTTATGAACAAGTCAAATACAGTAACTAGTGTCTTTTTTGCCTTTGTAGTAGATCTTTTGGTAAAAGATCTGAGGTTAGTCAGGGACATACAGCGTTAAAATGTCTGAAACTTTGGTCTTTTTACCAACATGTTTATTGATCTTCTCACTTTGAGATCTTGAACTCAGCTAGCCAGAGAGAGGAGGGAAGGAGGGAGGGAGGGAGGGAGTGTGTGTGGGTGGTATGATGTGTATATGCATGCACATATGTTGTGGGGAGGTCGTGTAGGGGGTGGAGATGGTTATAGGATGAGATTCCCCTAGAATGGTTGGAGGAAGTGCACTCTGGCCAGAAACGCCTAGATCTCAGGGCTTCTCTGAAGAGGAGCATATACGGAGTGGGAATGGGCAGCTCCTGGACCTCAGGGCTGGAGATTGCTCAGGAGGCCCCCGTGGGATGGCTTGCTGCCAGCTCTGTGCCTTCTATTTGAAGTACGTCAGATGTGGTACCAGAGGCCTGGTGGAAGCCTCACTCTCTGGGCAGGGATTCTGTCATGATGTACAGCCCACTGTCCTTTCTGGAACTTCTTAGACAGATGGTTTTTCTTTTCTTTCCAGCTTACCTCTTTCTCTGCTAGTCTCCTAGGCAGATTGCAAAGAGGAATTTCCATTTTATGTCCCTTTTCTATGCTGCCTCATACAAATACTGTCCTCCATTTCAACATTTTTTAAGGCAATAAAGATGATAATCAATGCTTCCAAAATACTCATAAACCAGCAGTGGTGTTGTTACATGGTTCTGTGACTGGAGAGAAGAGGAACCTAGGGAGGGACATTTTCCTTCAAAAATCTCTCCCCATGACATCTCCTATAGTCCTATCCCAACTCCTAAGTACATATATTTTTTTGTTAATTATTAGCTTAGTTATAATACTCTGTAAAGGTTGCATCATCATTTTACTCTGAGTGAAGGAATTCACAAATCAATGAGCACAGTGAAAAGAAAACCTGGTTTTTACTGCTGGTTTTGCAAGTAATAGCCTGATGACTGTTAGCAAGTCGCTTCATCTCCCTGTCTCAGCATCTCATCTATAAAATGATGAAGATAATACCTGCCAACCTAATTAAGAGTTGTAAGGATCAAGTGAAATAATGTCAAGGAAAGTGCTTTATAAACTGTCAGGCATTATACAAATAGAAATGATGAGTGCTGGTAGAGAAATGTGAGATTATATTGGAGGCATTAAAAGCTTATAATAAATGTTTTTGCTTCTCAAAAATCTTGTCTGTTCAGATGAAACCGAGGTGTCTTTATTATAACTCCATTCCTCCAACTTCAGTCTGAGCTTGAACTTGAAATGTTCAGAGATTCTTAGAACTTAAATGAGTTTTAGCTGCACTATGGAAGCATATATTGACAAAGACTATGGTTAATTTTTTTAACCAATTTGTTGACTTTCACCTTTTTTTGAAAGAATAATTGTTCAACTGTGTGTAATTTTTGGGGTAAATATCTTTCCAATGTACTATAAGCTTCCTAAGGGCAGGTATCATATCTCTTTTGTTTCCCGAGGGCTTAGCAAGCTCAGTGCTTACACAACTCAGTAGAAGCTTATGGAGTAAATGACCAGGGAATGTTTCTTTTATTTATATTAAGGGTTTTCATGTTTGTTTTCCTAACATAAAATTAGCCCCTTGATGCTGTGCCCTTCACTTTTTAATCACACTCTTTATTTTGAAAATAAGTTTATATTATGACCCAATGATTTAAATACATTTTCCTTCAATACTGTCATTCCAGGATAGAGCATATTGATATTATAATAACGTTTCCAATCTTTAGGAAGTGCTGCCATGATTCAGTTCCACTGTGTGAGCTGAATAAGGAAATCTATTTTTTAAATGTTTGTTTTATTTTTAATTGTGGTTACAATCACATAACATTAAATTTACCGTCTTAAATATTCTTAAGTGTACACTTCAGTACCGTTAAGTATATGGACATTGTTGTGCAATGGATCTCTAGACCTTTTCCATCTTGCAAAACTCAAATTCTATGCTTATTAAACACTGGTTTCCCCTCCTTCCTACATTGTTTCTGTGATTTTTGACTATTTTAGATATAGACAAATATTTTTAAAAGACCTATATTGATACATTAGTTTTTATTTCTGCTTTTATTTATGTCTAACAAAGTCATATAGGACATCTGGATCATGTAATATTAGGTGATGTTTTCATTCTCCTTTATATACGACAAAAGCAGATATGAATTTTCTTTAATAAGCGTCAGAGATTTTATCTTTCTACGAGTAAACGGTAAAATAATGAGTGAATAAAGTATACCTTTTCTATAACATGTAAAGCTATAGGTGCTTTTCTAAATCAGAATAGATTTAGGTAAGGGAGGAAGAAATATGATCTATCTTTAAAAACTGCCTATTACTAAAGACTCATTTTGATTTGCAAACTCTTTTCTAAGCTAATTGAGACTGTGTTTTCACTCTTGGAGGGCAGAAGGTCTAGCTAGATCAGTGGTTCTCAAACCTGTATTGGAATCACCTGGAGAGCTTCTTCATGACCTGCATGGTCATACTGGTCCACCTCCCCACCCCTACCCCCACCCCCAAGATGCTAATTCATTAGGTTTGGGGAGAAACCTGCAGATTTTCATTTTTAACAAGTTTCAGTGTGATGTTGAGCTCTGGGACTGGGGGTCACACTTTGGGAACTTTTGGTCCAGAGCGGTAGTTTCCAACATATTCTTTCAAGGAGTAAGAGGTGGTTTATCAGGGTTTATCAAGACTTGTCCAGTCAGTTTGCAAATGCTGTACTATAATCACCCCCTCAGGATTCGTAGTGACTGTCAGCATATGAAAGACTCCTTGAGATCCTGCCTTAAGACGGCCTCTTTAATGTCGCTTCCAATATTTCCTAAATTTACTTGATTGCAGAAACAGCTTTACTTATCTTTTGAGGGACACTCATGTTCTATTGTGCATAATTTGAAAAGTACTCTGTAGGATAAAGAATTAGGAAAGTGTAAGGTTTTCAGTGTTATGGCTGAAAGTACAAGGTTATAAAATTCATGGTGGGGGGGGCAATGGGTGGCTTTTCTCTCTTCCTTATCTTTAAAATCAATATAGTATAGTTGCATTTCCTAATGTGGAGAGGAATAGAAAGGACCTAAAGTACTTGAAGTTTCTTCAGAGATAGAAAATAAATGAAATGAAAATTGTACTAACCTTATATTCTAGTGTTTGTTTTGAGGTTGGCAACTGAAAAGTTCTATTGTGGTGTCTTAAATGGACTGTTTGGTTTTTCAGTTATGATTTATGTAAGTTTCACAGTAATAAGAGCACAAATTGGTTAAATGTGCAAATATTGTGGCAAATGCCTAGCCTGCAGCAAGCATTGAGGGGTGTGATGATACCTGCCTGAGACCAGAATGCACCAGGTGACCTCCTTTAGAGAGTAAGTAGTTCCAAGTCATGATTAAAAGCAGCCGTGTTTATCCTGTCGTTCACCTGAATGCATTTTTCCACCCTTGTGTCTGAGGTGAGATTTCTGCACATGGTTATCATCCTCCAGAGTTCCAAGTGGAAGGATCAGAACAAAATTTTCTCTCTAGGAAGTGCCAAGAAAGTGTTCTACCTCCTGTTCCTGATGCCAAGAATAGGCATATACCTATGTTAGTCCCTGAGCAAACCTAGCTTTACAGACATGGCTTCTTTGTATGCGTATGGTTATCTCCTCCTTTTTATAGATTTTTTACCCACAGTTTTTTTTTAATCTAGAGCCAAATAATATCACTGGCCAACAGGGCTCTGAGATTCTACAAAGACATAAAATAAAGTGAAGAAAGTTGATACCTAACATTACACATTGTTTATCTTCCTTCCCTTTACTTTTTTTTGGAGTTTTTACATTGGACATAGATATATTGCTTTTGAATATGATGTTCATGTCTACATACAAGGTAAACACAAAATAAATATGTACTGAAGTGTGGTGTTTTCATATTGTGATAGATGTGTAACATGGAGTATAGCCCTGTCATGACCTCAAACCAGGTGGGCTCTGCAAGGAAATGCAAAGCATACTTTACAAATGCAGCTGAGCAAATTCTCTAAGGCAGATGTTATTACCTTCAGTTTAAAATGTAAGGCTATCCAGAAATACTGCATAATTGGTCCAAAGTCATGCAGCTAGAAGGGGGTGAGAACAGTATTTGGCCTCCATAATCTACCCCATCACATTGCCTCTTACTATGTGGAAAGGACAGAATAGATGCTAGAATGATGCTTATTTGGAGAACAGATTGGAGTTTTGAAAGCAGAATAATGCTTCTCTCTGATTGAAAGGAATTATTAAGATGTGTAAGAAATAAGCCAAAATAATTTGTTGTAATACCTCAGTGTTAAATATCCATGTACTAACTACTGAGGTTAGTTTGTCAAGAAAGCACTTTAAATAATAAAAACAATAATATGGAGCTATTTAGAAACCACTGATTTAGAAAATTTCGATATTCAGTACATGGGTCCCCCTACCAAAGACACACCTTGAGTTGAGTTTATTCTGTATTTATTTTCTGATGCCAATGGCATTAGGATGTCACTAACCTTAATGTGGACTTGGCAACTGCTTGTCCAAATTGACTGTGTTCATGTGTTCACAAATGGTAGTCTAATTTTTCATTTTCCTATGGGCATCTTAGAGTTAAAGCCATTTTTAGCCTCTAGTACATTGTTTATACATGAACATTGAAGTGTTAGCTGATGGTAGAAATAGTGTTTGAAAAATGGGGACTTATCAAATGATAGATTATATTTCGAACAATGAAATAAAAGCTTATTTCCAATGTCAGTTTCAGATACTTTAAAAGGAAGCAGCCTTAATCTTTCAGAAGAAATGGGAAGAAATCTGGTAACTCTTGGTGACTGATGTGATTGATTCTCTAAGTGGTTAGGTCAGTAAATTCATCCGTTCTACTAACTCGCCCCTAACGTTACATACGTTCACTTCTTTCCTTTGAGTATATTCTTTGATTGCTGTTCTCTTCTCCCTACCACTAAAAGGGGAAGGATCGGATGCCAGTTTTGGGGGGCCCCCAAGTGGTTTCTCAGTCACCACTCTTCAGGGTGGCTCCTGTTGTCTGTCCAAATGTGTGTCGTAGTTACTCCAGGAACTGTACTGGATGATGTCACGGGTGCTGCCCCTGCAACCAAAAGAACAGGTACATCTGTGTCCCTGTCCTGGCCTCATTCTGTGCCACACCTTCTCACACCCTGTTGGTTCTCCTGTTCTGCATGACGGCTGTTCTGTTCCCTCCCTCAGATTTATACTTCTGTTTGAAAGTGCAACCAATCAGTGATTTTCATCTGGTGATTCTTCTTCTTCAAGCCTTCAGTTAGTCCATACCAGCTGAGCTCTATTGCTCATGACAGTGGGACTGATTCTGAATTTCCTGTGTGGGTTTCTTCATGTTGCCTGCAACAGGTAACCATGGTGTGGGCTTTTAAGAGTCCATGGTTTCTCATGGGCAGTGCCTGGAATGGAAAGGTGGGAAGATGAGGAATGTAGGGCCAATGTAGCCTCTCATTTTGTTTTAAAGATTTTATTATTTGAGAGAGAGAGAGAGAGAGAGAGAGAGAGCGTGAGTGTGTGAGCGTGGGGTGAAGCGGCAGGGGAGAGGGAGAGAGGATCTTAAGCAGACTCTGCACTAAGTGCAGAGCTTAAATGGAGCTCAATCCCACTACCCTGAGATCATGACATGAGCAGAAACCAAAAGTTGGATGCTCAACCAACTGAGGCACTCAGGCGCCCCTAGCCTCTCATTTTTATACTTTTATGTGTTACTATTGTGGCCACCTGAGTGATATAGAACTAATAATGTGATAGTATTTACTACAAAATTGTTTTTGGCATTGAGCATTTACTAGGAACTTTTTATATCTTCTGAAAGTGAACATTTACTATGTTATTTAGTGGTTTCAATGTACAATAAACTGAAGAAACATTTTTATATTGTTTTTCATAGGACAGTCCTAATTCTGAATGTTTTTTTTTTTGAAGAAGAAGATATTGAAAGAAACAAAAATACTTACTTGGAATGGAGCCATCTCTTTCCCTTGAGCTGAGACAAACCCACGAAATTTTTATGAAAATCGTCCTTGGCATGGGGAAGAACTCAGGGCAATCTATCAGCATCATTTGGAGAAATTTTTCTTTCTTTTTTTTCTTTTAAAGATTTTATTTATTTTTTTGACAGAGAGCACAAGCAGGGAGAGCGGCAGGCAGAGGGAGAGGGAGAAGCAGGCTCCCTGCAGAGCAAGGGAGCCCGATGTGGGACTCGATCCCAGGATCTTGGGATCATGACCAGAGCCACTTAACCAACTGAGCCACCCAGGCGCCCTTGGGGAAATTTTTCAAACTAAGTATATTCATCCTCCATTTCCAGATTCTGATATCCTTCTGAGACAGTCAACATCTTTGGAGAAGAGGCACTGTGCGGACCAGTATGTGTTGTGTGAAAAACCCCTTGGTCGTTCTGAGTCTTCCACCCTCTCAGCTGAGCTGAACTAACCAATGCGTTTGAGTGAAAAAAAGAGTTTCTTATCAGTTTTCTCTCAGGACTCTCAAACGTAAAGGGAACAGACCAACTAGGGAGATTAATTTTGGCTAAACAGAAGGAATATTTTTAATGGTTTTTTTGTTATTTTACTTTATGTTTCGAGGGGGAGTGAGCGAGAGAGAGAGAGAGAGAGAACACTCTCAGTGTGGAACCTGATGCGGGGCTTGATCTCACAACCCTGAGATCACGACCTGAGCCGAAATCAAGAGTCAGATGCCTAACCAACTGAGCCACCCAGGCACCCAAGGAATATTTTTTATTTTAAAGTTATAGCAATGTAGTTTAAAGAGTTAGGTATTTACCAGTTAGAAAAATCTCTTGCAACCATCCCCATTTCTCTTTCCATGGAGATAATCACTTTAAACTATTTTAGATAATTTTTTGGGTACGTAACTTTTTTTAAAAAAAGATTTTATTTATTTATTTGACAGAGAGAGACACAGTGAGAGAGGGAACACAAGCAGGGGGAGTGGGAGAGGGAGAAGCAGGCTTCCTGCTGAGCAGGGAGCCTGATGCGGGGCTCGATCCCAGGACCCTGGGATCATGACCTGAGCCGAAGGCAGACGCTTAACGACTGAGCCACCCAGGCACCCCTTGGGTACTTAACTTTTAAATTTTAGACATTTTGAATGATTGCCCACTATGGTGGAGGAGGATTTAGTACTGTGTATGTTTTCCAACCTTATTTATCTCTAATCAGCTCCAAACTAGGAATAATTTTATTTTTTTCCTGATAGAAAAATACTAGAACAGAGGGGAAGGTGAGATTTTGAGGTAAAGGAGACAAAATGTTAGGAAAGGTCATACTGGATGGCCTCAATTTTCTCCAGAAAATAAGGGATGGATTAATCTTCCACAATTGAGTTGCTATCAGCTGCTATCGGTAATTCATTAGGAAGTTAGATAAGTGTAAGCACTGTGCGGACCAGTGGAGAATAATCGACTGATATGAATTGCTATGAGAAGTGGTCTCCACCAAATATAATGGGTTTGTTGAGAATGGTGGAATTTTAATTTTCATTATTTGCAAAGAACAAAAGAAGACAGTAAAAAGCTGGAAGGGAGAGGTAGACAGCCTGGTGAATGTGAGAAATGACATGTGTGGTCTTTGTTCAGTTATGTATGCTAATGGAATAGAGGTCTATATGGTGAGTAAGTCCAAACTGCAGGTAATACAAACTTTAAAACATTAAAACCTTTTTATATGTCTTTATTTGTGTGGATAAATATGGATGTTTGTTATTACATTCATTCACTTCCTGATATTTTTCTTTGATTTGATGAATATTTAATCAGTATTGCTAAAACCCAGAAACAAATTGGAGGAAGTACATAGCTCAGCAAATAGGTTGCAGAAGGCCTACCCACAATTTCAGATTCCTTTTGAAGGACTCACAAAGTAGATAATCTAAGAAATGGGTGATTAGGAATTGACAACTGTACGCTAGTGTTCCTATTCTCTGAGGGCAACACTGTTTTGCCTCGAATGTTATTAGTTTCTAGCTTTGTTTGTACATTTGTAATAATGAAGTTTAGCTTCTTGCAGACGGTAAATTAAAACCTATAGTTTTGTGCCTTTTTTAAGCAAGTGAGTCTGATTTTGTTTAAAAGGGTGTACTTGTGCAGCAGAAGAAAATAGCAGGGCCACTGAGTTGGAGTCCCAGAAGTGACTCCCTCAGGGCATAGCTGCGGTGCAGTTAGCAATAATTTTAATTGGACATCCAAACTAAGCCAACCTCAAATCATGTGTATGTCTTACAAATAGGGTTTATTACGTCTTTTAAGTCCTTTTAGAGGCTTATGAAGATTTATACCAGTAGTTAGCTGCTTTGTCTGAGCTACAGAGAATATTTAATAGTTTTTATCAGGATTAATGAGCAGCAATGTCTCAACAAATGAAATTCTTTAGTATGTACATTGTAGTCATTTGACATTCTCTTTCTTCACTTGCACTCATGTTAGTAACAGGAGACACTTTTTGATATGTGCCCTCGTAGTTCATATATTTTTCAGATTTCCGTGAAACCATTATATAATGCATTTGTGTAGTTAACATTTTTCTAACCTCAAATTTGTCTGAGAATTATCTAGTAAATACATAAATCTTACAACTCTTGTAACATACAACGTTATAAAGATATTCGCTCCATTTCAGTCAACGAATACTTAGTGCCTACTATGGGCCAAGTGCTGGACATAAAATACTGAACAAATCAGTGCCTAGGGGAGTTTATGGATTAGAGAAATAAAATAAAAATGAAATTAATGTATGAGCCTAAATTGCAACGGTGTTGCCCCGGAGAAGTAGAGGATAGTGGGGGGTCTTTATCAGGGAATACTATGGCTTGGAAAGTGAGGAGAGGCCTCCTTGGGAAATAATGTCTGAGCTGAGCTGAAGGTTCAAGTAGGATTTAACTAAGTAAAGATGGAGGAGGAGGGAACTTTCCAGTCAGAGGGCATAGCAGCTGCAGAGGTTGAGTCAGACTGGGTCAGTCCTCCTTAAGGAAATGAATGGAAGCCATGGGATTGGAGCACAGAGGGGGTCAGGGAGAGAGTTAAGGCCACTTAGTTCAGGAGAGCTGTGTTAAAGATGTTGGTCTTTATCTTTGGAGTAAGATATGCTTACTGTAAGGAATTTTGACACTATTGCAGTCTATGGAGAGGAAAACTAAGATCACTGATGATCCTATTAACCCATAACCTCTTCATTTTAATATTTTGGTGTTTTTAAAAATTGAAATTTTATTCATCAATCAGTTAAGCTGGCAAAAATGAAAAGTTACTGAATTGAAAAAATATTAAAACATTTCAGTTATCTATAGATAAAAACAAATGTTTCAGGGTACAAACTTGTAACGAGTAGTAAATAAGCCATGGAGATTCAATGCACAGTATAATGAATATAGATAATAATATTGTACTGTAATGATGTAATGTGATCAATTTGCTTCAAGGACAATCCTATTATAATATATGAATGTATCAAAGTAACATACTGTACACCTTAAATTTACAAAATGTAGCATGTCAACTTTATCAAATAAAAAACATAAATATGTAAATATACACTCTTTTCTTGAAGAGGGAAAGGAGTTGTAGTCCTCACTACCATGCTATATTACTAATATTTGGATTGGCAAGTAATTTCATAAGTTGAGCAATGATGTTTTGCACACTGTAGTCCTAGTTTGGCAATTTAGACTGTAAATCAGTGTTTTGTTTATATCTTTAACATACTTTTACCCTGTTGTCAGAAGATCAATTTGTATAATTTGTATTCTCACTTGAAATGACTTTATTTTCTATGGGATGTGTGTGTATGTATATATGGGCATGTGTGTGTGTGTGTGTGCGTGCGTGTGTGTGTATGTATGTTTGGTGGTAGATGGAGAAAATTCACAATAATTATATCTCTTAAAACCCTGCTTAAAAAGTTAGCAGAGCTCATGATGGTCTTTCTAGGTCATGTCAAAAAGTGTGAAAATTACTGGGGACAAAATTGCTGCCCTCGAGGACATTTCTTTAAAATTGTTGAAGGATAGACATTTCTTCTTATTTAGTAATTGTCGTAAAGGTATACTACCTAAATTCAACCCCTATGAGAAATATAGATGAAAGCGTTTTGGAGACAGACGACAGGTGTATATGGAAGTACCAGAAGTCGGCAGCCTGGGAAGAGAAACGTCCTGCATGGAAGACGGACTAGGGAATCGTTTCCAGAGTTCTGTCAGCCTGCAGTTAGATAGAGCCCTAAATGAGGAGGCACAAAGGGCCACGTGGAATCTGTGATTTCACAGAGAGGCAGTCCCAACATAATCTGAGGAAGAACAGAGCTCAGAGCGTATTGAGACCTCGAAGGCCTGGTTTTCAGAGGCTCTTCATGGCTCAAGGCATCTCGTGCAAATAATTTTTTTTCCTTCTAAATTGGAGAAGGCTGTCTCCATCCATGATTTAAATCCCCTATATAGTGTGTGTCTTGGTAATTCTTATACTATTAAACATTTTTTTTTGGCATTCTATGCAGCTTATTAGAGTGGTCCAACTGTTGATCCATTGTAGGGAAGGAATATGGGATAAGATCAGGAATTCTTACACCCTGAGGGAATAGTGTAAGGAGAAGGTTTTCCTCCTCTGCCTTCTGAACACTTGGGTAGTGGCGCTGAAGGCCAGGTTTCTCTTTCCTCCCTCCTTCCCATCGCTCTCTCTTTCTCCTCTCCCTCCCTCCTTCCTTTCTGATGCTCCTAGTGTTTAGTGATGTACTATAAAAGAGCCTAGGGAGAAATCAAGTGATAACTTTGTAATAATGTATAGATAATTAAAAGTCATGAGAACATAAAAGAAATCCTTAAGGCTATTTTGGCCCAAAGTGAGCCAATGACAGAGAAGGCAAAGGCAGAGCGGTTCAGGGGTGAGGCTGACCCTCTCACTAAGCCTCCAGCCGAGAGTCTGTCCTCCCCCAAGTGGCCGGGCAGCAGGTCTCCCAGCTCTTTGCTAATTTTGAACAAAGCCAGTGTGTGAGGAGAGCGCTTGTGATTTATCTGTTACTGAGCCTGCCTTCTTTTCATCTTGAAGGACGTTATCATCACTTCAACATATTCCAAAGATACGGGAGAGGAGATGTGGAATTGAGTAATAATTAGGAATGTGGCACATGTTGCATTTCTAAAACACATCGAACTATCTTTAAAATATTAGGAGGCATAATCAAGTCTGCAACACATTTTGCTAATGATATTTCCTGTAACTTTTACCCACATGTATTGCAAGGGAAATGATATCCATATGTTCCGTTCATTTGCACAGTTCATTAAAGGGCACATTTAAAGGACTATTTGTAATCCTTTAAAAGTTTCTTCTTCCTGAAAAATAATTCAATTTTAAGGAAATTGTGTTTTCTTTAGTTTTCTTATAATTTTAGTTTTGCACAAATATTCCTGTAGGAAAAACAATCTGTGATGACAAATGAATGTCACCATCAAGATTTGCTCTTAAGCAATCTCTTTATTTTATTGAATTTTATTAAACTGTCAATAAGCTTCATCAATTTTGATTTTAAGTAAAATTTATAAAAATATCCCTCTTAATAAACTGTATCTGCAAATTATCCGGAGTAAGCTGTTTGGTTTCTGAGGTTTTCATATTGCAGTACTCTGAAACTACAAAGTAGGACTCCTAAAAGTGAAATAATTACAAAGGATAATTAGCAGAAACATATCCAAAATAAGACAGTCACAACCATTTGGGCTTGATCATACCAAAAAATGTCGAGCAGGAAAAACACTTTGGAAATCTGTGTGCTCTCTCTTAATTTCAAGTGTGGATATTTTTAAGCCTGAAGTAATGTGATCAAATAAAGTATCAGCAGTGTTCTGTATCAACTGTAATTTAACACATCTGTCCAGAAGAGTAGTGAATAATGAATTACACTAATCAATCCAGATAAAAGAGATTTAATTAACATTAACATTGCCTCTAAATCTTTAAAAACTTTCTTTTTTGTTTTGTTAATCAGGGGTTCTAATCTAGGGATACTGTGAAGATGATGAAAGAACATTTTTTAAGGTAGATTTTATTAAAAGCATTTGAGACATTTAGTTTGTGGATAACATGAAATGTTTCTCTGATTTTCCTAAAAAGATGCTTTATAAAATTAAAAAGGGCTAGGCAGTATTAACACTATAGTATCGCATTTACTTTAAAACTACTGTTTAATGAAAACATGTGGGTATCACACAGTTGTTCTATATGGAAGAAAGATGCTTTGCTAGATTTTAATCAGTATGTATATGAAAAGTTGACAGTGTCCGTATGAGCTGTGCTTGATCTCCAGTTTTCAGTAGGGCTGTTTGCAGGCGTGGAGGCTCAGCACTAAATACTCAGCCCACTAAGGCGGTGGGTGTTGCTGCAGGTGATTTCCACAAAGTGGTTCAGCCATCTGATAAGCAGATGTAAATCCTCCAATAACCCTGTGTAAGGCCGTCTGTGACCCCAGGCCAGCTTCACTTATTAAATAAGCACCAGAAGAGTTATGATGAGGACACTGAGGTAAGAACCTGAACATGGCCTTTTGACTATTTAGAATTCCTCGTTTTGGTCCAAAATGGGAAACAAAGAAGAGACCAAGGTCAAGAGTGATAATCTCCATAGATAGTGATGTTATTTATTGACTTTGCTAACTGGATTTATTAGTATCCTGTTGAAACCCCTGTGTAGCGAATACCACTGGCATTATTAATGCTTCAGGGCACAAACATCTTTAATGCAGAACAGCAGGAGATGAGGGGTGAACCCCAGCCTAGGTGTCAGAATGCCTGGGTCCTCCTCCATCCTTAGTCCTTCAGTGTGTCTGAGCTTCGGTATTCTCAGTTGTAAAATGCAGACAGTAATACCTGCCCTGAGGCTCAAACCCTGTTTCAAAATATGAGAAAGTACTGAAAGCTACTATGAAAATATAAGAATGATGTCATTAAACTGATTACTTAAAAGTTATCTGTTCACTGAAAGGCAAACAAAGGGTGAAACAGATGTATTTAAAAGTACTATTGGGTCTGAAAAAAAAAAGTTCCAAAATAAAGTTAAATTAATTAAAAAAAGTACTATTGGGGAAAAGCAATGATCCCCCCTTTTTAAAAATAAAAATGCTGTGCCGAGCAATCTATGTGTAGCACGTACATATTGATATGCCCCGAATTGCTGTATCCATATCTTTATATCCACTTATAAACAAAGATACATGTATATGGAAGAATATAGTCTCTGTTGATAAAATTCAGCTTTTCAATTTAGATGATCAAATCCTACAAATAGAGTCCAGGCAGATTTTATTTGGTACTTTTGAGCCATTTCAAATTTATGTGAATTCCAGCCTATATAAAAGGATTTGTTTATGTGTACAGCTTTCATTGCTTTCAGGATCAAAAGGTGAGCAGCAGCCCAGTCTGAAAATAAATATTGAAGTTTCTTTTACGTTTTCTGAATCCATCGCTCCTGTTGGCTATGGAAGGCTGGTATTTCATGGGAAAAAATAGCCCCTCATTTGGGAGATGTTGTTTTCTGTCACTTGGACTCATAAAATAAAGAGATATTTTCTATTAGTAGTATCATCCCTTGAACATGTACTTAGCAAGAAACTGAATATGGCAGAAATTCTTTAGTTGGTACATGGGATTACTTATTTTGTTTCATAGTGTTTGGTCTGGGCTCTAAATGAAGCAGGGAAGTTAATGTAACGAGACTCTTGGTAATCATGCAGAACGATTTGCTGACTTGATAAGGTCCAGGTGCAAATTTGTCAAGTCATTTAAATGCTCACCCCAATAAGGAGAGTTTCTATGTGACTTATTTTAAACTGTGAAAACAAAAATGCAGGCGATGGCTGCTGGATTGGCATCAAATAAAAATAACACAAATGAACAAGAGAATGGAGATATGACCGTGTACCCTGGGCACATACATTAAGAACTATTTCCACAATCTTTCCAGGGTTTCAGTCATAATATGCACTATGCAACCATTAACCAATACATTCCTCTTTTTCTTTTTAACAGTGAGGGGGGAAAAAGGGAGACAATAAAATGAGTAAATTGGTTCATTTTCTAGTAATCAAACAATTTGATTGAAATCTCAGTGATATTATCTCTGTAGTTACTCAGGAAATTGTATAGGAATAATGATCTTTGATGTGTCTGATTTCCAAAGCATCACAGATTGGTGGAACCCTCTTCCCCTGCCCATCACTGGAAGTATCATCACCCAGTCTGACTAAATGCATTTCACACCAGATTTCTGTGCATAGACAGACTACCCACTGCTGTGAAAATTTGTATAACTTTGGTGAGTCATTTGTTCCAACCTTTGACAGAAATAAAACTTCTGGGAACCACACTGATCTCATAACATTATCCCCATACAGGATATGGTCTTAGATTTATAACTCAGCTATAAAGAATCAGCTTACTTAGGTAAATAAAATGTCTTTAAGAAAATATGTGAAAGCTTGCATAAAAGTCGTCTTTATTTTAAAAAGTGTACTCAGTATTATGGTCAGAGACTAATTAATGTCTCACTATGGTGATTTTAGGATTCTTTGTGCATATATTTTGTGACCTAAAATACTAATTGTGGCTGACCACTTGGGTAAAGAAACCAATCAAAGCATTGTCCATTGAGAAAATTAACTGGGAATCGCTATTTAAAATTAGATACATGCTGACGGATATGAATGCTGACATAGTATTGTGTTAATATGGGTTGAAGCCAGTTAGGTCAACATCTTGGAACACAGGATTATAAACTCTTACTGTCAAGAGTTTGGTGATTTCTGTCCCGTCCATTTCTTGATTGCCAGACCTCTGCTTTGGAAATCTGACCTGGGAGGTTACTTGTGACTTAGTGCTGGCAGTATGAGCCAAGTGACAAGTATTACTGTGCATTTTACAACTGAGAATACTGAAGCTCAGACACACTGAAGGACTGAGGATGGAGGAGGACCCAGGCATTCTGACACCTAGGCTGGGGTTCACCCCTCGTCTCCTGCTGTTCTGCATTAAAGATGTTTGTGCCCTGAAGCATTCATATGCCAGTGGTATTCGCTACACAATATGGCAGTTCTTAAAGACTGCTCTTGTCTCTTGATCTCAACCTTGTTTTCTATATTTAATTATGATTAGACTGTGGCTGTTTTGTCTGACTTTAGCCCTAGAACCATATATACTCTTACTCAGTGGGTTTCTGAACAAAATGTGATAAGCCAAAACTGGGAACTTCACAATTTTTAGTCTACAGTTCAACCCTTTTGCTATATACTTCTGATTCTTGGAAACTTACAACAGTTTCTTTATTTTATTATTATAGTTTAAGTGTCTTTTTTTCTCTAGCCAGTAGTCTTTATCATTAGGTAACAGCAAATTAGACTACCCACTGCTGAACATTTAAATCACACTTGCATTTTATCAGGTCTGTCCCCCTGCCATTTCATCATTGGAATATTAATCCCTACAGCAATAAATATTAAGAATAAGCTAATTTCCCTAACTGGCCAGTCAAGTTAACATGAGTATGAACAAGCACTTCAGCATATGCTGATGAGGAACAACATCATGTGGGGTGGTATTCCCCACCCGGGGAGATTTCATCTTGTAAAAGACATCATTTGTTTCAGTTTATCTCTTCCCCAACATATGTTACTTCCAAAAGCGCAGATAGTGGAAATAAAAGACAATTGTAAAAATGTTCCCTGTACTACAAACATTTAAAAGTTAAAATGCTGCAAATACTAAATACTGTAGTATAATTTTATTAGTTCAGTTTTGGAATTCTAATCCTTCAGTGATGATTGAGAATATTTAGCGGTGATGGAGAAACTACAAACCAACTTCACCATTGATAGAGCATTTTGTCGCAAAGTTGCCAAGAGCTAACTAAAAGCTTTATTATGTTTCAGAATGTTGTTGTTTGTTTGTTTTGTGAGGAGAATGAAAATTGAGATTCCCATACTGTTAACATGCAGAAAATTACATGATACCTTCAAGCAGATGTATAACTTCTAACTCATGTGAATACTTCTATAAAGATGCATGATTCGATGCCCTACTAAAGCGGCAACTCATCTTCTGTGGAAAGTCTTATCCAGAGAATATTCGTTTTGAGAGCTGAGGGGAATTCTAGCATTTTAAGAAAAGGAATAGCATTTTTTTTTTTTTTTTTTAAGTAGGCTCCATGGTGGGCCTCACAGCCCTAAGATCAAGACCTGAGCTGAGATCAAGTCAGATGCTTAACCGACTGAGCCACCCAGGCGCCCCGGGGATAGTGTTTTTAAAAGAGATAAAAAGATGTAGCTCAGTAATATCTCTTAGTATGTAAAACAACCCCAACAATGGTATTTTTACAATAATATGATATTCTCATAAATATGCTCATAAATATTCAAAGAATGTATTTCGAAGACATGATAGGTGTTGCCTGTGTCTATCCTTATGTCAAGCAGAATAAATATATATGGAATAAATCATAAGTAATTTGTACAGAGTGTCTTGATGTGTCTGTAATGGAAATGAATCCCTCCCCTCCTTTTGCAGTTAATTTGCCCTAAATGATTAAAATGCACAGTTACTTTAAATGTGTATTTACCATGATTCTTATACTCATATTTATTCAGTGTTCAAATATACAGTATTTAAATTTTTTTAGGAATCAATTTCTACAATTTACCATGCACCAGAAGCTGTTCTAGCAAACAATGGGTTAATATAATAAAGGTTTATTGCTTCATTGACTAACATGGCTGGCTAAAGACACCTTGTCCTTGGCCTCTGTGTCTAGTTATGGTCCCTGTATAAGTTCTTGTTTTGAGTAGCTGTAGTGTTATAGTTTTAGAGAACACTTAGAAATAAGAAACAATAAAAGGTTACCTCTTTTTACCTAACTTTTGAAAAATAACTAGCTATAGTATTTGGGAAAACTTTGGCAGTTCTGTTAAATAAAAATCCAGAAAAAATCTATATGAGATTTTTTTCCAGAAATTAATATCTATCTTTATGAGTTAAAACTGTTAACTTGAAGCATCACTACATTTGTAAGGCTTGTTCGGTAACTCTTTGAAAGGTTGTTCAGGCCTCAAGTGAGTTGAGTTGCTGAGTTTGAGTAGAATTGAACTTGGTATTGTTGAAAGTGATGTAAGATTATTGAGTAGTGAACATTTTCTAGTATTCATTTTTCAAGTAGCTAACCTTCCCAGCCTCATTCTACCCGCCACCCTGCATCTCGCACACAGTGGTTTATATAATAGGGGGGCTGTATTACTGATTAAACCAGAATGAAGCACACTCAACAGCACACTTTTATTACTCTGCATTTGCTTTCCTTTTTTGTCTGTGTCTCTTCTAATGAGTTACATATGTAATTAGTACACATAGTTCTGGTAATGTATTCATTCATGGTTTAGGAAGTGAGGTTTTCAGCTTCATTTCCCCCTGGACATCTGACCTAGGAGCACAGAGGAGACAAAAAAGATTGTAACCTTTTTGTACAGTCTCGTTTGACCCTTGACACTCTATTCTTACTTCAATTATCATCCACTGTAATGATCTGTTTTATGTCTGGCTTAACCCTAAACCATGAGTTCCTTGAGAGTAAGAACTTTTGTCATACTCATGTTTTATGTATTCTGAGCACCTGATTAAGGATCTAAGTGTGTGCTCAATAAATGGGTATTTTCTGGGAAAATGAAAAAAGAAATAACTGTTTTAACCAGTCACATTTCCCACAGCTATTTTTTTTAATTGAGGTTCATTTTATCTATAGCAAAATTCGTGGATATCATATAAATGGTTTGATGAACTTTGACAGATGTGTACATTTGTGTCATTTACCCAGGCGTTCGATAAGTGAAGAAGAAAATAAATTTTTATTCCAAATACATACTCAGGTATTTGGTTATTTGACACGTGAAACTCTTGGGTGGAATCAATCATTATTTTGTATTATTATTTTATAATGACTCCAAATTCTCTATGACTCCTTTCTGAACTACCCCCTACTAGAAGTAAAACCTCCATCCCCCTCAGGAAGAAGTTGATTTGGTGTGTGTAAGGTAGCTTGTGCATTTCCTTCTCATATTCCACATTCTGTGCTTGGCACCTGGCACGTGAGTGCAGGGAAACGTGCCCGCCCTCAGGTGGCCTCGAGTCTCATGGGGAGTTGAGACAGAGGTGTGAAAGCCTCCTGTCAGGGTTCTGCATTTTGTCTTCTCTCACGCTCTCCAGGAGCTCTCCTGTCATGTAATTATGGATAGTCACCAAGTCTCCATTTTTGGCTCAGACCCCTCTTCGATGCTCTAGCCTTCTGTATCTGACTGCCTGCTGGCTATTCTGCTTGGATATACCTTAATCACTGTAACCATAGCCTGAGAACTCATTATTCTCCATTTTCTCTCTACTTGTTTCCCTGCAAAGCCCCTGACACCCCCGGTAATAAATGGCTTCTAGTTCCTTTTCTGTTTTAGTTAATCGCACTGCCTTTTACCGAGTTGTCTAAATTAGAAAGTTGACTTCTCCCTCATTTGACTATTGACTTATTTGACTTCTCCCTCATTTTCTACACATAATTGATGAGGTAGACTAGTAAATACTACCTCTCCATTTCCTGTGAAACCCATCGTTTAGCTTCTAGTACCATGGTCACTGTCTTTATTGAAGTCCTCACCTTCTGCCCCTTGGATTGTGGCAGCAGGCTTATAAAGAGTCTTCCAGCCTTAATTTATCTTCTGTTAATACAGTGTCCTATGTAGTGCCTGTGAACTCTTGTCATGAGCTATGCCTTAACTGTATTGAACTTATAGTTTCTCACCCATGCCTTTCTCTTTCTCCCCTCTGTTCATGATACATGGTCTCTTTCTGCTTGGGACTCTACAGTTTGGACATGACAAGAGGCTTCCGTATCTACACATCTCTTAAGGGACTGTCTTTTCCACAGTCCCCACTGAAGTGGGTGGCACAGCTCTGCTTTTCATAACCCTGACCCCTTCTCCTCTATCTCCAGAAACAACTAATTGGACAAAGTGTGACATTTGAACCACGAGGAGCCAGTACATAGGCATGAAAAGATGACCTGGGCCAATCAGATTCCTTATATCTTAAAACTTTTAACTGAGAAATTCTGTTCTGAGAGAACCATGACTTAGGGTGCATTGAGACCAAATGAATACCTCAGTTACCATATATGAGGTAGAGATGGATCCTTCACAAGTCCTGGCAAGGCAAGGTTACAAGGAGGTACAAACATGAAGGAGAAGCTGTGAGGTAGACAAAAGATAGGCAGAATAGAGGGTCAAAAATCTAGCTGTCAGTGAAGAGAAACACTTGGAGACATTCGAACAGAAGCTGAGTCACGTGTATCAGAGTGTGAGGTTCTTGTGACATAACTTCATTGTGCCATTTACTTTCCTTAAGGTTGAGTTATTGTGTTTGTTTTTTATTTTTGGGTTCCTTGATATGTGTATCCTTGCTTCACCTCCCTATCTTAAAATTACTTCAGTGTGACTGTTCTTTACAGCTAAATGATCCTAAGTAAAATGATTTCCCCTGTCCTACTTCCTTGACCTTCACTAAAATGGCACTTCCTCCAGGAATTCCTTATCCTACCACAAAATATGGATTTGGTTGCACCAATTGTTTGTTGTCATAGCACTTTATCTTTACCTATTAAGTTATAATTTAGTTTGTATGGTCTTCTCTTTAGATAGGTCACAACTTGAGACTAGGGATTCTATCACTGAAATGAATTGTATAAATGAAGTAATGGTATGAAACTTAAGGAGGTTGGTGGACGGAGCCTTCATGAGGTGGTGATAGTTGAGCTGGGTCTTGCCAAGGGCTGTCTCTGTGTCTTACAATAATATGGCTGCCACCACTTTTGGCTTGACAAAATATAGAGTATTAAATGCTGGAGGCACCTGACCTAACCCTCCTTCTAAAAAAATAAAGCATTTGGAGATGAGAGAAAGAGGTAAAGTGATTTTCCAGCAGGAACACATCTCGATAGATAGTAAGATTGCCAGACCAAAAATCAAAGTCTCTTCCCAATAATGCTGACATGGGCACTCATCAGAAAGGACAGATCTGCATACAGAATGATCTCATATTCAAGTAAAAGAACTTTCGAGAAACAAACATCAGCAATGACAACCTTTCTCCATCCCCCAGACCTCGCATATGCCCAGAGTTATTATAAATATTTTAAGTAATAAATTCCAGTAAGAACCCAGTCCCTTGGCCTAGCATTCAGGGATTTCCGGATTGAGCTTCAGGTGACCTTCCCAGTCGTTTCTCCTAGATCTGTGCATGTGCTGAAGGACTCCTTGGCCCTCTCTCAGGCACGTGTCTAGTGTTCCAGGTTTTTTTCCTTTTTATTTATTTTTATTATTTTAAAGATTTTATTTATTTATTTGACAAAGAGAACGGGAACACAAATGGGGAGTGGGAGAGGGACTCCCCGCCGAGCAGGGAGCCCGATGTGGGGCTTGATCCCAGGACCCCGGGATCATGACCTGAGCTGAAGGCAGATGCTTAATGACTGAGCCACCCAGGCGCCCCATTTGTTTCCTTTTTATGATCAATTTCCTATTGCCCGGCACAGACTTTTGTCTCTGGGAGTCTAGATGAGGCATCTGTCAGTAACTTCCTCTGATTCTTCTAAGCTTATGTAATCAAAATCACTCTTTTCTTGTAGGTTTGTTTTTTTGTTAATGGGAATTAGTTATATGATGCCTCATATTAGAGTGATTTTTACACTTCTATTATTTCATCTATCAGATTGTGCACTTGCGGTGGGAGATATTGCA